>NC_059180.1:41823010-42172481 GCF_019923935.1 Bubalus bubalis
ACCAGCAGATACCTGGAAAGCCTGATGCTTGTGCTGTGTGGTGCCTACCCCTGCCCAGCCCCCATACTGGGCTCCTGGGAGCTCAGATGGCTTTGCAAGTGGGCTGCTATCTCTTTTCAAGGTGCTTACATGGGAGTCAGGAGGCTGGCAAGAGAGCCAGCTGCTCACCCGGTTCCCTCACCAGCTCACCTGGCCCACCTGGAGGGGCCCCGGGCTTACTGCTGGGATGCTGTGGGCTGCCACCCTCCTAGTGGGGCAGGGGGAGGAGAGGGTGGCTCCACCCTGCTGTGTTCACAGTGTGTTTCTTCCCGAAGCACTTTAACATCCATTAACCATGGAGGGAGGGGCAGCTGAAGGGAGGTGCTGTCCTACTCGCCCAACTCAGAGGAAGCTGGGCCCAGAGAGGGGAAGGGACGGTCAAGGTCACTCCGCGAACAAGGCCTGAGCTGGTGGTGGGGCAGTGCTTCCTGCTGAGCAGCCCGGGCACCTCCTTAGTCACCCCTGGACACAGCACTGAGGCGTGCCTCTTCTTGGCAGGCCCAAGAGCATTCTTACCCACTAGTGGGGCAGGTGGTTATGCCGTGGGCCCCAGACACGAGGTTGTACTGGTTAATGGACTCTCCTAGGACGGTCCTAATCCAGGGTGGGGTCTCCAGAGACCTTTAGAGCTGGTTTGGAAAGGCTGGTGTGACAGGAGGGGGCCTTGGGTGATAACTTGCAGAGTGTGTTGGGGAGAGGGGCCATGGAAGTGAGGGGCTGGGAGACACTGCCAGGACTGGGGGGCTCCGGGGTGGGGCATAGGCAGCTAGCTTGTGTGCTGCCAACCCCTGCTTTGTCCCTGTGCCCCTCTGCAGGGGCTTGTGCCCACTGAAGCAGCCACTCCAGCCTAGGTGCCCTCCCCCCACCCTCCACCGCAACACACACACAGGGTCTCTGCTCACCTCCTCTCTGGGTGAGGAGGGACAGCGGCTCTTCCTGTACCCCAAATCATGGCCTGAGCAGGCAGCCAGCCTCCGGACCTGGTCGCCCTGCCCTGTCCACTGCAACCAGGACCAGGGATCCTAGCACTGGGGAGACTCAGTGGAGGTGGGGGTGTGTCCTGGCCTCCAGTGCCCAGGGCAGATGGGAGGAGGGATGGGGCTCCCACCTTGACCTCTTCCTGTGCCTTTCACCCTCCATCCCTCAGCCCCAGGTGTGCCAGGGCTGCGGTGGGGGGGCCCCGGGGGCTGTGAGCAGTGTGGAGAGGAGCAGCCCTCTGAGGGGGGCTCTTCCTGCTTCTGAGGTCTGAGGCACTTGACCTCATGTTGACCCAACATGTGATTGGTGTTGGCGCCTGTGGGACTTGTTGATCCGGGGTGCCTGGTGGGTGGGATGCAGAGATCTGGGGGACTGAGCCTGTGAGCTAGAGGTTGCTGGCAGGGCTGGAGGGGTTAGGAAGATGGATGTACAGACGTGGGTGAGAACGTGATTCCTGAGTGAAAGCTTCTGAGCCCCAGCCCTCACCAGGGGCTCGGGGGCAACAGTGACTTTTCCCAGGTTGGGGTTGGTGTGCCAGGCATCCCAGGGGCTCCATGGCTCCCCTGGCTGCTCCTCTGAGGCCAGGCCAGGCAGAAGGGCCTCCGCCCTCCGCCTTTCTCCATCTTGTCCCCAGGGGAGGGCTCCCAGGCTCCCTGGCCGCCTGACAGTGCCTTCTCTGCAGACTCCAGGCTGGTGTCAGAGCAGTTCTCCCAGGCCCCGCAGAAGCTGGCCTTTTACACCTGGTACGGCAGCGCCCGGCTCTTCCACTTCCGTGTGCCGCCGGACACGGTGCTGCTGCACTGGCTGCTGCAGGTCACCCGGGGCAGCGGCCCCACCTGCAACAACGTGGAGACCACTGTGTAGGTGCCAGCCCGCTCAGTGCCTGCCTGCTGGAGCCGCCCAGGGCCACACCTGAGACCTCCCTGCTCTCCCTGCCTCCAGGTACTTCCGCTACGGCGCCCCTCCTGTCATCAACCCACTGGGCACCAGCTTCGCCAACAATACCTCGGTGCAGCCCTCCTTCCTCCTCAAGATGCTGCAGGACAACGCCTCTGTCAATGTCTCCTACCCAGCACCTGGGGACTGGTTTGTGGCCGCCCACCTGCCCCCCTCCTCCCATAAGATTGAGGTGAAGGTAAGAGCACTCCTTCTGGGGATGGGGGGCAGCACCGCTCAGTGCATGAATGACTGGTCCCTGTTCACCTCCTTAGGGCCGACATTGCTTAGGGCTCTGCTGCCCAGCCCTGCCCTCGAACCCCAGGCTCTCTGGGCCAGCCCCTCCCGCTCTGGACCAGTCACTCCCCCTCCGTCCATCCCTTCCTCTCTGGGCCAGCCGTGCCCCATCTGCTCCAACCCCACCTCCAGAGCCAACCACGCCCCCTCTGGACCAGCCCCGCCCCATCTGCTCCAACCCCTCCCCCTCGGTCCATCCCTGCCCCTCTGGGCCAGCCTTGCCCATTTGCTCCAATCCCGCCCCCTCTGGGCCAGCCCCACCCCATCTACTCCAACCCCGCCCCATCTGCTCCAACCCCTCCCCCTGGGTCCATCCCCGATCTCTCCGGGCCAGCCCTCCCTCACCTTCTTTGCCTGTCCCCGCTCTTTCCTCAGGACTTTATTCCCACCTGTGCCTACATCTTCCAGCCGGACATGCTGGTCGTGCGAGTGGTTGAGATGTCCATCCTGGAGCCTGACGTGCCCCTCCCACTAGTCCTCCTCTCCCAGCCCAGCTACCTCAAGTAAGTGCAGGCTTGCTGGAGTGGGCAGCCCTGCTGTCCTCAGGGCAGGTGAAAAGGTGGGAGGTCCAGGTCTTGGCCCCCACCCTGGAGGGTGAATTTAAGCATGGGGTCCGGGGGCGGGCCGAAGCTGCAGAGCCCAAGGAGGCCATGTCCCCTTGGCTGCAGAGTCTTCGTCCCCAAGCACACCCAGGAGCTGCGGCTGGAGCTGCAGAGCTGTGTGTCCAATGGGAGCCTGGGCTGCCCTGTGCACCTTACCGTGGGGTCGGCCACCCTGCCAGGAAACTTCCAGAAGGTGCTCACTTGTAGCGATCCCACCATGGCCTGCCGCCTGCTGCTGCCCTCACCACCCTGGGAACGGTGGCTGCAAGTGACCGCCAAGAGCCTGGCGGGGCCCCGCGTGTTGGTGACGTTTAGTGCCGTGGCTGCCCTCACAGGTGGGCTGTGCGGGGAGGTGGCTCTGCCCCCCTCCACCCCCAGGCCTGCCTGCACTGAGCCCCTTGTGGTCCTGACAGCCTGCAGACCGTGGACTGTGAACCTCCAGCGCCTTCTGCAGAGCAGCCCGAACCAAAGCAGCAACGCCTCCACGGGCCCGCCGCCCCCGAGCCCCAACACCCAGGACCTGGACCAGAGTGGTGAGGCAGGCAGCGGCGCCTTCTGCTTCAGGAGCTTCCCCATCCTGCGGGAAGACATGGATGTGGTGTCTGTGCGCTTCCGGCCCCTGGACAGGGCCTCAGTGCTCGTGCAGTCGGACATGCCCTCAGTGATGAAACTGCACCTCAACACGGGCATGGACAGTGGGGGCTCCCTCAGCATCTCCGTGAGCATCAACCAGGTACCCTGATCCTCAAGGTTGGGTTGGGATTGGGACCCGGGGCCTGGGGCTCAGACCTTCCTGGGCTGCAAGGACTGCTCAGGCCTTCCTGTGCCCACTTTGACATGGAGATTGGGTCGGGGTGGCCTTTCTGGCAACAGAGTGAGCCTGGCAGGGCATCGGGCTGGCATAGGTGCCAACTGAGAAACAGGAGGCCTGTCCCAGGGGCAGCAGGTCCCTGTTGGCAAGCCTGGGGCTGCATGGGGGCAAGAGGCTAAGGCTGGGGCCCTTGGCCTGGAGGGGACAGTCCTGCTGGGCCCTAAGCCAGCGGGAGCCACAGAGAATAGCATTTAGCACCAGAGGTGAGCGTGAGGTGGAGGCTGGGGACTGACCCTGCTCGGCCTCCCTTCCAGACCGTGATTGCCGACAACACCTCGGTGGTGGCCTGTGTGACTGCTGGCTCGCCCTTCCTCAGCTTCAACACTTCGCTCAACTGCACCACAGGTACTGAGAGGCGCATCCGGCCCAGGGACTGGCAGGCATCTGGCTGCCTCTGACTGGGCCTTCCCACTTCCTCCCTGCAGCCTTCTTCCAGGGTTACCCCTTGTCCCTGAGTGCCTCGTCTCCCACAGCCAACCTCAGCATCCCCTACCCAGAGACAGACAACTGGTACCTCTCCCTGCAGGTCCTCTGCCCCGAGAGGCCTGAGTAAGTAAACTTGGGGTCAGGTGGCCAAGTGGTTGTAGTCAGGCCTGTGGATGGGGCTGCCTGCATCCCAGTTTGGGGGTGACCTGTCTTCCTCCAGCCGTGCCGGGTCAGTTGCCTCCTGCGGGGTCCCTCTCTCCCCCCGGCCACTGCTCCCGTGGCAGCTCCAAGAGCGAGGACACGAGCGGGGATGCTGGTCCCAGCCCAGGCAGGTGGGGGCTCAGGCGGGCAGGGAGAGGGCATCCTGGCCTTGCAGAGCCCCTTGTGGTTGCAGTCCTCTGGGGCCCGGGGGCCTCAACTCTGAGTTCAGGTGTCCAAGACCCTCTGGGAGCTCCAGAGCAGGGCTGGCCAGCAGATCTCTGCAGCCAGCCTTCCTGGGGCCCCTTCCTCGCAGGGAGTGCATGCAGGCCTCAGTCCTTGTGGAGACCACCTTGTACTTGGTGCCTTGCCTGAACGACTGCGGACCTTACGGCCAGTGCCTTCTGCTGCGTAGACACGGCTACCTGTATGCGGGCTGCAGCTGCAGGGCAGGTAGGGATGGTCCTGATGCGCCTTCCGCCTGTGCCTATGGACCCCAGCCCTGGGCCTCTCTCTGGCAGCCACCCCAGCTCGGCCAAGGTTGGAGGGCGCCCCGAAGAGTGAGGGCCACCGCCTCCTTCCCCGGCCTGCCATGCCCCGCAACCCCTGTGTGGGCTCACAGAGGCACCCCCGGAGATGGGACTGCTTTCTGGTCTTGGTTTCCCCTGCTCACACCTGCCCACACTGGCCTCCGTTTGCCCACACCTGTCCTGGCCCGCTGTGGGGTGAGGAAGGGTTTCCTCCTCAAGGCTCTGGGCATGGAGTAGGCCCTGAGGTTCCTGAGCAGCCACTGCCTGGCCTGGCCGCACTGGCCCGGCCTTGGCACCCACAGAGCTGCGTTGGCCCACAGGCTGGCGTGGATGGAGCTGCACAGACAACAGCACAGCCCAGACTCTGGCCCAGCAGAAGGTAGCCACTCTCCTGCTCACCCTGAGCAACCTCATGTTTCTGGCCCCCATTGCCATCTCTGTGCACCGCTGCCTCCTGGTGGAGGCCTCGGTCTATGCCTACACCATGTTCTTCTCCACGGTAAGTCCATCCGCTCCCCGGGGTCGGGGGGAGGTGGGAGGCTGGGTTGTCGCTCATCACTCGGCCCACAGTTCTACCACGCCTGCGATCAGCCGGGTGACGCTGTGCTCTGCATCCTCAACTACGACACACTGCAGTACTGCGACTTCCTGGGCTCTGGAGTGTCCATCTGGGTCACTGTCCTCTGCATGGCCCGGCTGAAGGCGTCCCTAAAATACGTGAGTGACCTCCTGATTCCTGGGTCTGGGTCCTGGGAGAGCGGAGGCCCTTGTGCACAGCGTGTCAAGGGAGACACCAGAAAGGGGTTTCTCGCTGCCCTTGGAAACCTCTTGATCTGACCAGTACTGGGAGAGGTGCCTCTAGCTGTGAAGGGACTGTGCTGACTGCTCGGAGGGTGCCAGGAAAGGATGTGGTGGGCAAGGTTAGGCCAGGCCTCATCCAGAGAGGAGACCTGGAGCCCCAGATCTGGACCAGACCTCCCCAGGAAGCGGCCAGCTCTGCTCCTGGAGTCCCTGTACTGAGAATACTTCAGGGCTTGGCTGCTGGAGATACGTGCCCTGGACAAGCCCATGCTTCAGAAACTCCCCTGTGGGGAGCTTTCTGGTGGCCCAGTGTTTCAAACTCTGTGCTTTCACTACCCTGGGCCCAAGTTGGGGAACTAAGATCCCACAAGTTGTGCGGCATAGCCAAACAACAACAAAAACTGCATTAGAAATATACCTGTGGATGGACCCGAGGGACCAGTGGATCCCAGCAGTGCGGGAGCTGGGAGAGGATTACCTCCTCCCTGCCAGCAGAGCAGGACACAGGCTGCCAGTTTCTGCAGGGGGGCTGGCAGGGGTGCTGGGGGCAACGGGGGGACATGGGGATGACCAGCGGGCCCACACCGCCTGCTCCTGCTGGACCTTGTGCCATCAAAGACACCCTGGCCTAGGGCTCCCATGACCCCATCATCATCCCTGTGTTTCGCCCAGGTCCTCTTTATCCTGGGCACTCTGATCTTCGCCATGTCCTTGCAGCTGGACCGCAGGGCCGCCTGGAACACGATGGGGCCTTGCCTCTTTGCCATCGTGGTCATGGTTACCATGTGGGTAAGGACCTGGGGCAGGCAGGCTTCTTGCCCAGACCCCCTCCCCTGGAAGTTGGGGTACAAGAGTGTGGGCTCCCCATACCTGCTCACCCTGCGAGGACAGAGTGTGGCCCCTCGTTCCGTCCATGTTCTCGTTCCTGGGTCTGTGAGTGTGGCCCCTCATTCCGTTCATGTTCTCGTTCCTGGGTATCTGTGTTCTCCACACCCGCTGAGGGCTGCCAGCGGCAACCCGCAGGGGCCCAGGGTGGCTTGGCACCCCTTGAACCCCTCCGAGCAGCCCACACTCGCAGCCCTGGGCAGCGCCCCGAGATGTGACCGCAGCTCTGTGCAGATGCCCGTGTGGTTTCCTGCAGGTATACCGCTGCGGGCGCCGGCGCCACTGCTACCCCCCCTCCTGGCAGCGCTGGGTCTTCTACCTCCTGCCTGGCCTCTCCATGGCTGCTCTGGCCCTCACCATCTATGTTTCCATGATGACCGGCGAAAACTATTACTACACCCACAGCATCTGGCACATGCTGCTGGCAGGGAGCGCAGCCTTCTTGCTGCCGCCAAGGGAACAGCACACCGAGCCCTGGGCCTGCGCCCAGAAGCTCACCTGCCACTATGAAATCTGCAAGAACCACCGGGACGAGCTATACACAGTGACATGACAGCCGGCGGGGGCGGGTCACCTGCAGCTCTGATGATTCCTCCAGCCAGGGGCAGGACCGAGGGAGAGGGACCCTATGGAGATCCATTTCCAACTGAATAAAACTGCCCTGCACACTCTTTGGCTTCCCCCTCCCGATGGAGGACCACACCCCCAGATCCCTGTGCCCACGGGCTGCCAGCTGACTCGGTCCCTCTGCAGGTCCCAGCTGGAGTCTGTAGGGGCCCCTGGGGCCAGGGCCAGGCTGCCTGGAGAGCACAGGTACCATGTGGGAGCAGGCTCTGGGTTATCCTGGCCTGGGGATGGTTGAAGGGAGATGTGGAATATGAGTCCCCCACTGCCCAGTTCCCCTGTGAGGCTTTCGTGTGAGACACCCAGGTGGGCAGAGGAGCCCTGAACCTGCCTCCCGTGGGCCTCTGGCTTCTTGACCCCTTGTGCCCTGAATGCCAGCCTGCCTTGGGCATGGATCTACCCCGTGCTGACACACTTGCCTTGAGAAGGAGTGACCACACTTAACCATGGAGCTGATGGCACTGGGGGTCCGTAATGGCCAGCTGCCATGGGTGGCATGGGGGAGGCTGACTTCTGGCTGTCCACTCCTCCCCCTTCACTTCCTGTGGCTCAGTTTTGAGATGAGCTTTCTGGGTAGGAACCTGCCAAGCAGCTCTCAGGAGGCTGAGCCCACAAGGCTCACCTTGTCCTCGCTTGTGTCCCACTGGGCCCTGGGTTCTGGACCCTTGTCTAGGAAGCATCTCCTTGTAGTCCCGGGAGAGCAGGGATGGCTGCCACCTTCCACCCAACTGCACAGAAGGGAGGGGACTTCTGGAAACCTGGCCCAGCCTTTCTCCGGTTGTGGGGACGCCCAGTAAGGGCTGCTGTCGGCCCAGCCTCCCTAAGGGGCTGCTGTCTGTGTGAGGGGCCCAAATGGGGCCGTGGGAAGCTGAGCAGCTGAGCCCAAGGTGGGGGGCATGAGGCCCTCCCACCTCCTGGCGTCTTCCTTTCTGAGTCCTGTCCAGGCTGTGGCCTCCCCGGAGGCTTCCCGCTCCTCCAGGAACCCAGGACTTGGCCACCGGAGCTGGCTTGTGAAGGGGAAATATTTATATGCAATATTTTGAGGGGAAGATTTTTCAAGACATTTAAAACGTATTTTTCTGTAGCTCTGATTTCACTGTGATTGGTGAATTTAATATTCTACAATGATGTTTCAAGCAAGAGTTTTTACATTGTTTTCTGCGCCCTTTCCGGGAGGCGGGAAGGTGAGACCGAGATTGACAAGTCCCACCTCCTTGGAAACGGGCCGTACTTGCCGACGGTGCCTAGAGCCGACACCTTCTCAGGGAGTTTTCTACCGTCCCTAAAGGCGGGAGAGGGGGCGGGACGAGGAGGGGTAGACCGACAGCCTTTGCAGCCAGTCAGCGGCGGGTGGAGGGCCCGATGCCTCGGCGCGACTTCCGGTTCCGGCGAGGCCGGGGTTCTGTAAGGTAGGTGGTGCGGCAGGTCTGGGTTCGGGGTTTTGCAGGGTCGAGCCTGGATCACGCGTCTGCGGTCAGGGCCGAGCGAGGGGTTGGGCCGGTGGCGGGGCTATCGCGGGGGCGGGGGTATGGTCGAGGCCCGCATCCTGCCGGGCGCGCGTGACGGCGGCCCCGACCTCCCGCCAGGCTCGCCGCGATGCCCCTGCACAAGGTCCCGGTCGGCCTGTGGAAGCGGCTGCGGCTGCGCGAGGGCATCTGCTCCCGCCTGCCCGCGCACTACCTGCGCTCCCTGGAGGAGGCGCGGACGCCCACACCCGTGCACTTCAGGCCGCACGGGGCCAAATTCAAGATCAACCCCAAGAACGGGCAGCGGGAGCGCGTGGAGGACGTGCCTATTCCCGTTCACTACCCCCCGGAGTCCCAGCTGGGCCTCTGGGGCGGCGAGGGCTGGCTGAAGGGTCACAGATACGTCAACAACGACAAGGTGGGTGAGCAGGCTGGAGCCGTGCTTCCGCGGTCTCGCTGCCCTGCTCCTCGTGGGCTTTTGGGGAACGTGGACAGTGTAAGGGCGCCCACCGCTCGGGGAGAGGGCCTGACAGTGTGGTAGAGACAGCTCTCTCTGAGTTGTGCTCAGGAGTTGAGTCTCAGTTCTGGCAGCCAAGTCGAGTGTACTGATGGGAGGAGCCCTGAGTGTTGAGAAGGGCTGGGGGTGAGGTTTCAGGTCACCTGTCAGCTTGCCGCCAAAGAATCATCTCAGATCAGGTCTCCTGAGTCTGCTGCTAAGCGGTGCTGCCTCTGGGGGGAGCTTGAGGTTGGGGGCTTTGTGTCTTTAAGGCCTCCCAGGCTGGCGTCTCTTTGCCCTTGGCCCCTTGGTCTCTGGTTTGGAATGACCTGTGAACCACGGGATACAGCTGTGTGTGTGCTGTGTCTGGAATGAAGACCAGCACCCTGGGCAGAGTCTGGGTGGGAGTGGTCCCTGCACTCCAGGGTGTGGTGAGAAGCAGCAGGGCTCACCAAGCCTCCCACACCTGCAGTTCTCCAAGAGGGTGAAGAAAGTATGGAAGCCGCAGCTGTTCCAGCGTGAGCTCTACAGTGAGATCCTGGACACCAGGTTCACTGTGACGGTGACCATGCGCACCCTGGACCTCATTGACGAGGCCTACGGGTTTGACTTCTACATCCTCAAGGCAAGCAGATCAGCACCAGGCTGGGGTCCCTGGTGAGATGTAAAGGGGACCATGTCCCTTAATGGACACCCCGTGGGAGTCAATTACTGTGGATGTGGGAAGCACAGCTGCCTCCTTCTCTGCTCTTAGACCTTCCGCTCTCCCGGCCTGAGTGTGAGGGCTGCCCACATGGCCTAAAGTACTGCACCAGGCTGGCCTGGGGGCTGCCAGCTGCTGGGGAGGAATCTGGAGGGGCCAGCTGTTGGAGTGGGCGGGGCCCTGCCCTCAGCACCTGGCCCCATGTGGTGCCTCCTGCCAGACCCCGAAGGAGGACCTGTGCTCCAAGTTTGGAATGGACCTGAAGCGAGGGATGCTGTTGCGGCTCGCCCGACAGGACCCCCAGCTGCACCCGGATGACCCTGAACGGAGGGCGGCCATCTATGACAAGTACAAGGTCAGGGCTCCAGCCTTTACTTACTGCTCCTCGTGGGTCCCCCAGCTGGCTGCCTGAACCTCACTGAGAGCCTGTCTCTGCCTGCCCAGGCGTTTGTCATCCCAGAGGCAGAGGCTGAGTGGGTTGGTCTGACGCTGGACGAGGCTGTGGAAAAGCAGAGGCTCCTGGAAGAGAAGGTGAGCATGTGGAAAGACCAGTGAGAGCTGGATGCTTGGTGCCACTGGTTGCTTTGACTGCCTGGCATTCCCCAGGGTCTGCCCAGTACCACTCGGAGGCCTTTCTGTCTGTCCCTTAGAGGAGTCTGTGGCACGTGGTAGCTGCTGCCCTCTCCCTCTGCCTTTATTCTCTGCAGCCCAGCCAGGGAAGCCAGGGGCAGGTGCCTGATCCTGTGGCCTTCTCCCCCAGACAGGGCACTGTCCTCTGGGTTAGGGGCGAGTGTGTGGTGACTGGGCCTGGTTGACCCTGTGGCCAGGCCCAGTCCTCTCATGCTCGATGCCTCTGGTGTTTGGTCAGCAGCAGCTGGACTCCCGGCCTCCCCAGAGCGCCTTATGGTGACCTGTCTTGCCCCTCCAGGACCCCGTGCCTCTGTTCAAGGTCTACGTGGAGGAGCTGGTTGAGCAGCTTCAGCAGCAGGCGCTGTCCGAGCCGGCTGTGGTACAGACAAGAGCCAACAGGACGTAGCTGCCCGGGGACCTGGGCCTGACAGCCAGGCTCAGCACCGTGGACAGAGCCTGGGGCTTGGTGACAGCCGCCCATGGGCAGTGGGTGAACCCATGGCTGTGTGCTGGCCATGCAGCTCCTGGCTAGGGTGGGCTTTGTGGGAGCCCCAGGAGGCGTCTCGTCCCAGGATCCCCAGAGGCCTGGGGCTATCTTACTGCCTGTGTGGTTCCCTGCTCCCTCCTCCTGCAGCAGGGGCCCTGTTGAGGAGGGTCACCGCCCTCCGGGGCCAGTGTGAGTAAAGTCTGAGCCAGGCCCTCTGTGTGCTGCTTTGCTTAGAGGATCAAGCTGACTCCCTGCCGAGGTGGTCTTGGGATGCAGCTTAGGTGGGTAGTGGTCCCAGGCGTGCAAGGCTTCAGTCCTGTCTCTCGTGGAGAACCCAGCGTCGGGGGAACAGAGTGGTGCTGCCCCTCCCCCGGTTGCACAGCCCTGCCCAGGTGGACTGTCCTCCAGAGCGGAGGCCAGGTGCCATGGCCAGGCTCTGGATGTGGCTGCACAGGGTCTGTGCCAGCTCGGCCTTTGGCGCAGTGAGCACCCCCACCAGCCCTGGGAGGTGCAGGGGCAAAGGGTGTCCTGCGGGGCAAGCCTTGAGGCTGCAGCTTCTGGCAGCCCCTCCCTGTCATGCTCAAAAGGCCGCCTATGACATTGGCGCCTCTCCTCCGCTGACCCACAGCCTGAACTTGGCGGGGGCGCTGTGCCCCAAGTGGGAGGCTGGACCAGGTACCTGAGGCTTCTCCTGATCTGAGATTTGGGGGCCATGACCCTCTTTGCTGACCTTATCCGGGAGTCCTAAGCACTGAGACCCATCCGGGTTTCTCTGGGAGGACAAGTGGGTGCCCTGACCGAGTCCTGTGGCTGACTGGACCACCAGGAGTACCAGACTCCCCGGGGGGTTGCCGTGGACGTGACACCACCTGGGCTATGTTTATAGGACAGGAGACCAAAGAGAGCCTGCAGCTGGCTGGTGGGCATAGCTGCAGGAGAGCCCTGGAGACCCTTGGCTCCCGGCGAGGTCATCCAGGATTGGGGGGTGCCTTGGGGTCAGGGCCCTAGTGGGAGTGCCCTGGAGGTCTCACCATTCCCTGTCTCCTCCATGGACCTCGAGACTCCATGTGTCCTACCGCTGTTTTGTGATTGGTTTTAATTTTTTAAGAGTTTTACCAAATGCTGATGGTGCCCAGCTCTCCCCTGGCCCGGTTCTGTGGGCTGGCAACGTCCAGCTCAGTTATCCAAACCACAGCCCCTGGCTTGGTGGACTGGGGTGATCTGGGTGGGCCACGTCCCCTCCCATGTCCAGGGTCTTCCCCCCCCCCCGCCACAGTCTCTGCCTGGGTCCCCTGTGATGTCTACCCAGAACATTCCCCGTTCATTGACCTCAACTCTGGTACTTCTGTCTTGGCCTGCTCCTTCCTGCTCCAACTAAGGCCATAGCCAAGGGGGCACCTGGGTCATTCCTGGGCCCCCGAGGGACCCTGCACTGGCATAGGGTACGTGACCTGAGTACGTGGGGGCTGGGCCAGGTACCAGCAATGGCTGTGGGTTGGGGGGGACTGGTGGGTCCTGGGAGGCCTCTGCTGGCTACTGGGAGGAGCTTGGCATGTCCTGAGAGGGTCACTAGCCTGCCCGCCACCTGGGGCCGAGCTGGCGGCGGGGTCTGAGTGCAGCCCTTTTCTTCTGGTGCAACAGCAGTTTCATCAAATTCTCCCCGATACCCTTGACTCCGGAGAAGTTTTGCAGCTCTCCCTGCAGGCCAGACTCATTGCCCGGCCCCTAGGAAGCCACCCCTGGGCCTGTGGGTTTGGTCTGGGGGGCGCAGTGGTGAGGGGACAGGGACTGCCTTCCACATGTCCCACCGCCAGTCCTGGTCAGGCTGAGGGCCCCTGAGCTGCCATTGCCCCGCTCAACCACACCCCTGACGTGTTGCTGTTTGAGCCTCTGGTTCTGCCCTGGCCGAGGTCCTGCAGCCCCTCAGGACTTGCAGTGTACCGAGAAAGGTCAAGCCTGCAGAAACCGGAGCTGTCCTGCACTAGCGCCCCGCTGCAAACTGGCCATGCCCCTGTCTCTGCACCAGCTGGGTCGACCCTCCTCTTGTGTTTCCATGACAGCAGAGCTCAACCAGTGTGGTTCCCTGCTGGACTGGGCAGGAGGGTGAAGTATCACGGTGGCTCTGGACTAGGGAGGGGCCTTTGGGACCAGCCATGGGGCCCTGACAGCATGGCATGCTGAGCTCACTGCCTCCTTCTGACGTCCCTGAGTCCCTAGAGAAGGGGATACCCTAGGTCAAGAGGGGCAGGGCCCCTCAGGAGGGTCTCACCTGAGTCTTCCCATCTGCACAGGGCAGCCTGGGCCCTGTCAGGGTGCGAGGGAGGCAGAGGAGCCGTGGGGGCATCCACACGCACTGGGACCCACCCAGCCTGTACACCCATCGCTGCCCCTTGAGCCAGCTCCCACCTCCACTGGCTGCCCCCAAGGCAGAGCCCTGCAGGGGTCAGAAGAACCTGTGCAGTCTGGCACTCCCTGGCAACAGGCTGGAGCCCCTTTAGCAGCCCCAGGTGGCCCAGCGCTGAGCCCCCGCCTGCACTTTGTCCCTGGACAGGCTCTGCCTGTGCTTGGTGTCCACAGACAGGAGGCCCCACGGCTGGGGGTGGAAGCTCGGAGACTGGGCAGCGTGGGGTGGGGCCAGGCCAGTGTGAAGAGGTGTGGGATGAATCTAGGGTACTGGACAAGTAGCTTCTGGGCCCAGTCTAGCGTGCCCTCTTTCTGTTCCGCCAAGTGTGTGAACGCTGGGTTCCTGTCCCACACTCCCCTTGACTCCAGAACCCTCTGGCTTTGGCAGTGGACTCCAGGGTCTGCCTCAACTCTGGCCTCTTCCTGGGGCATGAGGCTCACACCTGCTCCTCCTCGCCTGGCCTCTAGTCTCCATCTTCTGCTCAGCAGGTGGGGCTGGGCTGCCCAGGGCTCTCCAGTGACCTTCACGGGGACCTCGACAAGGTGGTGCTGACCTCAGCAGCCCATGGAAAGACCATGGGCTGTCAGGAACATGGGGTCTGGGTGGCTCTAGGATGCTCTCTGCCCTGTAACACCCAGAAGGGCCGGTCCTTGGAGTGATGGTGTATTGTGTCCTTGCTGGAAAGCTGTGGCATTGAGACCTCAGGGAAGGCCTTGCTGAGGCCAGCAGACTGGGGACAGGCCCTGGGAAGAGCAGCTGCAAAGCCTTGGGGTTGGAAAGAGTCCCCTGGTCCTGTCGGACAGGCACACAAAGTCTTGGGGGCAGGAGGGCTGTGCTGGGGTCACATGAGTGTGTTCAAAGGGCCGAGGAGGGGTTGGCTGCAGAGATGAGGCTGGCAGGCCCTTTGCAGTCTAGGTGGAGAAAGCTTGGACCTCCCTCGAGCGTGGGGAGTTCCTGCGGCTCTCGCTTCCGCTGCCCTCACTCACTATTTTCTCACCAGCGTGGGCCTGGCCTTCAGCTCCTGGTGCAAGCCTGACCTGAAGTCGTCCTCTTAGTAGGGGCTGCATGGACACTGTTCCTGCCACTGCCAGGGTATCAGGAAGGGCATGGGGTGGTTTGAGACATGTGTCAAGAGAGGGACAGGGAGCCCCTCATGCTGGACGTGCACAACACACGTACACGCTCAATGGCTGCTGCAGGAGCAGCCACCACCCAGCCACGTCTGACCTGACCCTCCGAGGGGACCCTGGCATGGGCCCACCAGCGGTGCCGCCTGCTCCCTCCGCAGTCAGGAGTGGCTCGGGGGTGGCGGTGTCTAAAGGGGCTGGTTGCCATGGCTACCATAGGGTTCCGAGGCCGTCATCTGGTCCCTGCCTCAGCCAATCGGCGGTGGGAGCCCGAGCTGCAGCCTAGAGTCACGCTTCTTCCTCGCAGCCACACAGTGGCCAAGAGCAGGGACCCGCTTCCTGGAGTGGCTCAGAGTGCTCTCACGGACGGCCAGGCCCAGCATGGCGGAGCGCGGGCCGGTGGGGCGGGAGCAGGCGCACGGAGCCAGGCAGGTGAGGTAAGCCGGGCGGGCGCATGGACAGACAGACGGGTGGACAGGCAGACAGGTGGACGCGCTCCCTGCTGCCCATTGTTCTTGTGGCGGAGCCCAGAGCCCTCCGCCCACCCCGCCCTCTGCACCTTCACCCTGGGACCCTCTCCCCAGATACCCCAAGGAAGGGTCACGGGAAGAGAGACAAAGGGAACGGCACGAGGCAGGACGAATCGCAGCGCACCGAGGTCCAGGAAACCGCTCTCGTGGGTCTTTCTCAGCAGATTTCACATAGAGGCGGCATCAAAGACCCCCAACTGGCCAGGGCCCTGGGCGTAACGGCCGCCCAGCCCCTCTCCCGGCCACTGCTCCCAGGGCTAGGCAACAGGCATGTCAAGGCAATGCAATTGCAGGAGCATTTTTTTTTTTTTAGAAGAAAAAAAAAAAGGCGGAAAAAAGGGAAAAAATGTCCACCTATAACGGGAGCGGTCAGCCCAAGATGGATCAGAAGCACCAAATCCCATTACTCGGGACTTCAGAGGACAGGCCCCGAAAAGGCAGCTGTGATTAAGAGCTTGTAAATGGAGTGTCTTTTGGAGATCAAAGAGGGACACGCTCATGTGTGTGCATGTGTGCGCGTGTGCACGCGTGTGTGCAGGAACGCGCGTTGAGGGGCGCCAGCAGTGGGACCGTGCGCCATGGCGTGGTGGAGCCCGGCGTGTCACCTGCCGGCCACGGCCACCCTCCATGTTGCAGTGTCCTTGCCGCTGTGTGTTACGTGCTACCCTGGGGGCTGAGCCCACGCAGGCGAGGCCCAGTACCCACCACCCGCAGCCAGCCCTGGGCAGCAGGCCCTCTGGAAGTCGGTCCTCCCTGGGCCTTGGCCCCTAGCACGGGCCTCCATATTCTTCGGGTCTGCTGTCGTCCCTGTGTTTGGCCCAGATGGACCTGGCAGGAGCCGAGGGCTCAGGCCCGCTGTGGCCGAGCCCGCCGTGAGGACGGGCGGAGACGCCTGAAAGCGCCCGGTCGTCCTGCTGCCCGCAGAGGCCGCGAGCTCCCAGATGGCCTGGTGAGCGTGTCTTGGAGGTTCAAAGCCTCCGTCTGTGCGATTGTTAGGTTATTAGGTAAACTCTGAGAAGCAAATCTTTTAATCCACTGTGGCTAATCCAGTGCACTTTTGTTTGCCATGACAGATTCTGCAGCAACAAAGGGGCCAGAGGGACCCGGCATACATAATCACATACTTATAACTGGGCCGCAGTGGCCGCAGGGTTCCTAGGCAGCCGAGAGAGACATCGAGGGACAGCAAGTGAGGGCGTGGGTGTGGGCGAGGGCAGCTGGTCCACCTGGGCACACTTCCCCATCTCCTGGCACCAGTCCCCAGCTATGAGCTTGGGGAGTGGCCCTGGTCCCCGGACCGTGCAGGCTCGAGGGGGTGGAATGAAGTATGTCAGGCCGAAGGAGAAGGGATAACCAACAGATGGGTGTGAGTTCTCACTGCCCCAGGAGGGGACTTCAGGGATGGGGCAGCTGGGACAGGGAACAGGGAGGACAGAGGTGCCAGTCCACCCGGTGTGAGGTCAGTGCAGCAGGAGGGCGGACGTCCCTCGGGGACCTGGCCCCTCTGCCTGGATCTGCCGCTCCTGGGGAAAGCACTGGGAGTGGGCGGGGCTGGGAGGCCAGTCCTCTGTTGGTGACGGGTCTGAGATACTCGACCTGGACCATGGCCAGCGTAGGGTCCAGCTCATGGCCTACGCCTGTTCATGGAGGGCTGCACACAGACCTCTGAGGCCAGCAGCAGGTTGGCACCCTTACTTGCTGAGGAGGGCACTCTGGCTCAGGGAGGTGCCCAGAGACTCTGGCTGGCCTGAGGCAGGCAGGTGCTCAAGTATCCAGGGAGGCGAGAGCTGGACAGGGGGTCCCAAAGCACCAAGCTGGGGAGGTATGGGGCTGGGGTGGGAGGTGCTGCTCGCCCCTCCTCCTTCCCAGGCCCCAATGGCTGTCGGGAGCCACCTTGGACATCAAACCCTCAACACCTGGCCTCTGTCCCTGAGCCTAACAGACAGCCCTGTGGTCAGAATCCACCAGAGAGGCAGTACAGGAGGGTGGCCCTGCTATGCCCCTTGACCTGGAGTGATGCAACCCCCTCAGGACACAGGGTAAGACCCGAGCTGGGCATGTGTGGAGGGTACCCTGGGATCGAGTGTGCTGGCTTGGGACTTGACCCGTGACTCCTGGGGGCCAGCAGGGGTCTGGGGGCTCTCAGGTTTGCTGGGTGAGTCATCTGTTCAGGGACCCTGGGACGAGCGTGGCGCTGGCTTGTTGGGCCTGTGACTTGGGGCTCCGAGCAAGCAGAACAAGCAGGTGACCCCTGCAGCTGGTCGTCTTTGAGAATGCCTGCAACGGCAGGGTGCTCGGAATGCTTCCTTCACTCTGGGTGGGACCTCCTGGCCTGAGAGAGGCCGGGGTAGGATGAAGCATCTCCTAGGAGTGGGGGCCACTGGGACTGGATGACAGAAAGCAGCAGGGTCAGAAAGTATCGGCTGCGCCACTGAACTGGCCTTGGAGCCAGCTTATCTGAGGAAAGCCCTGCTCCTGTCCCCTGCCCTCCCTGCTTGGCACTTAGGCTGCAGGCTGGAGAGAGAAGTCCAGGCAGCAAGAGGGATGCAGAATGCCAGCCTGAAGAACACGCCTGCCCACAGGTATGAAGGGCGAGAGGAGCTGGACACAGGTGGAAAGAGGTGGAGGACCTGTCAGAGGCCGAGCCTGGGCTCAGAGAGGCCCAGACGGGCGGCCATGGAGCCGGCTGGCCCAGGAGGCGCACCTCCTTGCCGGTCCTAGGACTGACTCGGGGCGACCACAGCAGTCACACCCAGCCTGACACTGCCTCAGGGATCAGCTCTGTCCCGTAGCCCCAGGTCCTCACCCTGCAGCTGTCTCACTCTCTTGGATTAATTTGTACCAACCGTTGATGGGAAGATAGCCTGCTGCAGAGCTTGCTGGCCTTCCTGAGATCACAACAGTAGTGTCCTTGTGGACCGTCTTCCTGATGCACGAAGAAACCGCAGCCCGGCCCTGTCCCCTCCAGCATGGGTGCTCTGGGGTGTTTCCTGCCTTTACAGGCACGTCCTCTGCATCCACCCAGGCGGGTACCGTGTGTGTGGGCTCTGAGCCTTTCTACTTGGTGTGTATCTCATGCCCTCGGTGTGACGACTCCACATCCTTTGCCAAACTTGTGATGGGGCACACATGCTCCCCCCACCTGCTCCCTGAGCTCAGAGCTGATGGAAAAAGCCAACTCGGACAAGATATGGAGTCCCCGGGGCCAGGTTCACGGCCGGAAAGGCAGGTGGCCCCTGTGGCTGGGGCCGCCTCTTGGAAGGGAAGTCCACGTGCCCTCGTCAGAATGAATGAGCCAAGGCCTCCTTCCACTTCGGGTCCTCACCTGCCTGCCCACTGCCCACCCCCACCATGCACACCTGTGACCAGGCAGAGGAGCAAGAAAACGCAGAACCCAGAAGAGGCTCTGCCTGTGAAGCGGGACCGCCTCCACAAGGCTGACTCAGAGCAGCCTATTCCTCGTCCTCCTCTCCTGGGAGAGGGTGCGGACCTCATGAGCAGTAGCCCATCCCGGGGGCTCGTCCCCAACGTGTGGCATCAGGCTTGATGCCCCTCAACGTGCCTCCTCAGTCAATCATGGATGATTCCTGCGGATCATTTCTTACGATAAATGGTCTTCCTCAGCCAAGTGGACAAACAAACACCCGTAAGGCTTCAGAGCTCACTGTGTTTCAAATATTCCTTTTATGTCTTAAGTTGAAGAAAATAATTTCTTTTCTGGTTTTAAGTTTTTCATTTAGTTCCTGGAAAGCCTGAACACACGTCATCCACAGTTTATCACATCAAAGCCTGTGGTGGCAGATTCCTGCCCCTGGGGAGGGTGCATCGGAAAGGCCCTCTGTAGGAGAAAGGGCTCCAGCCTGCACTTCCTTGTTCCCAGGCTCCCACGGCTCTGTCTGATCACAGCTCTGGGTGGCTGACGCAGTCCCTCTGACCGGCCACCCCTGTTCCAGCACAGGCCCCCGGAGCTGCCCTCCCTGCCTCCCTCTCTCCAGAGCCTCCCTGAGCTCCCTCCTGTGGGCTCCCCTATCCCCGCCCTGAGTGCCCACAGCCACAGCCCATGGAAGCGGGCTGCAGCCTTTCCTCAAGGCTTTCTGACTCCCTTCCTGTCCCCACAGGGTGAGGGCCCCGAGGAGCCGGAGGCGCGAGGGCCCTGCTCTGGTCCCAGGGCCTGGGGACATCTGCCGCCATGGGCCAGGAGGAGGATGGATGTGGACACGACCCTGGGAGCCTGGCCTGGCCACAGCAGCAGCTCTGCAGAACCAAGGCAAGCACTGGGGCCCCGTGTCTGGAGGTGGGAAGACAGCCTGAGGACCGATGTCCTGGAGGCCCTGCTGTCTGTCCAGCTTACCCAGGACTCCTGCAGCCCACACAGACCCTGTTGTGCCACGAAGCCCACCCACTCTGCCTCTAAGGCTCTGCAGCTGAACAGAGCCAGGGAGAGGCTGCAAAGGCATCTCCTGTACCAGCCCTGGGAAGGCTGGGACCATCCCAGGGGATGTGAGAGAGTGACACCTGCCACAAGGACCCTAGTCGGTCCAGCTGGGTTCATCAGTGCTGTTCCTCTGCGGTGCTGACCCACTGTAGCCACTGCCCCTGCCCAGCCAGTCCTGGGTGTGGTGACAGCCCTCAGAGGCGGCCTGGGCCATCGGCAGGCTGGGGCACTCCCCTGTGGCCTCCTCCCTCATGGATGAAAGCGTGGGTGTCGGAGGAGGCTGTACTGAGCCCTAGGAAGCTGGTTGCTGGAGCTGGGGTGCCTCCGTGCTGTGCACCTCAGGCAGGTGCCAGCCGTGGGCAGCTGCATAGGAGGCTGGCTGGTGGGGGAGTACCCAGAGCCTGGACTTCCTCCCTTCGTAGCGGGCAGTGGGGGTGAGCAGTGTCCCTGGGAAGAGGTAGTGGCATCAGAGATGACCTCAGGGACTGGGGGCAAGTGACCAGAGGCAGCCAGGGAAGAGCCCTGAAGACTGTGAGGGCCCCAGGGAGCAGGCTGGCTGCTGGGGACAGCCTAGGACAGAGGGACTGGGGGTGCTGGGGACAGCATGGGACAGGCGAGGGATACGGGGCCCCAGGTCTGGAGGACGTGAGCAGGTCCCTGTGTGGCCTGAGCTTCAACCTCCTTGTGTGTACAAGGGGGTACCAGCCAGGCCCTGGGGCCCCTGGGAGCATTTCTCAAGGTGCCCGGTCTGACGTGGCACGGCTGGAGGATGAGGTCCTGGATGATCGTGGGCGTGGACTGCAGGGGCACTTCCGTGGGGGGCAGTCAGCACTTCCTGGTGCCCACATCTTTCCTCTGGGAGGGGCTGGTGACGGGTGGGCAACCCAGGAGCTAGCCAGTGGGGCTTGCAGATCAGGCCAGGGTGGCCATGGCAACAGTGAGAGGGAGGGGGTTGTCGTGCAGGTGTTGGGACATCCGGAAGCCCTTGCTCTCAGGCTGGCCTGGGCCAGTGGTACCCGTGGGGCAGTGGTGGGAAGTGAAGTCCCTGCCAGGACCCTGGATGGTGCCTGGGTGGAACCTGGAACCTGGACCAGCTGGGTGGGGCCCCGGCCATTCTGCCCACAGCTCTTTCTGGAGGTTGGAGCTCCCGCCCTAGTGACAACCAGCACTCACTGGATGCCTTCTGTGTGACCTGACGGGGACTCAGGGAGGGCAGAGCCCAAGCCCACCTTCTCAGGGTCCTGGCTGACCAGGAGGCAGTAGGCATGGAGAAGGGGGACAAAGAGGCTGTATGTCACTCGGGGCTTAGCTCCTGGTCAGCTTGGCTTGGCCCTGCAACTGTCCAACTCCTGGACACCTGCTTCTTCCGTGCCAGGGGCAGTCAGTGGCTGTTCTCCTCCGAGAGTCTTCCGGGTCAGGGAGCTCGGAGGGCGTGGCAGCCCGGCTGGGCGGGCCGGGACTGGGGTGCTGACCTCTGGAGCCCTGGGTCAGTGGACACCATGTGGGAAGCAGAAAAGGGCTCCGACCTGGCGTGCGTCTGCGGGGCCGCCTGAGGGCCGTCTCTCCGTTGGGCGCTCGGGCCACCCTCCCTAATGACACAGCCCCAGGGGACCAGCGCAGTTCGACGGCGTATTGGCCCCGCCCACACCAAGGCCCCGCCCCCAGCGACATATCTGATGATGTCCGCTCGGCCCGGCTCTGCGTCACGCCTCCCGTCCGCCTGGACACTTGGCTCCGCCTCCACCCTCAGGGCCCACGCCCACACCCAGGCCCCGCCTCCACGGCAGAGGCTCCGCCCCCAGGCTCCAGGCCCTTCCCAGCGCTCGGATTTGGTCTCGCGCTCTGGCTCGGTCTCGCGCTCTGCGCCCGGCTCCCCCCGCCTTGGCCCCGCCCACGACTCGGCCCCGCCCACCAGGCCCCTCCTCCACGCCGGAGGCTCCGCGCCGCGCGTTCCTCGCCCTGTCCCCGAGTTGGGCTCTGTCAGGTGCTCCCGGCCCCGCCCCCGCGCTCTCGGCACGCCCCGCGCTCCGGGCCCCGCCCGACGCTCCGGGCTCCGCCCCCGCACTTCCGGGCGGCGCCGGCGGGGGCGCTCCGGCCTGGGCTTAGGCGCTCTGGGCTCCGGCTCCCCGCTCGGGGAAGCGATCGTGGCCGCCGCTACCTCCGCCGCCGCCGCCGCCGCCGCCGGACCGGCCGGAGTCGGGCCGGAGCCGCGTCCCCGCGGAGCAGGCCGGCGGGAGTCCGCGGCCGGCTTTGGCGGCGGCCCCGCGGCCTGCCCCGCGCCCGCCTGCGGGCCGCCGCGCCGCCGCTGCGATGGGGGCCGCCCGGGGCCGCGCCCCCGCCGCGTCCCGCCCGCGGCGCCGCCGCTGAGCGCATGGGCCGCGCCGCGCCGCTCCGGGATCCGGGCCCGGGGCCCCGCCGCCGCCGCCGCCGCCGCCGCCGCCGCCGCCGCGCGGGTGAGTCGCGCGGCCGGGCGCGCATTCCTGAGGGGCGCGGGCCTGTGCGGCGCCCATTGTAGGCCGCGCGGGCCGGGCCGGGAGCGGGACCCGGAAGAGGGGCTCGGGGGGCATGCGGGTCCGGGTCCGCGAGGGCTCGGAGCGCGAGAGGAGGCGTGCGGCCCACCGCTGCGAGGGCGGGTGTGTCTAGGAGGGGGTGCTCGCTGCTGATGCCGAAGACGAGGGGTCGGCCCCTGTTGACTCTGGGGCCGGTGGACGGCTCACAGCGGGCAGCCACTTGCTCTGGGTGAGCTGAAAGGAGTGAGGAATACTCAGGATTCTCAGAAGGAAGGTCCTCCGGGAGGAGGCTGGGGTGTGCAGCTGATGTGTTTGATTGGATGGTGGTGCTGACTGCGGTGCTGTGATCCGTGGGCCTGGGGCAGAGTGGGTGGTGGGTGCAGAAGCATCCTGGGGATAAGCCGGATGGCGGAGGGTCCCTTCTCCTCCCCGTACAACCCCCGCGCCCCCCAACCAAAAAGTAGGAATGAGTGAACCTGAAACCGGAGGAAGCACTCCCCGTGAGGCAGAGCCTGAGGCCGGGTGGTCTGGCTTGCTTGAGGGGCTCTACTCCCCCGGGTAGATGCCTCATCCCCCAGCTTTTTCTGCCTCTCTCCCGGGTGTATGTCTTAGAGTCCACCTCTGCTCTCTATTTTCATGGGAACTGAGTCCCTTCTGAAACCAGAGCTGTACAGTCAGGGCAGTGACGCTCATAGTTTAGCATCGAGCACTGCAGAGAAAAATGCATTAGTCCTCTGGGCATTTTTCTCAGCTGGTCTCTAAGATAATTAATAAAGAGTGATTGTGCATCTTGGCCCCTTGTTTGTGCTCATACTTCTGTTCTCTGCTGCTTCAGGGAGACCCTCAGACATCCTTGGACCAGGCCTTGTTTTGGAGAACACACACATCTAAACCTGACCTCCCAAGATAGCACTATCTGGGTTTCAGTTTTAAGAACTTCTATTCAGGAACAAGGATGGGAAAGCATACAGCATGTATGTTTCTGTCTGATTCCTAGCCGGTATTGATGTTTCTTGGATTTCTGGTTTCAGCAAAGCTAAGTGGACTTTTTGGGTTTCGTTGGTCATTGAGGATTTAGGTGGTGGGGGAATAAATTACATGTAAAGCTGTAGTCCCAATCCTTAGGACAGTCCTTAGTTAACGGACAGTTGGGAGTATGTCAGAGTCACACTCTGTTGTTTCCATACTTCACATAAATCAAAACTTCAAAAGTTGCATTTGAGTAAAACAAATAAATATACACACGCCTACAGCTCTGAGCTGGCTGCCGTGGTACCCAGGGGGTGCTCCTTGGCAGTGACTGAAGGAGATTGTAAATGAGGCATCAGAGTTGTAGATTGCTTTTGTGGGGTCCCCTTTGTTGAAGGTGGTTACAGGCTGTTGGCCAGATCCAGTGCCTGTGGGCCCGTGACTCTAATCTGAAGCAAGGCAGCATCTTCGCATGTGGTGTGTATGTGTGCACACTGAACGCCTGCCATGTTTCTTCTTGGGAACCTGGAGATCTCAGTAATGGGAGCGCGTTTCATAACAGCAGCAATGTGGAGAGATGTTCTTGTGCTCCTAGGACACCGAAGGTCTCCTGTCAGTTGACAGCCAAAAGCAGATGTGAATTTTAAGAAACGTTTCTTCTGGGCTATAAGAAGATAGCTTAAATGATTAGGGGGACTTGCTCTCACCCAAATGAAAAGACAGCTCGATGTTGAATTTGCTGCTGTTTCAGCACCCGTGAAGGGCTGATGTTCCACATCTGTGCCGAGTGTTGTTTTCCTTAGTGTTCATGAATTACATGTTTGTTGGTGCCCCTTAGTTGAGAGACCTTGTGTCAGATCCTGTAGGCCCTGCAGAGAATGTTTAAACCAGGCTGCTCCAAGTCGTTTACCTGGAAGACATCAGCACTTCAAGAGAAAGTGACGTGACTAGTAATCAGCCTCCCCCTTAGAAAACAGTGACTTGGTTTTTTCTCAAGGCAAGTGAACCACAGAGCATCTCCAGCAGTAAGGCTCAGGGGACCAGGTGTGGGTCCTTCCTGAGATGGTGGCCCCGACAAGAGGGCGCTAGCATCCGGGAGCTGGTGTGGAGACCTCAGAGGTGCTCAGTCCCCATCGATGGGGTTCAGAGGAGACGACCTTGCAGTTGAAGTGGTCCGTGAGCAGCAGCTGTCACAGCCCGTGGGCCTTGACCTGAGAAAGCAGGCTGTTCCTGCCGAGCCCGAGGTTGCAGCCGACCCGGTAGGCTAGTCACTAGCTGCAGGACAATAGTTGTGACCCATTCTCCACCTCTGGGTGCCATGAGGCGTTGGCAGCTGCTGGCAGGCGAGTGTGTGCAGACCAGGTGTGGGGCAGGTTGCATGTAGGCCAGGGCCCAAGAGTGGAGAGGTGGCTGGGAGGTCTGTGCCTTGTGTTGATGCCAGGTTTTTGGATTTTGCTCTGCTCCTCTGACTTGCTCAGTGCTCTCAGCGATTGGGCCTATCATGCTTCTCTCCAGTCTCCTTCTAGGCAGACCACCTACATCCAGCAGGCCAGGTTGGGAGGTGTGGCCTGAGCCCGTGGGCTCAGTGTCAGGGAGGACAGGACGCGAGGCTGTGGCAGAGCCCTGACAGGGCAGCCCTCCCTTGTGCGAGACGGGCTTCTAGCAGCAGAGACAGAACCATGGCTCCCTAACTCTGAGAGGGCGAGTCACGTGGCTTTCACTTTACCAAGCTGCATCCTGTGAGCCGCGGGCTTCCTTAGCTGGCCTCGTCTGCTCTGTACCCTCTCTGCTCCTCAGAGTACTCAGTTGCCATTTGCTGTCAGAAGGACACTTTCCTTTTAAGCAAGGTTTTCAAGTCTAGAGCACGTCTGATGGAAGTGTTTAAGACTGTTCATGGGAATTCTCTGGTGGTCCAGTGGTTAGGACTCCAAATTTTTACTGCTGAGGGCCTGGGTTCATTCCCTGCTCGGGAAACTAAGATCCCACAAGCTGCCCTGTGTGGCCAAAAAAAATAAAAGTCTTCACATCATCAGCGGTGTGAGAAGGCCCCTGTGCACGGGAGCAGCGTCCTGTGCTCCTCACTGGAAGGTTCCCTGCTCTTTGGGGCGTGTGGAGACTTAGAACCAGTTGCTGTGTGTTTGCCCGGGTCGTGGGGACACTCAATGTGAAGCGGTGGAAAGCAAGAAGCAGAGCGGCTGTGGGCCCGAAGAGTGTGGAGGGCCGACATGGCCGCCAGCCTTCGGTGTGGAGTGCCATGTCTGCGCATCACAGCGGCCCTGTGATGCTGAGATACACACCCTCACCTTCCTCGTGAGGGGCTGGCTCTCACCTGGCTTTGCACAGCTGGGAGGACCAGAAGCTCCTGCGTCTCCTCCAGCCCTCCTGCCTTTCTGGAGCTTGAGAGGGCCTGGCCACGCAGTCCTGTAGCAGCTCAGGATGGAGGGTCCCCAGGCTTGTAGTCTCTCTTTGTTCTCACAGAAGGACCCTCAAGGGTAGTGACGCTCTCTGTGTTCTGGACATTGATTTCTTTGTGCCAGAGGCATTCCTGTAGTTGGCAAAGTTTACAGAAATTGTTCTAACATAGTACAAAACCTTGTGACAAAGGATTGAACATTTAAACTGAGTTTCTGGCTTTGAGTTCGAGCGGGAGGGCATCATTGAGGAGAGTCTTGTCGTGAGAAAACCTCTGTGGTCATGTTTCCATGGACCCACCTTTCCTAATCCTTGTCCTCTTAATGGTTTCAACAGGACAGATTGATTCACTTTGGAGCCGTAAGTACTGATGTATTAGGGTGCAGCGCTCATTGTTCATTGACGCACAGAGTCCCAAAATGAATATCCAGGAGCAGGGTTTCCCCTTGGACCTCGGAGCAAGTTTCACCGAAGATGCCCCCCGACCCCCAGTGCCTGGTGAGGAGGGTGAACTGGTGTCCACAGACCCCAGGCCCGTCAGCCACAGCTTCTGCTCTGGGAAAGGCGCTGGGATTAAAGGGGAGACTTCCACAGCCACTCCGAGGCGCTCGGACCTGGACCTGGGGTACGAGCCCGAGGGCAGCGCGTCGCCCACCCCTCCGTACTTGAAGTGGGCCGAGTCGCTGCACTCCCTGCTGGACGATCAAGACGGCATAAACCTGTTTAGGACTTTCCTGAAACAGGAGGACTGTGCCGACCTCCTGGACTTCTGGTTTGCCTGCAGCGGCTTCAGAAAACTGGAGCCCTGTGACTCGAATGAAGAGAAGAGGCTGAAGCTGGCCAGAGCCATCTACCGCAAATACATCCTTGATAACAACGGCATTGTGTCCCGGCAGACCAAGCCCGCCACCAAGAGCTTCATAAAGGACTGCATCTCGAAGCAGCAGATCGACCCCGCCATGTTCGACCAGGCACAGACGGAGGTCCAGTCCACCATGGAGGAGAACACCTACCCCTCCTTCCTCAAGTCCGACATTTACCTGGAGTACACGAGGACAGGCTCGGAGAGCCCAAAGCTCTGCAGCGACCAGAGCTCTGGGTCAGGGACAGGGAAGGGTGTCCCCGGGTACCTGCCCACGCTGAACGAAGACGAGGAATGGAAGTGTGACCGGGAGGCGGACGAAGACAGTGGCCGGGACCCTGCTCCGCCCGGCAGGCTCACGCAGAAGCTGCTCCTGGAGACGGCCGCCCCGAGGGCCTCCTCGAGTAGACGGTACAGCGAAGGAAGAGAGTTCAGGTGAGTCGACCCGCGGCCTGCAGTCCTGTGCCCACCTCCACGACCTGGAGAAGCAGCCAGGGACAGGCCTTGTCCTTCAGCCAGAGTGGGTGGACTCCCGGAGCCGGGGTGAGTTGCGGGGCTGGTGTGTGCTCACGATACCTTCTCGTGTGTTAGGTGTCTTTACGTTTCTTTTTAAATTGTGTGTGTGTGTGTGTTTTGTTCCTGTGCTTGGGCTTCTCCTGGCTGTGGCGAGCGGGGCTGCCCTCCAGCTGTGGAGCCCGGGCTTCTCCCGTGGTGGCGTCTCTTGTTGCGGCTCGTGGGCTTCGTAGTTGCGGTGCACAGGCTTGGTTGCCCCGCAGCACGTGGAATCTTCAGGGACCAGGAATCAAATCCGCTGCATTGGTAGGCGGATTCTTAACCCCTGGACCACCACGGAAGTCCCAGATGTTTGTTTGTTTGTTTATTTGGCTTCATCAGGTCTTAGTTGCTGGGATCTTTGTTTGGGCCCACGGGCTCAGTAGTTGTGGCCTGGGGGCTTAGTTGCCCCAGGCATGTGGGATTTTCATTCCCCAACCAGGAATTGAACCAGAGTCCCCTGCATTGAAAGGCGGATTCTTAACCACTGGACCACTAGGGAAGTTCCCCCTAGATGTTTTTAATATTTGTATTTTGAGGGCACCTTTATTAAGAAAGATTGAAGGCAGGAGAAGGGGATGACAGAGGATGAGATGGTTGGATGGCATCACCGACTCTATGGACATGAGTTTAAGGAAAGGCCGGGCATTGGTGATGAACGGGGAGGCCTGGCGTGCTGCAGTCCATGGGGTCCCAAAGAGTCGGACACGACTGAGCGACTGAACTGACTGACTGACCTATCAAGAACAGCCTAGCCTATGTGGCTTTGTAAGTCATTAGGAATGTCGGAATTCTTGGGAGTCATATGATATTTAAAGCTTACCCTTTAGTAGTAAAATTTGTGTTCTTTTGCACAGAAGGTGGGTTTATGTGGCAGACTTGATCCTCTTGGCTTGATAGGACATTTGAGTGCGTCAGTATGGAGAGAATTCCAGGCCGCTTGGGAGGTGGTGGCGAGGAGGCTGCTGTGCTGCAGGCTGTCCGAGCACTCTGGGAACTCCCTGTGGCTGCAGCGGGGGCCCCAGGATTGGCTCTGCACCTCCCGGACCCGGACCCGGCAAGGCAAGTGTTGTGCTGCTGTGTGTTCAGTTCCCAGCTCTCTCCAGTTGCGATCAGTCCTTGCACGGGGCACGTTGCAGCCTTGGAGGCGTGAAGTGGCGCTCTCCGGAAGTCGTTGCCAGCTTGGAAGTGTGCCAGTTTGCTGGAAGTGTGTTTGATGTGGAGGTGGGGCCTATAGCCGATGTCGGTGGGCACTCGCGTCCTCACCCATTTCCCTGTCGGTAGGTGGTCCCAGACACTCCTGCCTGCAGAACTGAAAGCTGAGGATTCTGTGGCCCTGCCGATTCAATCGCGGATATGCAGATGCATCCCTGGGTGCTGGGCTCTCCTGTGGAGGCGGTAAAAGCCCAGATCACCTCTCCAGGCTTTCTGTGGCAGAGAGATTGGCCACTTCTAACAAACACAGTGTTAAACTTTTTCAGGGTTTAAATATTCTTTAAGTGATGTGATGATAAAAGATACACTGTTTTAGGTAATCTTTATGCACCTTTATACACTTTTTGTTCACTGTCCTTATTGATTAAGTAATCTTTTTAGGACAGAATATACTATAAAATTATCCTGGTAAGGAAGGCTAGTAAGTGACAATAGCTTTTAAAACCTAACACGGAAGTTTTCATATTTGATTAGAACAGTTTTAAAATGGGATTATATTTGAGGCCTGGGCTGCAGAGGAAAATAAATTGAGCTCAATTCTGATTTCTGATTTTAGAAATTCCCACGTGCTGCCCCTCACACTTCCCAGTTCTCGGTCGGGGGCCCGTTGTAGCAGCAGCCTTGTTTTTTCTCTCTTCAGTTTGCTCTGTTCATAGTATGTATCCTTTACTGTCCGATTGCGGGAACATGTTCAGCTGTGAGGACTCCGGCACGTGGAGGTGCTGGGGCCCCCGAGTCCTGCCTGCGCCCCCGAGTCCTGCCTGCACTGGGACGCGCCCTCCCGGGGCTGCCTGTGTGGGTGTGTGGATGGGCGCCCTCCTGTGTCAGGGCCGGTGTTCATCAGCACTGACAGGCTGTGGAGTCCAGCACAGTCCGCTCTCTTTGCAGGGGTTGCGGTTAGGGTCCATGAGGTTGAGAGTCACAGAAAACCCAGCCCACCCGCCTTCCACAGTGAAGGCGTTGGGCTGGCCCAAATAGACAGAAAGTCCGGCACAGGCCCAGCTTCTGGTGCGGTGTGATTCTGACTCCAGCCATGTTTCTTTTAAAGACTTGATTTTGTTTTTGTTGTCTTTTAGGGCAATTTTACGTTCCCAGCACAGTTGCAAGGAAGGTACAGAGGTTTCCTGTGTGCTCTTGCCCTGCACGTGCACAGCCTACCCCTACCACCCTCATCAGCGCCCCTACCAGAGTGGTCATTTGTTAACAGCGGATGAACCCGATCCTAATCTCTACTGTCTGCACGGTCTTGTCTTTTCTAGACGCCGTGTAGTTGGAAGTAGACCGTATGTAACCTGTTCACATTGGCTTCTCTCACTTGGTCACACGCTTTTAAGGTTCCTCAGTGTCCTTTCGTGGCTTGATAGCTCATAGCTTCAGCCCTGAATAGTATTCCACTCTCTGGGTGGACCACAGTGTACGTATCCATTCGCCAGCTAGAGGACTTCCTGATGGGTCCAGTTTTTGGCAGTTGCAGTAAACACCTGTGTTGGGGTTTTTGCGAGGACGTGAGTTTCCATCTCCTGTGGGTAGAACATTTAGGATCGTGAGCGCTGGCTCATGTGGGAGGTCGGTTTTACAGGAACTGCTCTTCTCTGGGTGCTGCTGTGTCTCTGCCTTACCACGGCCGGCTTTGCTCCCGTGTTCTGTAAACAACTGCCCCCCGCGGCTGGGGCTGCCGCGTGCCCTTGTGGCCGGCCCACTCCAGTCTGATCACGGTGCCTGGGCTCCTACCAAGTAGGGCCGCCCCGCCCTGTCCAGCAGAGAGGGAGAAAGAGAGTGGGTGCTGGTGCCTGCCCCCACCGCCCAGCCAGAGGAGCAGCACGTGCCATCTCAGCGCAGCCGCTGCTGGAGAGTGTGTCAGGAGGGCCTGTCTGGGACAGAACGACAGCAAGGGGCTCCAGAGCTGAGCTCCCTGGCCCCACGGGCCCTGCACATGAGGCCGCTCCAGCTGCGCTTGCTGGGGCCGCCCCGGCTCCCCATGCCAGGTGGGGCTGCCCGTGTGCCCGCTCCTTATTGGCTTCACGTGCTCACATGGCTTTGAGAGCCCTTTCCATAGGTCTTTGTCAAAACTGAGAAAATGGGTGTCCCTGGTGTTTTCTGCACTTAGCCTAGTCCCCTGGGGTCATTTGGAGCCCTGGGCTGAGGGGTCACTAAATTCCTTGCTGGTTTGCTGTTCTCTGTGTGGAAAATTTTCCTGGTTTTTATGGCCTGTTGTCAGTGGAACTCTGCACTGACTTTGGTTGGTTCCTACCCGCATTTAAATTTGGTGTGAATTGGCAGAGGGCCGTCTGATGGCACAGGTGTTTTGGCTATTTATTTACTGAGTGGTTTGGCCTGGGGGCCCAGGGCCTGTAAGTCATCCACAGGCTTGGAAGCCTGGCCTGGCCTGCCAGGGGCTGGGCTCGGCCTGCTTGGTCAGGCTTGAAGTCAGGCCATCTTTTTCAGTCCTTCAACTACCTGCACTTATCTGTTGCCACTGGTTTTCTTTTCTCTGTCTCTTTTTAAAAACATACTTCCTTTTTTGGGCACAGTATGCAGTGTGTGAAACTTCCCCGACCAGGGATCGAACCCGTGTCCCGCTGTGGTTAAGCGTGGAGACTTAACCACAGTACCACCAAGGAAGCCCCTCTCGTTTTTTAATCAACATATAGTTGACTTACAATGTTGTCTTAATTTCTGCTGTGTAGCAAAGTGACTCAGTTATACATGTACTGTATATGCATTCTTTTATATAGTCTTTCCCTTACAGTTTATCTCAGGATATCAAATATAGTTCCTTGTGCTCCACAGTAGAACCTTGTTTATGTTGCTGCTGGCTTTAATGTCTAAGTGGCGAATGCTTTCCATTTTTCTTTGCTGCCTTCCTCACTGGTTGAGAAGTTGCCCGAGGACAGGGTCTCACCTGCTGTCTCCTTACATCTTCTGGGTGGGGCAGACAGTGAGGCCCCCTGGTCAGCGCTGGTCCCTGTGGCCGTGGGCAGAGAGTTCAGTGCGGATGATGCTTGTAGCAGGAGTAACTTGTGGGTCTGGTGAAGGACGGATGACCAGCCCTTACTGCCCACACTGAGGAACTGCCTGACCTGTTTGTTGCCTTATCAACTGTGTTCTGGTAAATGGCTTAAAGAAGGAGAAATGTAAAAAGAGGAAGCACCCAAATGTGTGTTGTTTTGTGTGGAAGGCAGAAAAGGGAGGTTGCTCTGGGGTTTCTCTTGCAGCTCCAGCGCCGTGGCGCGGGGGTGGGGCGGTGACTCTGGGGCCGGCCGCTTCTGTTCTCAGGGTGGCGAGGGCCCAGGCGACGGGGGTCTCAGGACACTGGTCCTGCTGCTGTGGTTGTTGTTCAGTTGCTCAGTCGTGTCCGACTCTTTGCAACTCCATGGACTCCCGCACGCCAGGCTTCCCTGTCCTTCACCATCTCCCAGAGTTCACTCAAACTCATGTCCATTGAGTCAGTGATGCCATCAAACCATCTCGTCCTCTCTTGTCCCCTCTTCTCTTGCCTTCAATCTTTCCCAACATCAGAATCTTTTCCAGTGAGTCAGCTCTTTGCATCAGGTGGCCAAAGTATTGAAGCTTCGGCTTCAGCATCAGTCCTTCCAGTGAATATTCAAGGTTGATTTCCTTTAGGACTGACTGGTTCCATCTCTTGGCTATCCAGGGGATTCTGGTGACAGCCTGTTTAATTTGACCTTCAGGGCTTCCCAGGTGGCACTGGTAGTAAAGTGACCCGCCTGCCAGTGTAGGAGATATGAGAGATACAGGTTTGATCCCGATCCATGGGTCTGGACGATCCCTTGGAGGAGAGCCCTGCAATCTTCTGCAGTGTTCTTGCCTGGAGAATCCCATGCCTGGTGGGCTCCGGGCCCCAGGGTCGCAGAGTCCGATAGGGCTGAAGTGACTTACCGTGACTACCGTTGCACCGGTGGCGTGCGAGTACTCTTCACTGTTGGATTCTTAGATCTTTTGGATGGAGGGTGACTCGTTTGTGCAGCGTGGCTCTCCCTGCAGCCTTCCCCCTCTTTTTTCCTGCTGCTGCGGCTGTACTCACTCTCAGTTGGGACATGCAGGTTAGGAAGAGAACACGGCCCTGCTGCCTTTTCTTTGTCACCTTCCAGGTGTGTGACTTGTCCACCTGGGTGAATTCCTTTAACTGAACAGATGATCCCAAGGTTGGTGACTGGAGATGTTTTTAGACGTACTTTAGTGTGCAGCTGTGGGGTTCTCAAGACAGGAATTTACTGGGCATTCCCTTGGGGTCCTGTGGTTAGGACTCCACACTCCTGCTGCGGTCCCGAGTTCACTCCCTGGTTGGGGTACTAAGATCCCACAAGCTGGGCAGTGCAACCAAACAAAAAAGACAGGAGTTTATAGATCTTTCCATTCACCTTATGGGCTGGATGGGGAGAAGGTTAATTAAGCCCAGTGGTTTAATTTAAAGACCCCTTGCTTGATGCCTTTCCACCGGCTGTGTCTTCTGGGGTCACCCTTCTCCTGGTTATGTGATGGTGGGAGAGTTGCTTCACCTCTCTGAGTTTTCCTATAACATGAGGAGGATGAAGCAAGGGCCTGCCGGATGAGGCTGTCAGGGAGGCTCGTGAGCTGGTCCGCGGTGGTGCCTGCGCACAGCAGGTGTCCAGGGCACACAGCAAGTGCTTCAAGTTTCAGATCCTGCTGTGTCTTCGTTGTCATCTGAACTTACTTGTCTGCTCGATGTTGGTGACATTCTCATCCAAGTGACAGGCGATTTCAGATCGTGACACTTTGCAGTTTTACTAATCGCATATCCTGAGAGGCACCCAAAGCTGCCGTCCTTAGCTCCAGAAGTGGCCCCACCATCTACCAGCTCCAGCCCGGCCCACCTGGCCAGCCCGGCCCACCAGCCCAGACTCCCCGGCCGAGCGTGTGCTCAGCCCTCTGCTTCTCGCTGTGGTGCCCGCCACCTCCTGCAACCACAGAACCTTCTAGCTGAGTCTCTGCCCCAGTCTCTTCCCCACCACGCCCAGAGGGATCGTTTCTAGATGCCGGTCTGGCACGCGCTCCTTTCCTCCCTGATGCGTGGACTCCCCCCGGCTCCTGTGACTTCGCGTGTCCACGGGAGACCTGGTCATGGTGCCGACATGCTGTGTGTGCCTCGTGTGCCTGTCGGTCGGGGGGGTGGGCTAGTGAGAGTTCGTGAGCTAGTTGCAGGAGAATCAAAAAATATTTTCTCTATTTCAGTCCCACAGAACTCTGTAGTCTTTGATGACAGATTTCAGCAGAGCCTAGGAAGGTACAGTCCTCAGACCGAGGACTTCAGGGATGGAGAGGCCCCTTTGTCACGTGATCCGTGGCAGTGGCTTTATGAAAGGGGAGTGCCTGCAAGGACCGTGGCCCGTGAGGCTGCCGCGGCCAGATTGAGATGCCTGGGCAGGCGGGTGGCCGGGCGTGTGCATCTCTGTGTGTTCACCGCCCAGGGATCAGCCGGTTCTCAGGTTTGCGTGCCAGTTAGCGTCACGGAGACTTGAATCTGATTCATACGCACTGTCTGTTAGTCTCCTTTAGCATCCTGACTTCATTTACACCAGTTTACCTGGCATCCTTAGAAATAGTGGAGTTTGGCCAAGTGGTTGTTGTTCAGTGAAGGAAAAGGCAGATGCCCTAATAATTCTGTCTTCAGTCCACCTTGGGGCTGAGTACGTGTGTGTGTGTGTGTGTGTGTGTGTGTAAGAAAACCAGCGTTGCTTTATTTTTCCCCCGTGTCACATCAGTACAAATGCACATTTTTGTGAACCACTCAGGCTACACCCAGGGCCCATTAATTCCAAAAAGTGTTTGATTGAGAAAACAACTCAGTCAATCTCTTCAGTTCCTTCCCGGAACTCAGGCGTGCCTTATGACTTTGTGAAAAGAAACGCAGTCTCCAGGGCAGTGCAGAGGGCTTCGTGTCTGTCTGTGAGGGGCTGCAGCCTGCCCCTTCCTCATCCCTCCTCAGAACCAGTGAAAACCTTGGGAGCAGCTGGACTCAGCTCTTTTGTTTGGACCAAACTCCACCAGTTTTTGTGGATAGAGACAACGAGCCTTGCTTGGTGTGGCCCGGTGGACACCCTCTCAGCCCCCCAGGGCCAGGAGGCTCCCACTGCCTGGCTTATGGGGTCTTAGTTCCCCCACCAGGGGTTGAACTTGGACCCTCGGCAGTGAGAGCCAGGAGACTTGACCATCACTGGACCACCAGGGAACGCCCTTCCTTGTGCCCTTGGAGTCATTAATATGCTTTCGTTTGGAATCAATCCTCTCTGAATCACTGGCTCATTTTCAGTCTTCTGTTAAGGAGATATTTAGAAATGATCAGAAAGCACATTGCTTGCAGCACTGCGAGTAATAGCTCGCAGTCAGAATATAGTTCACTTGGTGTCTGATCTGATCTGACACAGGGCTGGTTGGTTGTACAGGGACTTTTTTTGTATGGCTGGAGAATATAGGCTTTCTGTTTTCTTCATTTGGTTTTTCTACATTTTCCAAATTCCTATAAAGCATACATTTTTGTAACTAGAAAATATATTATTAAAATATATACAAAAATGTATCATAAGAAGGTCTGGATGATATGCAGTTTTCAAAAGCATATCTTTGTCTTTTAAAAGGATCATATATGGAGAAGGAACTGGCAACCCACTCCAGTGTTCTTGCCTGGAGAATCCCAGGGACGGAGGAGCCTAGTGGGCTGCCGTCTATGGGGTCTCACAGAGTCGGACACGACTAAAGCGAGTTAGCAGCAGCATAACTATCTATTGTGGCCCATTATTTTAATTATACTATCAAATAGTAGCTTATACATGAGCTTATATTCTGTATTTTTCAACAGTTTAATCCATGATTGCATTTGATAAACAAAAACCATGTATTGTTTTTAATATTATTTGGAGATTGAAATGAAGCAAACTTTGTGGCTAAAAACAATTTAAAGCAATGAGACAAAAATAAAGTTCATAGGTTAATAAAAAAAAATAAAGCAATGAGACAAAATAAAATAAATAAATAAAAGGATCATATAAATGTTTCTTTTAAGTGTGATCTTAGGTCTTAATGTTTGCACTATTATACCAGTATTTTAATTAATTTTCATTAAAAAAAAAGAAGGAAAAATTCAAATAATGCTAAAAGGCCAAAAACTAAGTTTGGCAGTCTCATGACCCCTGGCCTTTCCAGGGTGGCCACGTCCAGCTTCTTACCCGAGTGTGAGTCAGCTCAGGTCACCATGGCAAAATACGGTAGACTTGGGGACTTGGGTGACAGACTCTTCTCATAGTTCTGGAGGCTGGAGGCCCCAGGCCGAGGCACCAGCAGCAAAGCAGCCTCTGTTCATTCCCCTCGCGGTTTGCACGTGGGCCTTTTCTCACTGGGTCCCGGTGGAGACAGACAGCTCCCTGCTCTCTTCTGCCAAGGTCAGTGATCCTATGGGATCAGAGCCCCACTTATATTTCTATTTATTTATTTTATACTTTTTGAAACCTTTTACTTATTTGGGCTTCCCTGGTGGCTCAAATGATAAAGAATCTGCCTGTAGTGCGGGAGACCTGGGTTCAATCTCTGGGTCAGCAAGATCCCCAGGAGAAGGAAATGGCAACCCACTCCAGTACTCTTGCCTGGAGAATCCCATGGACAGAGGAGCCTGGTGGGCTTCTGTCCCTGGGGCTGCAAAGAGTCGGACACGACTGAAGAGACTAACTTGCACTTGTTCAGAGACCTGTGCTGCGTCTCTTGCTCCACGGGCTTGCTCTGGTCGCAGCAGGCGGATACTGCTCTGCCCGCAGCCCAGGCTCTCACTGCAGCGGCCGCTCTGGTTGTGGTGCGGGCCTGGCTGCCCTTGGCCTCTGGGGTCGTCCCAGACCGGGATTAAATCTGCGTCCCCTGCCTTGGCAGGCGGATTCTTAAACCCTGGGCGCCAGGGAAGTCCAGACCTTTTCTTTTTTGTAAACATTTTCAGTAGTTTTTGTCTTTTTTCCCCCATTGTGCTTCATATGTATGTTTTCCAGACCTGTCTACCATTGGCTCGTTTCTCTTCAGTCTGCTCGTAGGCCTGTCTGTGGAGTTCTTAACTTCAGTTGTTATATTTTTCAAGTTTAGTGTTCATTTGATTCTTCTTTTTGTTTTTTTTTTTTTGATTCTTCTTTTTGTTTTTTTAATATTCAGTTCTCTGCTCAAACTCTCTCAGAAGCTTGTCTTTTAATGAACATGTTTATCACATGCATTTTAATGTCCTGTATTTTAAAATTGGGGTGTTTTGTGGTTCTTTTTCTATTGTCTGTTTTTTTCATGTTCTTGAGTTGGCTGGTCCTGCCTCCTAGTATGCTGGGCAGTTTTTATTGAACCCTGGACATAGATTCTGTATGTGACACAGATTAAGAAATCACTTGAGGACCCCAATCACATTTTTCTCCAGTGAGGGCTTACCTGGCCTTTAGTGTGGGGACTTGTCACTTTACACCAGCCGGAACCAGTCATCCCTCTAGGATAGCCACTGGGATCCCAGCTGAAGGCCTGGGGTCTGCACCAGCATCCACACCTTTGGTGCATTTGAAACGCCCATGTAGGAGTTCTGAAGTTATCACATTCTCAGCCTGGAGGTCACTGCTTGAGGACCTCAAGGAGAAAAGTGGGACCCTGTGTCTGACTTGTCCATCTGTTCTTCTTTTTTCTCTCATGTTTTAGCCCCTTAAGACCTCATTTCCCTGGTAGCTCTTGTGCCTTGTTGTTGACTCACTAAGTCCAACTCTTTTGTAACCCTGTGGACTGTAGCCTGCCAGGCTCCTCTGTCCATGGGATTTCCCAGGCAAGAATACTGGGATCATTCCATTCTCCAGGGGATCTTCCTGACCCAGAGAGTGAACCCACGTCTCCTCATTGCAGGTGGGTTCTTCATCACTGAGCCGCCAGGGAAGCCCCTCTGTGCCTTAAAACATATGAAAACCTTTCTATCTGTTTTTCTCATTGGTCTTGCAAGTGGTAGTTTGCTCCCGGGTCAGGGGACTAAAATCCACATGCCATGCAGTGCAGCCAAAAAAGAAAAATCTGTGAAGAGATGAGTCCTCTTGGGCATCCCTGTTTCTCTGGATGTGCCTTTAGCTGCCTCTGGGCAGAGTGAGTGCTCCGTGGATCATACAGCTCAAATGTCCTTCTCTGTCCACACACTCACCCCATTTGCTCTCTCAATATTGTTCAAAGGTAAATAATCTGAATAATTGTGTGCCCTTCCAAAGCATCTTTATGAATATAGAAATTAATATGAACATATTGTTATATTTTCAATGTTAAATACATTGTAAAGTAGGAATTTTCTTTAGAGAAATGTATGTGACCTAAAAAAGGAGGTCCATCACACAGAATATGGTTTATGTTGAGTATAAACTCCAGACCCATCGTGTATATGTTCGTTTTTCAGGTATAAAGATGACTTTACCAATCACTTGCAGCATTTCTGGTGTTGTCGTTGAGTTTGGGTTCTGTTGCTTCCTCCCTCTAGGTATTGTTGCCGTGCTTCCCGTGTGACAGAGGCAGCTGTGTGGATTATGGCCGGGTTCACTGTGACCTAAATGAGAAGCACACTCGGGGCCCTGGTGGACCTCGTGTTACTTGGCGCACACGGCAGACGGGTTCAGCCACGTGTCGGCTCACCTCCCTCAGTGTGAGCTGCTGGCCTCCGCGTCCGCCCTGCACGGGCCGTGTCTGAGCTATGCCACCGACACTCTTCCTGGGGGCAGAGAACAGGCCCCCAGGTGCCCCTTTGCTGGGGCCTCCCGCCCCACGGGGGTTCCCACTCTCTGCTGGTCTTGGCTTCCCAGCGTTGTGGCCATGCCCCACCTTCCAGGCAGCCCCCAGGGCCACAGGCATGGAGATGGCAGAGTTGAAGGGGCCGGATGAGGCCTGGCGTGGTGCAGAGCCGGGGTAGGCCAGTGACGGGACACTGTTGGACATCCCAGCATCGACGTTGGTGCTGTGAAATTCTGATTGCTTTGGAATGTAAAGTTTTGTGGTGCCGTGTACAGTTTGTTGGAGTTAATATAAAGATGCCACATTTTCGTGGTGAACAAAAAGTCTGGCAAGTAAGAGCAGTCCAGAGTCCATCCTGTGTGCAATGGAAGCAGGGGCTGTGTCTTGCCTGGTAGGGCTTTCTTGTAAGGTGGTCAGGGCAGGTTCATTTGGATATGGTAAAAGTCCTTTAAAAAGAAAATCTGTTTGAAACGTTGTGAAAGAAAACTTCATCAGTGGAAAAATCAAATAACTTATAAAAGCAAAGTACCTGAAGAGTCTGAGTTCTCCCTCAGGTTTTCACTTTCTGGGCAGACTTCATGTGCTGAGTCAGGGGAGGCAGACAAGGGTGTCCTTCGGGCCTAGGGGCTGCCAGACGCGCAGTTAGCTTAGAGAAGGTTGAGTGTTACCTGGGGCTTCCCTGGTTGCTCAGCAGTAAAGAATCTGCCTGCAGCGCCGGAGACGTGGGTTTGATCCCTGGGTCGAGAAGATCCCCTGGAGAAGGAAATGGCAACCCACTCCAGTATTCTTGCCTAGGAAATCCCATGGATCTTGGTGGGCTCTAGTCCATGGGGTTGCAAAGGTCAGACATGACTTAGTGACTAAACAATAGCAAACAACGAGTTACCTGGTGATGTTAGGAAGTGAAGAGGCTTGGAATTTTTGGTTTCTGAATTACTTCAAGGGAACAAATGGTACTATTTTATGAACAGAGTTTTGATTTTGACTAGATTCATAAGTGCATGTTCTTAATTTTTGAAAAGCCATGTTTTCAGAGTTGCTGATTTGGTCTTATAGCTTCAGTCCCGAGAACTAGTCTCCTCATCAGAGTTCTGTGCGATCTCAGAACTGCAGCCCTCAGCCTCCCGTCTGCTTTAGGTTGTGAATTGGGGATCGATTCAGGCCTGTGGTAAAGAGGGTGTGGGCTGGCCACGTGATCTGTGATTTTGAGCTCATGAAGAGCCCATGTCTGGAGTCCCTAAGCTGGATTTGCGAGACCTCAGGGGCTGACAGATAGCATCTCTGTCTGTTATTCTGAACAGCCTGCAGTTTGTTGGGAGGTGTCGCTCTTGCATGTTGATGGTGGTGATTCGCATTTGTGAAGAGTGACCAGCCCGTTCCTTGGAGCTTCTGTTTGAGCCATCAGAAGCTGGAGTGAGGGGCTGAAGTCTCCAGGGGAGGTTAGTGCCAGATGCATGCTGACCCCGTCATTGGAGTGAGAGTGATTCATTAAAAATCATGGTGGCAAACACATACCTGACCATGTGGAAAGCAGACAGCTAGTGGGGAGCTGCTGTCTAATTACAGGGAGCTCAGCCTGGTGCTCTCTGATGACCTAGAGGGGTGGGGTGGGGAGTGTGACTGATTGGCGTTGTTGTATGGCAGAAACCAACACAACACTGTAAAGCAATTCTTCTCCAACTAAAAATTTTTTAAAATGAATACCAAAAAAAAAAAAAAAAAAATCATGGTGACAGATTCTGTGAAACATTTTTTGTTGCACTTTTTAAATACTGCCACATGGAGTTCCTCTTCATCAGATCCGTGTAACCTAAAGATCTGATGTGAAGCATTTGTGTGAGTCCAGGCCCTGAAGGATTTCTGCTGATGTCTGAGAAGCCTGCTGTGCAGAGGAAAGCTGATGTAAACGTGCGGTGTTTGCGCGGAGCAGAGGTGAGCAGGGCTTCTGCTCCGGTTCATCCCTCGTTTGAGCTCGTGCTGGTGAGTTCCAGTTGCGGTGCTTTACAGTTTTCAGCGTGCTCTTCACGTATATTGTTCCATAGATTTCAACTGCTCTGCAGCAATGAACATCCAGGGACACGTTGCAAAAGTTATGTAAGAAATATATTTGGTGCAGGAAAACTGAAGAATACGGATAAGTGAGAAGTGATCTAGCTGGGTCCCTCTCAAATCTTCTTGGCATCTGTGTGGTCTCTCCTCTCTGCACAGATGGGCCCTGACCCATGTCACTCACAGCGCGAATCTTTAGCAGGTGTTGTAAAGAGTTGCTGGCTTATCGTAAAGAGTTACTGGTGTTCACAGCTGCACACAAGAATTGTGGCAAAGAGGGAGTCCCCCCCGCTGACCCGTGAATCTCTCAAGCCAGGAGTGCATGGTCTCCCTTGAGCATGGAGTTCTGACCTTAGCGCCTTGAATCTGCTGTGTTCAGCATCTTACAGGAAGTCAGGGGGGATCTCCGTCCTGCAGCCCTTAGCCCCCAGCCTCATCCCGCTCCATGTGCAGGATGCTGTGCCGGACGTGCTGGCCCATCTAAGTCTAGCGGTTTCTGCATCGTCTGGTGCTCCGCATCCCCTTGTGTGCTCGTGAAGGGTGCTTGGACCCCTTTCAAAGAGGTGGCCATCGTCGATCCACTTGGCAGGAGTAACCTGCCCACGGTCAAGTGCTGGTAAGCAGTGGTGAGGGCACATGGGCCCTGGGGGCCACTCTGGGGCCAGGGTCCTCCACTGCCTGCCTTGTGGGGGGCCGGGGTGTGGCGTCCATGACCACCACACCCAGTCCATGCCTGCCTTTTCCACAGAGCATAGATCCTTCTGTTGTTACTGTTCAGTCTTGACTCTGATGCCCTTTGGCGTGTTGTGCAATTCAGCGTTCATTCATGGTGGTGGGTGCGGTGTGCCAGTTGGGTAATAAAAATAAGTAAAGGGTCATAAAATAAATAAAAGGCGTGTGGGACCGGGAGGCCGCCTCACAGCACAGATCACAGGCTGTAGACGCCTGCCTGGTGAAGACCCGTCAGGGCGGGGCGGGGCTGGGCTCAGGGCTAAGAGGATGGCACAGCAGGTAGATGTCCTGCTACAAGGGCGTGTCCTCCCAGCACACGCAGATCAGACGACTGGTGTGAATAGAATGTGCATCATCCTAAAGTATCTCTGCTACTCATCACCTCTATTTTGAAAAATAATTTCTTACTTTTGGCTGAACTGGGTCTTGGTTGTGGCACACGGGCTTTTTCTAGCTACAGCGAGTGGTGGCTACGCTAGTTGTTGGGCTTGGCCTTCTCATCGCGGTGGCATCTTGTTGCAGAGCGCGGGCTGCAGGACGTGAGGGCTTCAGTAGTTGCTATGCACAGGCTTAGTTGCCCCGCGGCATGTTCAAGCCCAGACCAGGGATCGAACCTTCATGCCCTGCATTGGTAGGTGGATTCTTTATCACTGAACCACCAGGGGAGTCCCACGAGATCATCTCTTAATTACAAAGGAAAACAGTGAAGTTAGAGTAGAAACTTGGCAGGCCCTGGGTTTGCCGCCGGCATTGGGACCAGCCTGCAGGATGTTCTTGGAAGCGTGGCGGCATCGCCTCTGTGCTGCTCCTGGAAGCGCCTGCCGGGATCTCACAGGAGGCCGTCTGGGCCCTTGAGAGTGTCCCAGTGGGACAGGCTGTGGGCGTCTGAAGACTGGACAGTCATTATGCGGCTGTGGCCTGGGTCTCGGGACATCGGAATGGCTCTCAAGGCCGCTCCTGCCCAGGGGAGGGGTCCGTGCTCTGCCTCCTGCTGCTCTCTGTCTGTCTGTTGCCCCTGTGTCCCAGGTCTCTGGGCTCTGGCCTGGGGCACCAGCTGTAGAGGCTGGGTGGGGAAGGTGTGGGCTGGGCCAGCCTCGCCTTCCCAGGAGGGGCTTGCAGAGGTGATGACCAGGAGGGTCACTGCACAGGGCTTGGGGGCACAGAGCTCTCCTGAGACCCAGCTCTTGAGTCCTTTGGCTTTTACCATGGGGGGAAATTGCTGGATCCTACAGCAACTCTGTTTTAAGTTTTAGAAGCTACCGGACTGTGTCCCACCGAGTCTGTGCTGTTTACACCCCCGTCAAAAGCTTACGAAGTTCCACAGAAACCGAAAGGATTACCAAGCAGTGAAAGTGAATTTCAGCCCACTGAAATTACCCTTCAGGAATAAAGGGGAAATCAAGAGAGTTTCAGACCGGCAAACTCGGAGGAAGTGTCAGCTGCAGTGCTTGTACTCATGGACGTACTGAAGGGTGTTCTTCAGGCCTAGAAAATGCTCTCAGGGCAGGAGGGACAGGGGAGGGCGTGGTGACTCCAGGCTGCTGTTGGAGGATAAAGCAAGACTGGTGATGTCTCCTGGGGTTAAGATACCACATGGATCCAAAACCCAAAAGCCAACAGCACATGAGTGTGTGGGAGGCGGGTGGAGTTAATTCTGTTTTTTTTTTTCTTTAATGCTGCTCCGTGTGGCACGTGGGCTGTTAGTTCCTCAACCTGGGGTCGAACGTGCAACCCCTGTAGTGGAAGTGCAGAGTCTTACCTGCTGGACTGCCAGGGAACTCCCGAGTGGAGTTACCTCTGACCATGTGTTGCCTGGAAACAGGTAGGATGCAGTTAATTGGACCTTGATGCCTCAAGGGTACCTGTTGTAATCCCTGAAGGAACCATTGAAAGAACAGTGAAAGAGCTACTTTATTAGAGGGAGGAGACAGAAAATAGAAAGTATTCCAAAAGAAGGCAAGGAGGAACAAAGGAGAATAGAACAGCCGTGACCGACAGCAAGCAGTGAGCCGGTGGATCCACTCTGTAGCCACACTGAACGCAGCAGGACCGGAGAAGCGATTAAAAGGAAGAACGGTCAGACCAGATCGTGGGAAGGCAGCTGCTCAGGAAGGAGACAGAAGCAAAGGACGCGGGAAGTGTTCGAGTGAAAGCATGGAGGGTGGAGTCCTGCCCTCAGCCCCAGAGGCCGAGTGGTCCTGCAGGTTCTGTCGTGAGGTCTGGAAGCTACAGAGAGGCCGGAGGTCTCGCTAGATCCTGCGTCTGAGTTCCGGTTCCAGGCGTCCTGTGGGGAGCAGCTGGTGGCCCCCGAGTGACGTTTCGCAGAGCTTCCTGTGTCACGGCAGCCTGCGGCACCGGTCCCGAGGGCTGGCCTCACTGCCGGCCCCTCCTCCTCTTTCTCCCCACGCACTTTCTTCCCCATGTGTCTGGACGTGGAGCTGTGTCTGTGCTGGGGTTTGCTCAGCACTGGACGCTGGGGAAAGAACCCACGTTTTCCCTGCTTGTCACCTCAAAGCTGGGTTTCCTGGGCCCCGTCGGAGGAGGGCGCAGGCAGCCTGCGCAGGCGTTGGGGTCGCGGGCTCAATCCTGCCCTCTCGGGAAAGGTGAGGGTCCGGGGCTTGCGGGTGCTGGCCCCGAGGTAGGGGGACACGGAGGGGCGACTCCGCTGTCCGTGGTCTGAATTCCAGCGCAGTGGCTGTGTTGGTGATTGCATTGATGGTTTGTGTTTAAACAGCCAGAGGAATAGCAGTGTCATTTAGGGAGAGCGTGGTGCTGCAGATGTGGGCTCTGCGTCAGCACGCATGTGGGCCCAGGGCAGCCCCCGTCCCTTCCCCGGAGCCTCTGGGTCCTGTGCCCGCCCTCATTTGGCGGGAACCTGGCTGCTGTGGGGGCTCAGGAGGACCGTGATGTGGGGTAATGAGCCCGGGTCCTGCTGGAGGGCAAGTCGTGAGCACTGTCGCCGTCCTGGAGGTGCCGCGGCCACTCTGCTTGTGTGCGTGGCCCCGGGGAGGTGGGCTGCTCGCTGGGGTCTCTCCAGCGATACTGCCTGGCCCGGCCCAGCTCACGCGTCCTGTGTGACTGGCGAGCTGAGGTGGCAAGGCGTGGGCTGGCCTTTCCCCAAGCGTCCACGGCTCACACCAGGGCGTCCCCCTGGGCCCCGTGGATGCAGAAGCACTCTGCTCCCTTCTCTGCAGCGAGCACATGGGTCCCCGGAGCCAGTGCGGCTGCCGTTCACGAGCGCCCTGACCAGGATGAGGCTGCAGTCAGAGCCCTCAGAGGCCTCCTCGTCACGTCCCCCCTTCACACGACCCTTGGGGACTGACCACCGCTGCTTCCAGGGGGCTCAGGGAAGAGCAGGTGGTGCGGGGAGCCGCAGCTGCGAGGGACTGGCGGGGCCTTCGCAGGATGAGCAGAACAGAGACTCCAGAGAGGGGGGCGTGTGTGGGGTCAGGTGTGCAGGGATTCAGGACACGGTGGTGGTGTGGTGCTCAGTGCTCGTGGCTGGATCTCCATTTTGATGCAGAGGAGTAAGTGGATTTTACATGCACATATTTCAGGGAGAGATCTTAAAAAATATTGAAGTATTTGGAGAAAAACTGAGGGATATATTTATGATTGTCAAATGAGGAAAGTTGGCCTATGTAAGATACAAAAAAAAAATCGGTAAGGAGAAAGATTGGTAAGTCTGATTTCACAGAAGTAAACTTTTCTAATACCCAAATCGACATAAACAAAGTTAAGAAGTGACATTTAGGGAGGAAGTATTTTCACGTATGTAACCAGAGGTTAATAGTGAGAATATTTAAGTGAAAGTCACTCAGTTGTGTCTGACTCTTTGCGACCCCATGGACTGTCCATGGAATTCTCCAGGCCAGAATACTGGAGTGGGCAGCCTTTCTCTTCTCCTGGGGATCTTCCCAACCCAGGGATCGAATGCAGGTCTCCCGCATTGCAGGCAGATGTTTTACCAGCTGAGCCACAAGGGAAGTTCAAGAATACTTAAAGACATCTGTAAATCACTAAGAAACTCATAAACCGCCCAACAGAAAATAGAAAGTATGAACAGGTCATTTAAAGAGGAAAGAATTAACTTAAGTGACATCTCAATGCTCCCCCTGCTGACCATCTACCAGGGAAATGCAAACTGTTAATATCAATTTCTGGCTAGTTCGGTGACCTGTGGTGGCGCGTCCCGCCCAGGGGGTGCGGGATGGGCACTGCTGTCCCGGAGGGCAGCATGGCAGCTGCTCTCACATCCACGGCCCTTGTGCTCGCCCCCGCTCATCCGCGCTGTGCCAGTGCTCAGGCTTGTGCCCCAGAGGCCTGGCCGGGGCCCTCGCGGACGGCTGTGGCACGGGGCGGGCGGGGGGGCGCGCTCTATGGGTCAGTGAGTCTGTGGCAGCGCGCTGTAGGGGCGGGGGCGCGGAGCTGGTGCCGTTTCTAGTTACTGGCAGAGAGCACGTGTGTGCTCACGGGCACGGCTGCCCAACTGCACAGGGGAGGCGTGGGGTGCCCGTCTCCCCGGAAGCACGGGGGTGGGGGCAGGGCTGACCTGAGGCTTTTTCTGCCCTGTCTCTTCTGAATGCTTTGGGTCTGTTCCACGTGCTGGTGTTGCAGGTGATCCTGAAGAGGATCAGTGCGCGGGGACGTGGCCTGGCGGCTGCTAACGTATGTCCTTATTGGCAGGTGTGGATCGTGGCGGGAGCCCGTCAACCCCTACTACGTCAACTCTGGTTACGCCCTCGCCCCCGCCACCAGCGCCAATGACAGCGAGCAGCAGAGCCTGTCCAGCGACGCTGACAGCCTGTCCCTCACCGACAGCAGCGTGTAAGTGCCCGCCGCCCCCTCCCCAGCACCGCGGGGGCTGTTCCTGGAGACCCTCCTGCAGACCAGAGCCTCAGTTGCTTCCCTCCAGGCGAGACTGCCAGAGCTGCCTGGCGGCACCCAGCCCTGGTCTCAGTGGTGCTGGTGTGTGCGGTGCGTCCAGGGTGGCCACCCCAAGGCGTCTGCTCTGTGCTCGCCCCGCTGTGATCTGGAAGCCGTCTCACCCGATTGGCAGGGCCTGTTGTCCCCTCGGTGTGGCTCTGTGCTGGCCGGCTGGCCAGGGCCACAGGAGCCTCTGCACCCTCAAGGGTGGCGTGAACCCCTGTCCAGGGATGCCTCCCCTGGGGAAAGTGCTCGTTTCTGACACCTTTCTCTCTGGTTTGCCAATGACTTCGGGGACCTTGGCGCAGGTCAGGGTGTGATGGTGTCACACCTGCCCATGTCACGCCAGGGTATGGCCTGTCTGCCTGCTGGGGCATGGGGCCCAACTCCACCGCCCACGCGCGTCAGTCTTGCCTGCGTTCAGTCACACACTGTTTGCTGTCTCTCTGCCCCGACAGGGAGGTTCTGGCTTGGAGCCGGCAGGTGTGTGGGCATCTACCCCCGCTACAGCGCGTGGGCTGCCGCCCTGACCCTGTCAGCAGGTTGTGGGGACTGTGTCCCCGCCCTGCGTGGTGTCTGGAGGTCAGACAGGCTTCAGTAAGGAGGAAAAGGCCAGCTCGCCTGTCCTTGCAGGTGCACCGGGTCCTTCCGTGCTGTGGCCCTGCCTTGTGGGCTGTCCTGTCTACTGGCGCCTCGTACCGCCTGCCCAGGTCTGGCTCTGGTCTGACAGCCCCGTGTCTGGCACATCGGGAGCCCCTTCTCCTGTTGGGGGCCGCGAGATGGGGGCGTCATCCCACCAGGTTGAGCCTCTATGGGGCAGTCGGCATTCATCATTACGTTCTTTGTTTTGACTCTTTCATGGAAAATGTTGATGTTTTTAACAACTTACTTGATATTACTGGGGTTTCAGCACTACCTGCCATGAATATAAAATGTCGTGTTAAAGGGTTCCAACGAGCTGTGCCCCTCAGAGCCCCTGGGAGCGGCTGACAGCACGCGTTCTGTTCTCTTCCCCAAAACTCAGTTACTACAATGTCAATTAATCTCTTAATTCTCTCTAAGGGAAGGACATATGTTTGCTAAAGGGAAGATCTAAAACAACAAAAAGAATTTCCCCGATACTCTGTTCATCTTGGTTTACACTGAGACTCAAAAATATAGGAATAGTTAAGAACTTGGAATGTAAAATTGTGGCAGATATTTAAATATACTGAATATATGAGGCAAAAAATAGGATCGTGTGTTTCATCTGAATTATTTCTGTTGGCAACTCAGCATTGCCTCCACTTGGCGAAGGGCTTCGCAGTCCAGTGCGGTTGGGCACAGACTCCACGGACAGCGCCTGGCCTCCCAGGCGTAGACTTTAGGTGCGCGATCAGAGCACGTGAGCCTCATACACGGGGCTCGGGACACCTGAGCCACGTGAGGGCGTCCAGATGCACTGCAGCTCTTGTTCCCTGAGGCCCGGCCCCCTGGACCTCTGCGCCCGCTGCACTGTGGCCCCAGCTGGGGTCCTGAAGGCCTGGGGCGCCCAGCACCCCCGCCTCTTTGCCCTGCTCCGAACCAGGGCCGCCCTTCCCTCGCACTGGGCTGAGTGTGCCTAGGCCAGGCTGGGGCACACCGAGCACCGTGTGCCTGGGGTGCCTCTGCTGGCCGAGCAGCGGTCAGTGTGGGCCGTGCGTGGGAAGCAGGTAAGGGGCCAGGGACCACCCGCACTGTGGGTCCCCCCTGCAGGAGACCTGGGAGGCTGGGGGCTGTCAGGGGACCACCCCTCAGGTCCTTGGGAGACGGGTACCAGTCTCGCAGGAGGCGAGCAAGTCAGATGCTTCTCAGATAAGTGCTTAGTCATTTTAAAGGCAGTATGTGATTTGACTTGTGGTTACATCAATCTTCAGAAGGGTTGTAACTAAAATTCACGTCAAGAGAACAAATTTGAGTATCTGACAGATTATGCTGCTTTACTGTCTTATCCTGGAAGAAAGCAGGATTCAGGAACCCGTCCCGTTCTTTTTAAGAACGTAAAGTCGTCTTCAGCCAGTGCAGCTCAGGAGACAGGCCGCGCGGGCCTGCTCCTGGCGGCCGTGGCTGAGCCCTGCGTGTTCACAGGAGTGTCTCTCGGACAGGGATGGAGTCCCGCCCTACAGGACCCGCAGGCAGCACCGCCGGGAGATGCAGGAGAGCGTCCAGGCCAACGGGCGGGTGCCTCTACCTCACATTCCCGTAAGTGTCCGCCTGCGTGCGCCCTGCTCCCACCCGAAGGGCAGTGGCCCGCGGTCCTTTGGAGGGTCCAGGTAACTACGCACAGGGTTTCTCGCTCTGCTTGCAAGTGTTTTGGATTTGAAGCGATTTCAGTTTATAGCTCATACCCGCCCCCAAAGCTGCGCGGCGCGCTGCTGTGAGGCGCGCGTGGAATTGCGTTCTCTGAACATGGCTCCCCCTTCCCTCCCTGGCTCCTCCCTGCACCCGGCTTCTGTGTCACTCATCCCGGGTGCAGGGCCTGGGCCCCCCTCCAGTGTCGGGCTCTGCTGCCCTTTGGGTGCAGGGTGGGCGCTGCAGAGCACCTGCCCTTCTGGCGCCCGGGCTCAGCCCCGACCTCAGGGGTCTGCACAGCTGGATGCTTCTGCACAGCTGGCTGGTCAGTCACATGAAGCCCTTCTCCAGGGCTGGCTGGCATCCTCGGACAGGCGCCTTGGGCTGTGGGCGCCAGGGTAGCCGTCCCCGAGGAGGCGTAGCCCCTGGCCTCCTCAGGGTCTTCACCCATGGTCGTGGGAGGCAGGAGGCAGCTGTGTCTGCTTGTCCCCTGCCGGTCAGCCCGGGGCAGGGAGGAGAGTGCAGACCGTGCCCTGTTCACCACAGTGTATCAGGGCTCACTGTGGCATTTCCTCACAGCGCACGTACCGAATGCCAAAGGAAGTCCGTGTGGAGCCCCAGAAGTTCGCGGCGGAGCTCATCCACCGCCTGGAGGCCGTGCAGCGGACGCGGGAGGCCGAGGAGGAGCTGGAGGAGCGGCTGAAGCGTGTCCGCATGGTGAGTGGCTGCCGTGGCGCGGGCCACAGCGGGCCCCTGAGGCGTCAGCCTTCTCCGTGCAGTGGAGGGCATCTCCCCGCCAGCCGGACAGGTCAGGGCTGGAGGCCTGCGTCTTGCTCTGTGCCCTCCCTGCTGCGTGGAGCCCGGATGGCCTCCCTCGGGCAGGGCAGCCTGAGGCTCTGACCAGTCACCTCTGCGTGCAGAGTGGCTTTGCGGTTGGGACACAGCTCTGTCTCGTTTCCTGGCCGGTAGCCTTTCTGATAGAACTCCAGGAGCTGAGAGTCTCAGCACACCCGATCTATTTGCTCTAACTCTTTGCCTGTAGGGGCCTGCATGCCTGTCTTTTTTGCCTGCGGTGGCGCTCTCCCATCCTGGCTGCTGCACACGTGCGTCTTTCTACACACGAGGGGCCCCTGGGCAGAGGTGCTGTGACAGGCCCCCCCCGTCGCCCTCATGTGCCCCGCCGCCCGGACCTGTGGGCCTCGAGGCCTCTGGCACACAGGCCTTCTCTCAGGGCGGGAGTTCATTCTCTTCTCAGTATTTTGTTCAATATCTGAAACTCAAAATGTGACTTTCTTGTAGGAATTATTTCTCTACCGATCACCTGATCTTCCTGTTTAAACTGCAGAACCTGAGCCCTCCCCAGACCCTGTCAGAACCTGAGGGGGGCCCTGCTGTTTCGGGTTCCACGTTCCCCAGGGGTACCGCGTGTACCACCACTGGGGGCAGTGCCGTCAGGGTGGGTGAGGGGCCTGGCAGGTGGGCAGCCGCCTGGCCCTGACACAGGCCAGGCTCCCCTGCCTTCCCTACACGTAGTCAGCAGGCAGATCTCATCACGGGGCAGACCGTGGACCCCTGGAGGTACCGGAGACAGCCCTGAGCATGAGGTGGTCACAGGCCGTGGTGTGCCATGAGGGGCCTCGCGGGACCGTGCCCTGCTCCCCCTCCGCCATGTGGCGATGGCGCGGCCTCCTGGCAGGGCAGGTGCAGCCTGAGGCCCTCGGCCCATTACTACTCAGGAGGGCATGACCAGCGGGCAGGGTTAGGGGTGCGCTAGTCGTCAGAGCTGAGGGTTTCTGCCTCCTGGGAGCTGCCTAGAGGGAACAAATGCAGACCAGACTCATGCGTGTGCCAGTGCGTTGGCGGAACTCAGCCCAGGTCGCGCGTGTGAGGAGGCCGTGTGCCCTGGCATCGTCTCCACCACTGCCTCTCTGTGAGGCTGTCCTGAGTGCGTTACCATCAACAGTGCTTAAAACAGGCTCAGGAGGCAAGCTGTAATGTTTCGTGAAAGAAGTTTCAGAAACCTGCAGACTGGCAGGTTTCAGTGCAGACCTGGGCTTTCGCGATGCGCTGCCGTGCTTCCGGCCTTGGCTCAGGCTGTGTGCGTGTGGTCCTGGCTGGTGGCGTCGGGAGGAGGGGCGCACTCAGGTGGCCCGGCCTTCTGATGGCGTCTGAGGCTCTCCCACCGCGTCCCTGGCAGGCGCTGGACGGCTGTGCCTGCAGCCCACGAGCTCTCAGGGGCCTGGACCCGGCAGTGTTCTCTGACGTGACTGAACGTGTCCCAGCAAACGTCTGGTGTCAGTTGCTCAGGGCCTCAGGCTCAGGAGGGCTGCCCCGCATAGTCCTCGGGTCCCAGCTCCCAGCCTCGGGGGTGTAGCCGGCCGGCTCCCAGGGGCGTCCCTCCGCCCCAGGGGTGGCTCACTGCCCAGCAGTGGCCGTGTGGTCTTGAGTCTGTTACCGGGTGTGATTTTGTAAGCTGTGTGAACCATGGTATAAACAAGAATCCTTTTTTACGAGTAATAGCTCAGACATTTTTGGGGCCATGCCTTGCGGCTTGTGGGATCTTAGTTCCTGACCAGGGATCTAACCTGGAATCCTGCAGTGAAAGCACCAAGTCCTAACCGCTGGACTGCGGGGAATTCCCACTGCAGATTTTTAAGTAATGAATTATTTTCAGTTGAGCAGGGTGTTCTGGCAGCGTGCGGGCTTTCTCTAGTTGTGGTAAGCAGGAGCTACTCTTTGTTGCAGTGCGTGGGCTTCCCGCTGCAGCGGTTTCTCTTGTTGGGGAGCACCCGTCCTAGGGCATGTGGACTTTACTGATTGTGGCTCGTGGAGCCAGTACTTGGAGCACACAGGCTTAGTTGCTCCACGGCATGTGGAATCTTCCTGGGCCAGAGATCGAACCCGTGTGCCCCGGATTGGCAGGTGAATTCTTACCCACGGGAATACCTGGGAAGTCCTACAAATTTTTTAATAACTAAAGTTTACTGTAAAGCTTGGAAAATCAGAACAGAAGAAAATGAAAACTAGTGCTGAAGGGTTACATAAATCTGTAGTATTTTGAAACCCTAAAATTGAATTTCTGTGCATGCAGAGCTATTAGGAATAGCTGGTCTCAGATCCCTGGGTGTTTGGAGGTTTCTTTTTATAGTCTGCTGCCCTGGGAGGGGGTGACTGGCATCAATACTGGGTGCCCCTTGGTGCGGGTCTCCTGAGTCCCCACCCCCTGATAACCACGGAGCACCAGGGTCGGGGTGGGGACAGGGTGAGTGCAGGAACCCAGGGTCCAGGTAGCGATAGGGGGTGCAGAGCCCAGAGTCCGGGGTGCTCTAGGATGGCTCCCAGCTCGCCCACAGGGCTGCGTGTCCCCCCGTCTGCCCCGTCTCCCAGCCTGTCCTCTTGGGTGCCGTTTCTGAGTCGTGCTGCCCACAGCTGGCGGCACGTCTGGCTGACCGCAGGCACTTCCACAGTGGTGTGGAGTCCTGTGGGGACTCCTGGGGGCTTGTTCATGTAGCACAGGGTGGCTCAGTCATCCAGTCTCTCAGCATCTGCTCAAGGCAACTCAATAAGACGAGACAGTGAATGTCAATTGTGTGTTTCAGTATTGAAGTGATTGAATGTGTACATTTACAGGTCTGCTTACAGCAACTCTCAGAGTCAAAGGAAGTTCTACTAGTTTGATGTGATAATTTATTAACACTTGTAGCAAGATAAGGAAAAACCAGGAGCTCTTCTGTATAAGGGCAGTGTTTCCTGGGAAAATATGATGGAAAATACGGCAGTAAAATTGAGGAATAGGAAAACAGTTGAAAAAAATAAACATTTTCATTGAGAAGCTTAACGTGGAAGCAGTGCCAGGCGTCCTGGTGGTCTGTGCGGCCCTGGTGCTGTGCCCTCCTCTGCGTGGCGTGTGGCCCTGTCCCCGCACCAGGGAGGGGAGCCCAGGCCAGCCCACATCCACTTCGTCCTCCCAGAGCCCGGCCACACTGGCGCGGGGCTCGGGGCCACTCTGGATCGGGCGGCCCCTCCTGCACTTCGCTGGCCCGGCCTTGTCCCCAGCTCAGGGCTCGGGCCTTTGTGCTTTGTGTCCCCAAGCACGGGGTCTCCACGGTGCAGCCAGTGCCGAGAGGTGCCATGCTGTCTTGTCCCAGCAGGAGGAGGAAGGAGAGGACAGCGACATGCCCTCTGGCCCCCAGGGCGCCAGCCATAAGCTGCCCTCGGCCCCGGCCTGGCACCACTTCCCCTCCCGCTACGCGGACGTGGGCTGCACAGGGCTGCGGGACGCGCACGAGGAGAACCCCGAGAGCATCCTGGATGAGCACGTGCAGCGAGTGATGAGAACGCCTGGCTGCCAGTCGCCAGGGCCCGGTCACCGCTCCCCGGACAGCGCGCACGTGCCCAAGATTGGGGTGCTGGGGGGTGCCATGCCCGGGCATGGAAAGCATGCGCCCAAGTTGGGGGCAAAGCTGGACCCGGCTGGGCTGCACCTCCACAGACACGGCCACCACCACGGCCACCACGGCGCGGCCCGGCCCAAGGAGCCGGCTGAAGCTGAGGCCGCCCGCCGGGTCCCAGGCAGCTTTGCCTGGGGCCCGGAGCTGCACGGTCACGCAGCCAAGCCCCGCAGCCACGTGGAGAGCACGGGCGCCCCCACTACCGCTGGCGACAGCCTGGCCTACGGGTGAGTGTGAGCGGCGATCCCCTGCCCTGGCCCACGTCAGTGCAGGTGGTATGCCCCGGAGAAGGGTCCTTCGTGCCACCCTCGGGCCAGAGTTTCCCTGAGGAGTCCCTAAGCCAGGGCCAGAGTGGGTTGGCAGGAGTGCGCGCCTGGGTGCACAGCCACGGGGCTCCAGCCCTGAAGCACCGTTGGGTTGGATGGGCCCGTTTTGGGTGTGGTGTCTGGGTGAGGACAGGTGGCTGGGCCCGAGCTGCCTGGACGCCTCTGTCCACAGAGTCGGCCCGAAACAGCCTGACCGCGCCTGCAGAAGTGTGGCCAAGGCCCCACGTGCAGGCAGGGCCCTTGCGGGCTGTCATCCCCAGCCCTGCGGGTCCCGGCCAGCCATCCAGCCTGGGCTGGCTGAAGTAGCAAGTGACCAGGCCTTGCTCTTGCAGCGGGAAGGCGGGCACGACCTCCAAGAGAAACTCCAAGAAGGCGGAGTTGGGGAAGAGTAGCAGCACAGAGGCGCCAGGCCCGTCTGAGGACGCGGAGAAGAACCAGAAGATCATGCAGTGGATCATCGAGGGCGAGAAGGAGATCAGTCGGCACCGGAAGGCGGGTCACGGGTGAGGGCCCCCGGCTGAGTCACCACCCCCCCGGCTCTGAGTTCCCCCACCCCGGCTCTGAGTCCCCCTACCCCAGTTCTGAGTCCTCTCCTCCCCCTGGCTCTGAGTCCTCCCCTCGCCCCAGCTCTGAGTCCTCCCCATCCCCACCTCTGAGTCCTCCCGGCTCCGAGTCCCCAACTCCCAGCTCTGAGTCCCCCACCCCCAGCTCTGAGTCCCCCCACCCCCGGCTCTGAGTCCCCCAACCCCCGGCTCTGAGTCCCCCCACCCCAGTTCTGAGTCCTCCCCTCCCCCTGGCTCTGAGTCCTCCCTGCTCCCGGCTCCGAGTCCCCAACCCCCAGCTCTGACTCACCCCCCCACCCTGGCTCTGAGTCCCCCCACCCCAGTTCTGAGTCCTCCCCTCCCCCCGGCTCTGAGTCCTCCCCATCCCCACCTCTGAGTCCTCCCTGCTCCCGGCTCCGAGTCCCCAACCCCCAGCTCTGAGTCCTCCCCACCCCCAGCTCTGAGTCCCCCCCAACCCTTGGCTCTGAGTCCCCCCACCCCTGGCTCTGAATCCCCCTCCCCCCCGGTTCTGAGTACCCCCCACCCCTGGCTCTGAGTCCCCCCAACCCCTGCTCTGAGTCCCACACCCCCAGCTCTGAGTCCCCCCACCCCTGGCTCTGAGTCCCCCCACCCCGGCTCTCAGTCCTCCCCTACCCTGGCTCTGAGTCCCCCCACCCCTGGCTCTGAATCCCCCTCCCCCTGGCTCTGAGTACCCCCACCCCCAGCTCTCAGTCCTCCCCTGCCCTGGCTCTGAGTCCCCCCACCCCCCAGCTCTGAGTCCCCCCACCCCTGGCTCTGAGTCCCCCCACCCCCAGCTCTCAGTCCTCCCCTGCCCTGGCTCTGAGTCCCCCACCCTCAGCTCTGTGTCCCCCCTGCCCCAGCTCTCAGTCCTCCCCTCCCCCCAGCTCTGAGTCCTCTTCCCCCTGGCTCTGAGTCCTCCCACCCCCAGCTGAGTCTGCCCCTGGCTCTTTCCCTCCCCACCAGCTCTGAGTCCCCCAACCCCTGGCTCTGAGTTCCCCCACCCCCAGCTCTCAGTCCTCCCCTGCCCTGGCTCTGAGTCCCCCACCCTCAGCTCTGTGTCCCCCCTGCCCCAGCTCTCAGTCCTCCCCTCCCCCCAGCTCTGAGTCCTCTTCCCCCTGGCTCTGAGTCCTCCCACCCCCAGCTGAGTCTGCCCCTGGCTCTTTCTCTCCCCACCAGCTCTGAGTCCCCCCACCCCCGCCTCTGAGTCCCCCACCCCCGCCTCTGAGTCCCCCCACCCCCGCCTTTGAGTCCCCCACCGCCGCCTCTGAGTCCCCCCACCCCGCCTCTGAGTCCCCCCACCCCCGCCTCTGAGTCCCCCCACCCCCGCCTCTGAGTCCCCCCACCCCCGCCTCTGAGTCCCCCCACCCCGCCTCTGAGTCCCCCCACCCCCGCCTCTGAGTCCCCCCACCCCCGCCTCTGAGTCCCCCCACCCCGCCTCTGAGTCCCCCCACCCCGCCTCTGAGTCCCCCCACCCCCGCCTCTGAGTCCCCCCACCCCCGCCTCTGAGTCCCCCCACCCCCGCCTCTGAGTCCCCCACCCCCGCCTCTGAGTCCCCCACCCCCGCCTCTGAGTCCCCCCACCCCCGCCTCTGAGTCCCCCACCCCCGCCTCTGAGTCCCCCCACCCCCGCCTCTGAGTCCCCCACCCCCGCCTCTGAGTCCCTGCCAGCTCTGGAGCCTGCTGTCAGCACCAGGCGGCAGTCTCTGCAGGCCATGTGCCTGTTCGACCAGGGCCAGCCCATGGCAGCGTGAGGTCAACCCTTCCCTGTGTGGGCCCTATGACGGGGTGGGCATTGGTGACAACGTCAGTGTCCCGGGCAGGAGTGCCCAGTGGTGGGGTCAGCTGCTGCAGCCCCAATGGGCAGGATCCTACAGCCCTGTGGCCGCCCCTCCAGGAGGAGCCTCTGGATCTGGCCTCCTTGACCCCAACTGCCAGAGAACACGCCTCTGCTCCGGCTCCCCTGGCTCCATGTCGGTTTCAGCGTCACCCGTCCTGTTCGTGGTGGGGGTGGGGTGGGCAGGGGCCTGGGTTTTGGGGCCGGCCAGCTGTGGACTTGCCTGGTCCTGAGTTCTTGGGTCCAGACCCTTTGTACTCACAAAACCTGTCCCGGTGGCTAGCTCCTTGGCCGTTGCCCCACCCCAGCTGGAGGGTTTACGTGGGAAGACGAGTCCAGAAGCAGTGTCCTGGGTGCGCTGTGGGCTCCATCGTGCAGGCCTTTCTGGGGTCTGTGGGCCTGGAGGCAGGGCACAGAGCGGGAATTGAGGAGTCGGGGGCCTCGTGGGTCCTTCTAGGAGGAGTCCACCTCCCCATGGGGCAGGTCACATCATACAGGCGCTGAATCAGCCTTCTCCCCCAGGGTGCCATTCCTGGGATTCCCTCATTTTGCTCCTGGGGACATGCCCCCTTTCTGAGGCCTCTAGTCCAGCTGAGAGAGGCAATGTTTTCACTTGAATTCCATGCAGTGGTTGAGTGATGGCAGGTCACACAGATGTAGAAGGTTCTCGGTGTCTGATGGCAGGGAAGGTGGCATCACGTGGAGGAAAGTCAGGAAAAAGCACGTGATCAGAATTATGCCAACCATGGCAGGTGTTTTCAGTGGGGAAGGAAATAACGCTGAATGTACTGAGTGACTATCGCTAAGTCATATATATTTTTTCGTAGAATTTCCTGAACATTTCAAGTTTTTCACAAAGAGCACTTATTTATTTATATTTTTAAAGGAATGATAAAGGTTAAGCTTTTGTTTGTTTGGCTGCCCTGGGTCTTGGTTGGGGCATGTGAGAGCAAGTTCTCTGACTAGGGATCAGACCCAGGCCCCCTGCATTGGGGGCTGGGAGTCTCAGCCATCCGACCTCCAGGGAAGTCCCAAGAACACTTATTCTAATATCAAAATACTTTTCAAAAACAAAAAAACCTTTATGTAAAAGAAGTCTTCGTGGGGAAACATTAAGAAAATGTCCACATAGGGTATGAGTTGTATTTCAGAAAGCGATGAGGACAGTGCAGAGCAGGTCTCCAGAAAGGCCGTGCGTCAGGGGTGGGGGGTGTGCAGAGCCTGGGCGCAGCTCACCTGCTTCTGTTGCCCCCGAAGGTCGTCCGGGGCTAAGAAGCAGCAGGCCCACGAGAGCTCCAGGCCCCTGTCCATTGAGCGCCCCGGGGCCGTGCACCCCTGGGTCAGTGCCCAGCTCCGGAGTTCGGTGCAGCCTTCGCATCTCTTCATTCAAGACCCCACAATGCCACCCAACCCTGCCCCCAACCCCCTGACGCAGCTGGAGGAGGCACGCCGGCGCCTGGAGGAGGAGGAGAAGAGGGCCAGCAAGGCACCCTCGAAGCAGAGGTGCGTGGTCCTCACAGCATCCGTCCGGGGCGGGAGCCCTTCGGCGCCTCGGCTGGCCTGCGGCTGCGCTCCGGGTGCCGGCTGAGGCCCACCGCATCCGCGAAGGGGCCTGAATTGTTCCCAGCCACGCAGGGGACCCCTGGTGTCTCACTCTCGGTGCTGAGAGCCCAGCCCTACGGCCCTCCTCACGGCGCCCTGCGTGGCTGTCAGGGCCGGTGCAGCCCTTCGTGGGGCAGGTCATCCCTCCACGCTGGACCCTGGCAGTAGGGCCTTTGCAGTCACTTTCCCGGGTGGTCTGGGCTCTGAGGGCCTGGAGACGGGAGTGTGGTCGCCGGATGGTGACACTGTCCTGGGTGTTACTGGTCCCCGTGTCTGATCTTCAGTCAGCTGGGCTCCTGGGGCCGGGCCTCGCTGCAGAGTCCGTGCTGCTCTGGGGAAGCCAGCGCCCAGGTGCAGACCCGCCCCAGCCCACCGCCCTGCGGGAGGCCCATGCGTGTCCCCGGTCACTGAAGGTGACCCCGTTTACAGCAGCCGTGTCACGCGCTGAGGTCTTGCTGGTCCGCGTGGCCCGGGGTGAGGGCGGTACCTGAGGCCCGGCGGGCCAGCCCGTGAGCTGGAGGGTGGAGGGCAGCAGTGGGGCTGCCCGGAAGGGTACTGGGGCGAGCGGGCCCGTCCTGCTGCGCCTGCCCTGCAGGGCTCCCTGCTTGTGGTCTTGCGTCCTTGGTCTGCTCTTTGCGCCAGCGCCCACGGGCCCTGCCCAGTGGCAGGTCCTGTCTGGCTGTGGCACAGCTGAGCCACAGGGGCGGCTTGGGCGCTCCACACTGGTCGGTCCAGAACATGTGCGCCTTTTGTAGACAGCAAAGACTCCAGAGCAGAGGTCTGCTGGATCCTCCTCTTGGGGTGACCCCACCCAGGGCGGTCAAAATAGAAGTCACGTCAGGGCCACAGAGCGTCGCACCCGAGGTGGATGGCCCTGGGACAGGAGCGGTGGGCGGTGAGCTCTCTTCAGCTGGCAGCGACTGAGCTGCAGGGCCAGGTCGGGGCCTGCTCCCCTCCGGAGGCGAAGGCTCCTCTGAGTGCATGGAGCGGCAGGCGCCTGTGGGTTTCAGGAGCCCGAGGTCTGCCTGATGAAGACCTAGTGGGCGGAAGCGCTGGCGTCCCACCTGCTGTGACGGAGCCCTGACCTCCAGCTCCACAACCACGAGGGCCTGCTGTCCTGCCGTCCTGCCGGCCCCGTGCAGCAGGCGCCTCCTCTTTGCTGTGGAGCGTGGCTGAGCTGAGCGCTGCTGGAGGCCCGGCCCGGGCGGCGGCTCACTGCGCGTTGTTCCCTAGGTATGTGCAGGAGGTCATCCAGCGGGGGCGCTGCTGCGTCAGGCCAGTGTGCACGCCTGTGCTGAGCGCCGTGCCTGCGGTGTCCGACCTGGAGCTCTCCGAGACAGAGTACGTGCGCCCCCCTGGGTCCTCCCAGTGCCGGCCGGCCCGCGACGGGAGCTCAGGCGCCGCGCCTGAAGAGCTGGGGCTGCTCGTGTGTCAGTGAGAGGAGCCCTGTCCGTTCACGTGGGCACAGCGAGCGACGGGCCCGAGAGGGGCCTGCACGTCCCGCACGAGGCCTCACGCCCCGCATGAGGCCTCGGCCCTCGCTGCAGTGACCTGCCTGGTGTGATGGGCTCGGGGCTGCGGCCCTGACTCCCTTGGGCACTGCTGACCAAAGCACAGGCCCCGGGCACTGTGTGCACAGCGAGCCAGCTCTGATCTTGCGTGCAGTGTGGGAACGCGTGGTCCACGCCTGTGCACACGGGCCGGGCTGGACGTCCAGGGCCTGAGGGCCATATGTGGACAGCGCGGCCCACCCTGTCCCTGAGCAGAAGGAGGGGCCCCCACTCAGCCTTTGCCGGCCGACCCCCCAGTTCTTCGTCATGCACGGCCGAGGGCCCTGCTCTGAGCCTCCCCGTTGCTACTCTTTCTGGGGGGTGCTCTTGTGTAGAGAATGGAGCCCCTGGGAACCCCAGGCGGCTCCTGGGATGGGCCAGGCCTGAGGTCACAGGACCGAAGGAAGGGAAGCAGACGTCAGGAGCCTGGCTCAAGCTGGGGGTGGCCACTCAGCTGAGGTGACCGCCTGCTGCATGATCAGGAGCACCAGTGTGGGGGCTGCCCACGGAGAGGAGAGCCCGCTATGACTCAGGGCTTTCCTGACACAACGCTGGCCGCCTATCTGGCCAGGGCCAAGGGCTGCTCCTGGGCCCACTGGGCAGCCGGGGCGGTCACTGGACGGGACTCAGGAGGGCACAGGTGCCACCCGTCGAGAGGAGGCCTCTCGCTGCCCGTGCAGGAGGCACTGTGGGCCTCGGTCCTTTCTGGAGAAGGGGCCGGCTGCTGCCTCTGGTCTTGTGAGCAGCTCTCTGCTGTGAGGCGGGTCCATTTCCAGGTCCAGCGGTTCTGCTGTCTAGTCCCTGGCCTTGGGGTGTTTCTGAAGGTGGCTTTACAGGGACATGGGCCAAGCCACCCAGCCTGCTATCTCACAGCCAGGGGCCGGCTGTCTTGAGCTGCCTGGCAGAGGCACCCACCGTGGGGTCCTCCTGAGAAGCCTGCTAGCCCATTTCATGTGGTCTGGGTGGTGGGTCCACCCCCCAGGCCAGCCAGGCCACAGTGAGACCAGGGCTTTGAAGCAGATGGCGGCAGCGGCGGACAGCTAGCTGTCTGTGTCTGCATCTCGGTCCGGGCTGGCACAGCGTGGAAGTGTGGCTGGGCAGGGTGGGCAGCGGGGCCTGTGGACGCACGGCGTTTCCAAATGAGGTGCAGCCCACCCTGCAGGCTCTGCCCCGGCATTTTCTGGGGCGTCTGGTAGGGCCCCAGCCCCAGCGGTCACAATGCTTCTTGGCCCTCAGGACGAAATCACAGAGGAAGGCGGGAGGTGGGAGTACCCAGCCATGCGACAGCATCGTCGTGGCCTACTACTTCTGCGGAGAGCCTATCCCCTACCGGACCCTGGTGCGGGGCCGCGCGGTCACCCTGGGCCAGTTCAAGGAGCTGCTGACCAAGAAGGGCAACTACAGGTGAGAGGCTGGGGGGCTCACAGCACAGAGCCGTGTGCTCCCCCCCCGTTGAGTCCCAGCCCCATCTGCCTGGCCGTGGGCTGCTGGCGCGTACCCTGCGACAGGTGAGGCGTGGGTGGCCTTGGCTCAGGGCCCAGGTCCTGCAGGCCGACCAGGGCACCCATGCTGGTGTGGCCCGAGCCGGCCTTGTGTTGGCTTCCTGACCAGGCGTTTTTTATGGGACCGCGGAAGCCAGGGCCCTACGGCAGGTCCGCCCTGGAGGCCCCTAGGGGCACTGCAGAACACGCTAGGGCCGGTGGGGTCTGGTCTGGGGCCAGCCCACAGAGGGTCTGCCTGAGTGCTTTCCTCTGTTCACCGAGTGGCGGAGAAACCCTGCTGGGGGCTGTTGCCGCTGGAGAGGCCTGGGCTGCAGGGCTGAGTGCATGCAGTAGCCAGTGGAGGGAATGGGGACCCTGAGCCCACCCACCCCTCTCTGCAGAGGCCGGGGCAGGGACCCGCATGTGGTCGCTGCACGTGTCTGGCACCGGCGCTCAGGCACCAGGGCCAGCTCGCGGGCCTGCAGGAGGTGCTGGGGGGCGGCCGCCCGGCTGCCTGGCCCCACCGCCCTCCTTCCTGGCCCCGCCACCCTCAGTGCCTCCTCCCGACCACAGGTTCTACTTCAAGAAAGTGAGCGACGAGTTCGAGTGCGGCGTGGTGTTCGAAGAGGTGCGTGAGGACACGGCTGTGCTGCCCGTCTTCGAGGAGAAGATCATCGGCAAGGTGGAGAAGGTGGACTGACCGGCGGCCTGGCCGCTGCACCCCCCGGGCTCCACGAGGGCCCGTGCCAGGCCGCCTGCTCTCGGAAGTGCAGTGGGTGCAGCTGCTGGCAGGGTGGTGTGCTTGTCCAGGCAGCCCGCCCGGTCCCTCTGTGTCCAGGAGGGCGGGAGTCTGCTGTGGCGCCTCCTCCCAGAGATGTGCACTAGCCCGCACCCGTGGGGAGCCCGCCATGGGGCCACCTGGAGACCCTGCCCAGTGACCCCGTGCTGCTAAGCGGACGCCCCTGGCGCTTGCCTGCCGTGGCCTGCCCCAGAGCCAGGGTGCAGGGGCTCCGGGGCCTCTGTCCATTGTCCATGTCACCGAGTGCCTTCAACCAGCTTGTCTCTGGCCTGCCACTGTGTGGGCCCGGCGCCGAGCACCGAGGCCCAAGCTGGCTCAGCGGGTCCCGGGCTGCCCTCCCCAGGGCCCCTGTAAATATGTACATTTCTCAGGCCCGCACCAGCGGGGGGCTGCCCTGAGCCCATTTTTCATGCGCTGACTTGTACAATTATCTTTTCAAAGGTACTTGGATAATAATGAAATAAAACCATTTTTGAACCTTCCCTGGCTGTGGACTGCAACTGTCCAACATGGTTGCCGGGCTCCCGGCATACGTGCCCTGCCTCCCAGGCAGCATTCAAGGTCGGGCCGAGCCTCATGGGGCATGGGGTGGCAGGGCACAGAGCCACGCTGGCAGCTTGGGGGAGAGGGCAGGGCCAACACAGCAGCAGTGCTGTGGGCCTCCTTTCTGCCCCGGTGAGGCTGCAGACCCAGGCTGGACCTAGGTGCCCATCAGGAGGGCTGGGCCCCACCCAGGATGTAGAGGCCCCAGGGGCTGAAATCCAGCCCAAACCAAGACCAGAAGCTGCCCTTCTTAGGAACCACACACAGTCCAGGACCAGAGCTCTTTATTCACACGGCTGCTCTCACAGGCCCGGACACAGCTCCCGGGTGGGTGCTGACGGCGGGCAGCTACAGCTCGTCCCTGGGCTCCGTGGTGTTTCCTGGCTTCTTGTCCTTGGGTTCCATGGTGTTTCCTGGCTTTTCCTGGCAAGGGTCACAGAGACCCAGCTGGATGCCACACCCTCCGCCCAGCCCTGCCCATGCCCACCCACAGCTACTCTCGAGAGGACTGGCCCGAGGCCTGGAGCCTGGGGATAGACACCCACCGGGAAGGCAGCTCCAGGCACCTCTGCAGGCTCCTCTGCAGGCAGCTCGCCCCCACTGTCCAGAAATTTGGAGAAGGTCTCCAGGTCCCTAGCGCCTTTGTAGTCAATCACCTGAGGAGGGACATGGTCTGGGGACCCCGCCTCCTGGACCCAAGGCTGACTCTCCAAGGCCATGCCCACCTCCAGCCGAGGGTGGAAGCACCCAGACCTAGCCCAGGCCGTACCTTCCGACCGGGCCCTGCTGGGAAGTACTTGAGGGTGGGGAAGCCGTGCACAGGGAAGGCCTCCAGCTCGTTGGCTGTGGCGTCCAACTCGGCGATGACGATGTCCTCGTGGTCCCTGTACTTCTCGGCCAGCTCCTCCCAGGCTGGGGCCATCTCCTTGCAGTGGGCACACCACGGGGCATCTAGGATGGGACACGTCAGCATAGCCGGCAGGTCCCCCGCCACCCTCTGCCCGCCGCCCGCCACAGCCACACTCACAGAACTTGATGAACACGTTCTTGGTCTCATCAAAAGCCACCTGCTCAAAATTCTTGCCCACGAGGGTCTTGACTGGCCGTTGGTCCCAGTCTGGGGGGACCTCCTGGCTCAAGCGATAGGGCTAGGGGAACAGGGCCGGGGGTTTCACCAGGGGTCTCCCGCTAGCTGCTGCTCCCACCCCATGGGCAACCCACCGCTGACCTTGACCCCTCCACCCAGGACCGCGCGGCAGAAGTCTGCAATGGTGGCAGCGGTGACCGGCGCCCCATGCTCCGGCGCGTACTTCTTGGTGGTCTCGATGTTGATGAAGCGCAGGGTGGGGGCCTCCTGGGCCTTGAGGCCAAAGTACTGGAGCACGTGGTCATTGTCGGCACCCACGTCCACCACCACGAACAGCACCTGCCAGCAGTGAGTCCGCGTGGGCTCCCCGCAGCCCCACCACCCCAGCCCCTAGGCCCAGCCAGTACCTGCCCCCGGAAGGGGGGAGCCGCCTCCCGGAAGCCTGCCAGCAGCTCCCGGTGGGCGTCCAGCGTCTGGTTGACGAACAGCAGCAGGTGGTTAAGGATCTTGGCCTCAAAGATCCTAGAGGACGTCTGCAGGGGCAGGTGGAGCTCGTGGAGGCCCCCGCGGCCGCCACCCACCGCCTGCACCTGCCCGGCAGCCCACTCACCTCGCTGCTGTACTCTGTGACCAGGTGCATGCTGTGGGTGAGCAGGAAGCGAGACAGGTCCCCCTGGTCCAGGCCCAGCTCCTTGTCCACCGGGAAGTCCGCCCGCCCTTCGTCATACTGGACGACGCCGGGCGGGTCAGCGGGAGCCGACGCCCCCACCCCGGCTCCTCCCTGAGCCCGCCTGACCCACCTTCTTAAAGAGGACCACCGTGTCCTTGGTGAGGCCGAACTTCTGAAAGAGCTGCGGCCGGTCGGTGAGGCCAAAGGTCATGTCCAGGGCATCCTGGGCCAGGCCCAGGAAGGTAGCCACGTCCCTGTCCTGCAGGTCCTGAGGGGCCCGGGCCTGTGAGGCCGCCGGGCCCACACCCTGCTCCCAGGCCCAGCCCCGGCCCGCAGCGCACCTGGAAGAAGCCGACGACTACCACGTCCCGGGCGTCCGTGAGTGCGCGAACGTCCTCCTCGTCCTCAAGCCGCCTGGCGCTGGGCCCCACCCGCCGCCGCAGCCACTCGGCGATGCCCTCGGCCTCCCGGGGGCCTGCGGAGACTCCCCTCAGCTGAGGCCCAGCCTCTGCCGCCCTCCCGCCCCCTCGCCCACCCCCTCGCCCGCCCCGTACCAGTGTACTCCTCTGGGTGTGTGCGGTTCCCCTCTCGGAAGAACTTGAGCGTGGGGTATTCTGTCACTGCAAACTCCTCGGCCAGCTCTGGCTCCGCGGGCCCATCCACCTTGGCCAGCGTGACTCTGGCCGACTCTGCTGCCAGCAGGGCAGCTGCCTTGCTGTACTCAGGGGCCAGGGCCCTGCAGTGCCCACACCACGGGGCATCTGGAGGACAGACCCATGAGTGCCCCAGGCCTTCACCACCCCCGCCACAGCCCCTGCTCCAGCCTGGCCAGAGCCGGCCAACCTCGGGGCCAGCTCCACGCTTGAGATCCGGCCTGGAGCAACACGTCCATTCTACACCCTCCTCGTCAGGGGCCCACCTGAGCCTCGGCCAGAGTCCGAGCACCGGAGGCCAGGCTCCTTGAGGGCCCCCGCGTGGGACTGCAGTGGCCAGCACTGTCCCTAGAGTGGGTTTGGGACGGATCTTCTGTGGCCACCCCTGAGGCCAGCTCCCGCCATCTGCCTGTGGAGGCCTGCTGGCTGGGAGTGGCTCCTGCCTGTGAATGGGCTGTACAACCCCAGACGGATGCGTGTAAGCCTGAGTGCTGGCTGGCCCTTCACGGAAGAGCCTGGGGGACACTGACTGGTTCCCCGCTGCACCTGTGCCTCCCCACCGTGAGGCTGGACCCCAGGCCCAGCTCTGCCCCAGGGCTCTGATGGAGCCCCAGGAGCACAGCGAAGGAGGAGCAGAGCACCCAGGCAGCCCCTGAGGGTCCCCAGCCACGCTGGCCCGGCACTCACAGAATTCCACCAGCAGGGCTGGGTGCTCCTGCAAGGCCTGGCCCAGGGTCTGCCGGCTCAGCACCAAGACCCCATCCTCCTCCGGGGGCTCCTCCTCCGGGGGCTTCTCCTCAGGGGGCTTCTCCCCTGGGGGCTCCTCCAAGGGACCCCCAGGCCCCAGCCCCTGTCCGCACAGGCCTGAGGCCCCGAGTAGCAGCACCAGCACCGGCAGGAACTGGCCATCCATGGCGGTGCGGGGGCCCCTGGGGCGGGGGCAGATAAGGGGGCGGGGGGCCAAGCAGCGGCCGCCACGTGGCACCCAGGCCTGGTCGCAGGAGAGATAAGGCCAGGAGCCCCCCCCCTCCCGCCCAGGGAGGGGAGGCAGACAGGCAACACCAAGGGCACCGAGGCAGAGCGACGTTTAATAGGGCTGTTCAGGGCACAGTGCCAGGCCTGGGGGCATCCCGGGACAGGACAGGGGGTGGGGGGATGGCCACTGAGGGGCCGGGGAACACTCAGGGGTCCCTTGCAGCAGCTGACAGAAGCGGGGGGGCCAATGGGAAGAGGCCCCGGGGCGGGGCGCTCAGCGCTCCCAGTCCTGGCAGACGTGGAGGCCCCACTCCCAGGACAGGTGGGCGGTCCTGTCGTCATCGGTGAAGAAGGACGTGACCACGTAGGCGCCCCGCACCAGCGCGCCTCGGGGCGCCTCCTCTATCGGAGTCACGAACTCATACTCCTGGGCGCTCGGGCCGTAACTGCCCACCATGTAGACGGCTTTGTCCACTGCGGGGGAATGAGGACACTGGGGGCTGCCCTCTGCCCCCCTCCAAGCCCGCCCCCCACTGCTCCCTGCACCCCACCCTCACCTCGCAGGCCGTGGCGGTAGGTGTGATGCAGACACTTCAGTCCACTGACGATCTCCTTGTTGACCTGAGAGACAGACAATGTTAACGGGAACTTCTGGGGCTGGGCCTGGGGCTGGCTGGTGTCCCCCATGACAGCGCCCTCACCTTGAAGGTAATCTTCACTTTGTAATCAACACCCTCCTTCAGGACAAACACCTGGGTTTTCAGCGCAGCCAACTCCCCTGTTAGGGAAAGTGCAGCTAAGCGTGAACTCCTGTGAGGATGAGACCCTGAGCCCGGAGCCCCCATGGGGGGCCTGTGTCTGTGGGCTCTGTAGTCTGAGGACTTGGAATTGGGTCCTAAGAGGTCCATGGTGATGAGCTCAGGTCTCTACCCCAAAGATCAGTTGCAGAGGAGGATACCTGTGAGGTCCCTGCCTGGGGCTCAGGGTCGCGCCAGGCATCTGGGAGTTACCTGTGAGGTCCATGACGATGGGCCCCGGGGCCTGCTCAGATATCAGTGTCAGCCTGGTCACCTGAACGTTGGGCAGGCTTGGATCTGAAGAGAAACTGGGAGTCTACAGGTGCCCCTATCCCGCCCTCCCCCCAGGCCCAGGGCGTGGGCATACCCACGACAGGTGGGACAGGCCCCAGCAGGGCCTGCTTGTACTTGACCAGGCTCTCGTCGTCCGGATCCAGCTGCTGGATCTCCAGGAGGCTCTTCTTCTCCGGGGCCCGGTACTCGGGCACAGCCTCGTCCAGCGCCTCTTCCGGTGGCAGCTGCCCCCCCTCTTTGTCAGTCAGGAGGACTGGGGTTTGGGGAGGCCTTGTGAGCAGCTGCTGCCAGCTGACCCTGGCCTTTGCTGGAGTCTGCCATATGGCCAGCTGGGCCTCCCACCGCCCAAAGGAGGGGACTGAAGAGGCAGCCGGTGAGGGCTCTGGGAGCGGGGTGGGCAGGAAGATGCAGACTAGCATCCACGCCCAGCCTCTTCAAGAGGGGCCTGGCTAGTGCAGGAGGCTCCCAGAGACAGGCAATGGACCCCTGGAGGCACCAGCCACTTTCCCCTGGCCCGACCCTTCATGTAGAGCCCCTCCCTGACTCTGAGGCCAAAGGTGAGGAGAGGGAAAGGCCCAGATGGGGAGCAGCCCTGGGGGCCAGGGTCCACACTGCAGAGTGGTGACCACTGAGATCTCTGGAGCAGAGGCTGCTCCCCGACGCCCTGCAGGGCCTCTGGGCCCCGTTCCCACAGCACTCTGGGACAGCTCTGGGTCCCCACCACACTGCCTGGAGCTAGCTTCCCTGAATGCCTCCCCACCGCGTGGGGGGTTCCCCCACACGATGCCCCACACAATGTTTGGTTCTTGCCAAACCCTTTGCTTATGTTCTGAGGCCACCGCCCCAGGTGCCTCCAGACCCCGTCAGCTGAGCCCAGTCCCCAGGCCTTAATGGGGGTCACTCCCAGTCCTTCACACAGTCCCGGGAGCCGGCTCCCATGGTGCCCTGGGGCCGGGTCTCCGAGTCCCTGCCCACTGCCCCCCGGTCTCTGCGGGCTTCTCACCCTCCCCAAGGGGCGCGAGCCCCACCCAAGGGAGAGCGGACCTCAGGGGCAGGTTCCCGCGGGGAGAGGGGCCCCCGGCGGTCCTGGCTTCACAAGCAGACCCGCCCCCTCTTGGCCCCTTGCCCCATGACTGTCTAGCCTGGGAGAAGCCCCCCACCCTCTCCAGACCGCGGCGGGGGGACCGCGCCGCAAGGTCCCCACCAGCGCCCCCAAAGTTTCCGCGGGGAAGAAGCGGGTCCGCCCTGGGCTGAGCGCCCCCGCCCAGAGCCCCCCGCCCACGTGGCCGCCCTGGCCCCAGCCGGGCCGCTCACCTCGGGCGCACAGCGCCAGCCGGAGCAGTTCCAGCAGCTGCGCCCCCAGCTCGCACGCGTCCAGGCCCAGCATGGTGGCCCGCGGCCCGGCTCCGCCGCCGAGCCGCCGAGGAGCCGCCGCCCGCCCCGCCGCCGCCCGGCTCGGCGCTCAGCCCCTGCGCGACTGCGGTGAGCTCATCCCGGCCGGGAGCGCCCCCCGCGCCCAGCGCCGCGCCCGCGCCGCGCGCCCCCAGCCGCTCCGCGGACCCCGCGCAGCCCCGCAGAGACGCGCGTGTCGCCCGCTCGGCGCCGGCACCCGGTCGTCCCCGCCGCGGGCGCACCCGGACCCCGCACGGCCGCCGCGGACACAGACGCACACGGCCGCGGTCACGGTCCCAGCCTTCCACCCCGCCTGCACCCCGCTCTGGCCATCAGGGTGGCCCCACCCTCGCGGCGCCGCCGGGAGTCTGGGGAGTCTCGGGGGAAGCCCTCTGGGCGGGGCGGTTGGGGCCCGGGGCGCCGAGGGGAGCAGGTGCGTCCCCCCAACAAGTCCCCAGGCTCTTGTTACCTGAAGGCAGCGCAGACTGCACCTGGGGGCCCCCCCTCCTCCTATACCCTCTGGAGCTTCAGTCTGGGCAGAGGGGACCCCTGGAGTGTGCCCAGCCTCCGGGAGGTGGGGGAGCTGCGCACCCCAGAGGTTCACCGGAGTCAGCACAGACGGGCAAGCGTCCACACACAGGGCCGGGGTCCCCCACACAATGAGGCACCCCGCCACGATGCGAGTGTTTATTGACCGAGCTGTGCCAGGGCAGCTTGGGTGGAGGGGTCTTTGTATGCTCTGTGCTCCCGAAGCCCCTGTCCTTGGTAGGGGGAGAAAAGGGACTGATTCAAAACAGGTGGAGGTGGAGAGCTGAGAGGGGACACAGAAGGGCTCTCTGGTCTCGATGCCTAAACAGACCTTGCGGCAGGCAGATTGGGGTCAGTGGGGCGGGGGCCGGGTGAGCTGGGCTGCAGGCTGGGGCCCTGTAGGTCAGCTTGGGGGGGGTGCAGAACACCAGCTGGAGTCCCCCCCACCCCGTTTCTGAGGACACCTGAGGCTCAGATCTGCCCTTGCCCAAAGGAGCTTCTATCTTTGGAGGAGGCCAGCCGGCCGTGGTGCTGGGGGCACGCAGGCTGGGCGGGGACCGTCCCCCCTGGAGCCCACCTGCCCACAGTCTCTCCGAGGCAGGATCTCCCCAGCCACTCGAGGGTCACATCCCACCCACCTCCCCACTGCAGGGGCCCAGGAGGCCACTTGTCCTCAGACCGGGGACAGCTCTGGCCTCTGGTGGCTTTCAACCTCTCTAGAAGAGGACAGCTAGGTAGGCCTGCGGTCAGCCTGACCCGACCTGTGTGGGTGGGGCTGGGTGGGTGGGTTTCACTGGGATCTAGGGGAGAGTGATGCCTGGAGGGGTAGGAGCCCCCTCTAGGCCTCTCCCCAGCTCATCCTGGACCTGGTTTCACCAGCAGTGAAAATGGATTCAGATCGCCATGACTGAGGCTTCTGGCCAAAGGCCAATGCCAACATCCTGCCCCACCCCCCAGCACCTAAAAAACAGAAATAGACCTGTCTGCACACTTTAGAAAGGCCCCAACAAAGGGGTGTGGGAAGCCAAGATGCTGGAGGAGGGAGAGAAATGGCCAGGCTGGGCCCTCAGCCCAGAGAATGCCCACGAATCTCTGGAGCAGGTGCTGAGATCTCTCTGCAGTAAAGCCCCATCCCAGTCTCCCACAGCTGCAGGGTAACCTGGGTGGGGTCTCTGCTCTCCAAAGGCCCCCTCAGGCCCCTGTGCAGCTGAGGGGAAGGGTGCTGCCTGCAGTCTTCCCCAAGCCTCAAGGACCCCCACCTGCACCCCTACGCAGCAGTGTCCCCCCAACCCGGGAGCACCGCGGGGGTCAGGCACAGGTTCACAACTGCAGGGACACTTGTGAGGCTGTTCGACCCCTCACCCAGACCCCACAGCCCCCGCACGGCTGACCTCCGGGCACCCGGCAGGTATGGAGGAGAGGTCACAGCAGTCCCCCACCTAGGCCGCCTTCCCCCGCGTCTCCTCTCCCGAGTCGCTCCCCTCCCAGAGTCCTCTCCTGTATCTGCGCCCCAGCCTTTCCCGAGTCCTCGTCCATCTCTGAACCTCCTCCCAGCTGAGCCCGGTTCTCTCATCCCCCACGTAGTCCGGGTGGGGCCAAGACCCCCTCGAAGCGCCAGGCAAGTCCCCACGGACATCGGTTTCTCGTGTCGTGAGGGGAGCCTGTCCTGAGGCGGATACTCTGACGCCCGCGCGCCCCCCAGCCCCAGACCTCGAGGCCGCTGCGGGCGAACACGCAGGCGGGGCGGGGCGGCGGCCGGAGCGGGGCGGGGCGCGCGGACACCCTCACGGCGCCCGGCCTGCCTTTGCCATGGCCGCTAGCCCCGCGCCCCTCGGCGGGCACCCCCGCGTGCAGAGGCCGCATCTGAGCAAGGTGGGTGCCGGGGTCCTGCCCGCCCCCCGATTTCCTGGCACGCGAGGCCGGGAGGGGCCGGAGAGCAGTGAGTGCGGGTGCGCGCGAGTGTGGCCGCTACGCGAGCGCGCTAGTGTGGCCGCGGGTCAGGGGCGATGGCCTGTGCGAGCGGGGTGGGGCGACGGAGACCCTGGGGCTGGGGTCGCCCCTCGCCCTGGCCCCCCACCCACCCCCACGGCCCCGCGCCTCCGCACTCCGCCTCGGCCTGAAATCGCACCATCAGTGCGCGTTAATCTCCCGGCACACTGATCCGGCGCGTCCCGGCCGGTTCCTGGGAACTGGGATCTGGGGGTGGGGCAGGCCGGCCGCCGTAGCCCCTCAACCTCTTCCGCGCAGATGGAGCGGATGGTTGTGACCATGCAGGACCCCGACCAGGGCGTGAGGATGCGGAGCCAGCGCCTGCTCGTCACCGTCATCCCGCACGCGGTGAACGGTGAGGCCGCTGAGGGGGGAGGGGGGGTGCCCGCCGAGGCCTCGGCTCACCCCGGCATCTGCCGCGCAGGCAGCGACATCGTGGAGTGGCTGATTCAGAAGTACTCCATCGCGGAGGACGGTAAGGGGTCGTCGGTGCTCTTCCTGCGCCCCACGCGGCCCTGGAGCCGGGGCCAAGCCCACTGGCTCCTCCCGCCCCTGAGAATTCACCGCCTGGCTTCCCAGAGGCCCTGCACCTGGGCAGCCTCCTCGTGCAGCACGGCTACCTCTACCCGCTGCGCGACCCGCGCCGCCTCGAGCTCCGGCCCGATGAGACGCCCTATAGATTCCAGGTCAGCCTGGACTGGGAGCAGGTGGGGCGCCCCCCCCCCACCGTGGCTGCACCCCCAACCCTGTCGGGGACTCCAGGGAGGGGTGGGGCTGTGGTTGGAGCAGCACTGCAGGTCTGGTGGTCCGCTGGCCACTCCCCAAAAGGCCTGGACTGGAAGTGTCCCCATGACAGAAAGACCAGGTCAAGAGGAGGAACCTTTAGCAGGGCCCCCTAAGGGGTATTCCCTGCTGAGGACCCCACCAGCTTACCCGGGTCCTGAGGCCTCCCCCACCATCAGGGCCCTGAAGAAGGCAGCACTGCATCTCAGTGTGTGTTCTCAGTCATAATGGGCCCCTCCTGGCCGCACCAGGGACCCCGGCAGGACCTGCCCTCAGTCCCAGACCCCAGCACAGCAACTGCGTCAGGGTCCTGGGCAGGAAGCCTGGAGTCAGGGAATGGCAGGTGGTCAGCTGAGCCTGGGGGTGGTCGACAGACGCCCCCCAGCTGGCCCAGTCTCTTCCCAAGGGAGCTGAGACGGTGAGGACAAACTCTCAGGGTGGGGAAGGCACAGAAAGTTCCAGAAGGTCCCAGAAACCTTTGTTCCTGCCCCTTGCCAGACGCCCTATTTCTGGACCAGCACTCTGTGGCCAGCCGCCGAGCTGGACTATGGTGAGTAAGGAGGGGTGGGCCAGCCCGGGTGAAGCCTCGGGCTGGTGGCCTTGGGTGTGAGGCTGCAGGGGAGGGGAGCCGACGTTCCTCTGCAGCCCGTGCCTGCCCTTCCAGCCATCTACCTGGCCAAGAAGAACATCCGAAAGCAGGGCACCCTGGTGGACCACGAGAAGGTGGGCATCCTTCCCTTCGCAGGCTGAAGCCAGCCTGGGGATAGCAGTCCCCACTTGAGGCCCTGGAGCACACAGGGTGACTCAAAGGGAGGTGGGCGTCTGCACCCCAGAGCTGGGCGCAGGAGGGAGGGTCCCACTGGAGACCTCAACCCTGCCCAGGAGCACTACCACCAGCTGCACAGGAAGATCAACCACTCATGGGACCTGGTGATGATGCAGGCCCGGGAGCAGCTGCGGTGAGGCCCTCCCTCTCGCCCCCGCCCCCTCCCGCACGGGACTGTCCAGGCCTTGGCCTGAGGGTGGGGCTGCTGGCGTGGACGCGGTGTCCCTCCATCTTCACCCACCCCCACCAGGGCAGCTAAGCAGCGCAGAAAGGGGGACAGGCTGGTCATCGCGTGCCAGGAGCAGACGTACTGGCTGGTGAACAGGCCCCCGGTGAGCCCCTGGGGGGAGGTTCTTGCACAGCCATGGGGTCCTGCCCAGGGTCACTGTGCTGCCTCACGTGCTCGCTGAGCAGGACCTGCTTTCTGACCCCTGGGAAGGACGTGCTTTTAGGGGTTCTGTCGGGTGATAGGAAGTTCTCTTTCTGTGGTTCGTCACAACCCAGAGGTCACAAGGCCAGGCCTGAGCCACCCCTGCCCGCAGACCAGGTCACACCTGCTTCTCTCTGGGTCTAAGGAATCTGACCGAGGACAACACCGCCCTGGGGGGGGTGGTGAGGGGTGGGGTCACCTGAAGGCTCTGGGGGGCAAGTGGGGGCCAGGCTTCGCTGCAGCGTGAAGGGCTGAGGTTGCAGGCCAGAGGCTCCTGGGGCGCTGGCCTGGGGCCTGGAAGGTGGGTTGAGGCCCCGCTGGAGAGCCTGGTGGCCATCAGCTGTGCGGGCAGTGCCAGCTGACCACAGTAGGTGCGCTGGGGGATGTCCCCGCGGGAGCAGGCACCGGGGGCGTGATGACTCCATCAGGTGTGGCTGGCGTCTCCGGGAAGAAGACCCCTAACCCTCCACCTGGGGGTCCTGGACTCAGGACGGGGAGGTGGCGCGGGTGGGTGTGGCCGAGGCCAAGCAGCGGGCTGAGGGCCACGAGGGCTCCTGGGCTGCTAGCTGGGAGGGCAGCCGCCACCTCCCGTGGGGTGGGCGCCCATGGCGGTGGGGTGGCAGGACCCCATGGGCTCAGCAGGGCCTCCCGGGGTTCCAGTCTGAGCAACCCAGAGCCTGGGGTGAGCTCGGCCCAGGCGTGGAAGGACGAGAGGCCTGGGGCAGATCATGGGCTTCACTTGAGGAGCTGGGTCAGGGCAGGAGAGGAGATGGGGTGGGCTGGGCGGGCAGAGAGGAGACGGGGCCCAGGCTCCTCTGAGCACGTTTCCTCGGTGTGGGTGACACGGTCGGAGCTTCGGCTTCGGGGATCAGGAGGGTCTCCGCAGTCCACCCGAGCTGTGTCCCCACTTCCTCTTGTCTCTGCAGCCAGGGGCCCCCAGCGTGCTGGAGCAGGGGCCAGGACGGGGCCCCTGCGCGGCCGGGCGAGTGCCGATGGTGAGGGCCCTGCGGGCTCGCCCCTGCCCCCCACCCCACCCCGTGTGCCCCCACCTCCCCTGCCCCCTCACCACCAGGGACCTGCTGTGGACTGCCCACCCACCTGTCCGTCAGCCGGTCCCAGCACTCGGTCACTTTGGCTGCTCTGCTCTGCTCCTTGCCTCGCTGCCCCCACCTCAGCCCCCTGCTAACTTGTTCTCTCTTGCCTCCCACCTGCTGCCCTGGGTGGAAGTGAGTACAGCGGGCCCTATGGTGGGGGGGCTTCCCCCAGCCAGGGCAGCATCAGAGTCTGCAGGGCCTTGGAGGGGGTGGGCAGGGCTAGGGGCCCAAGGGACTCTGGCAGAAAGAACCACGCTCTCCAGAGCATGACTGGACCAGGACACACGTCTGAACTTGGTCGCTGTTGAGTCCTCAGTCAGATCCCATGACACCGGCAACAGGGCAGGTTCTTCTGGTCTTCCCAACTTAAGGATCATGCTTTGTGGTCACGGTTTTATCACTTCCATCAAAGTCAGCTGAGAGGGAAGGTCGGCATCACAGGTGTCCTGGGGGTGCCATGCCTCTCCCCTCCCCGTGGTATGTTTAAGCAGGAAGTAGTGATGGTTGAGGAACCTCGGGCAGCTCTGAGCATCCAAGGGCTTGGTCAACACTCCAGAACCTCCAGACTTAGGGCCCCAGGGAGCTTCCTGAAAAGTCAGACCCTGCAATAGAGGCAGGGACTCTGAGGGGCAGGCCAGGGGTGGGACATCAGGCCCCAGGGGGGCCTGCCTTCTAACTGCAGCCCACCGGCCCCTTGCAGACCAAGACCCTGGATTTCTACAGGCGGGAGGTAGGTGGGGGGAGGAGAGGGCAAGGGGCCGGCGGCTCCCAGGCCTGGCCCCCCTCACAGGCCTCCTGTCCTAGGTCGAGTGCTTACGCAGGGCGCTGGGCCGAGCCCGGGTGAAGTCCTCCACCTGCCTCGAGGCGTGAGTGGGATGGGGGTGGCGGCTGGCACCCCGAGCCCAGACCCTTCCCCCTGCGCCCTGGTCCCCACAGCCCGCCTGCAGCAGCCCTGGCACCACCCCACCCCCAGGTACCTGAAGTTTAGCAGCCAGCATGGACCGCATGACCCCATCATGTCGGGGTGCCTGCCCAGCAACCCCTGGGTCACAGACGACGATGCCTACTGGGCCATGAACGCACCCAGGTGAGCAGGTGGGCCAGGGGTGCAGGAGTGCCCACCCCATTCCTCACACTCTTGACCCGCCCGCCCTCCACCAGCGCGGCCGTGCCCACCAGGCTCCGCGTGGAGCAGTGGGCCTTCAGCTTCCGGGAGCTCCTGGAAGACCCCATGGGACGGGCCCACTTCATGGACTTTCTTGGGAAAGAGTTCAGTGGTGAGAAGCCCCCACCCTGCTGCCTGCTTGAGCCCCAACCCCAGGTGCCCAGCAGCCCGTGGTGGGCCTGACTTGGTGCCTGGACCCCCAGCCGAGAACCTCAGCTTCTGGGAGGCCTGTGAGGAGCTGCGCCACGGAGGCCAGGCCCAGGTCCCCGCCCGGGTGGACGCGGTGTACCAGTGAGTGCTGCGGGCTGGGCTGGCGGCTGTGGGCAGCCCCGCGGGCCTGATCCGCCAGGCTCCCCGCCCCCCGCACAGGCAGTACCTGGCGCCCGGCGCCGCCCGCTGGGTCAACATTGACAGCCGGACGATGGAGCAGACTCTGGCGGGCCTGACCCAGCCCCACCGCCACGTGCTGGACGACGCCCAGCGGCACATCTACCTGCTGATGAAAAAGGTGGGTGTTCCCACCCCCCGGGAGCTGGGGTCAGACTGCAGCCCAAGCCTGTCCAGACTCACCGCCCCTCCTGCCCACTGCCCTCCTTGACTTGAAAGCTATTTCCAGACTCCCTGTCTGTAGGTGTTGCAGGAAGTTCCCTTAAAGCACATGCCCACCTCTAATTCCTTTCAATGTGGCCACAGAGGCCAGCCTCACATCCCAAACACGAACAGTGTTCTTTATTTACTTTTTTTGTATTTTTAAAATATTTTTTACTTTTATTTATATATTTGACTGCACCAGGTCTTAGCTACAGCAAGCAACATCTCCAGGTGTGGCACAATGGGATCTTAAATTTCTTTCTGTTTTTCACCCTACTGGGTCTTTATGGCTGCCGCACAGGTGGTCGCTGCGTGTTCTCCACTCAGGAGGGGCGCAGGGCCAGCCGTCTCTTCTCGTGGCGAAGCCCCAGCTTGACAGCCCCACCCAGGCCCTCGGTCTCACACACCACTGCCTCCTCTCTCCACGTTGCTGGCCCAGCGGTGCTGATCGTAGAGGAGAGACAGGACGGAGAGATGGACTTGGTTCCTCCTCTACCACTTTTCAGAATAGGTGGTTGGAGCCCTGGTATCTGCTGAGGGCAGTTGGTGATGTCGGGATGTTTTTAATGCCACTGTTCACATTTTCACCATATGGGAGGGCTTTTGGCCCCCTCATCTCACGGGAGGTGCAGAAACCCCCTCTCGGCTGGCTGCTCTCGAGGCCTGTGATGTGTCTGAAACCTGTGGTGCTTCCTCCCTTTCTATGGGGCCATCCTGCCCCAGAGCCAGCAGCTCCCCGAGGCCTCGGCCTTCCCCCTGTAGTGGCGTTCGGAAGCCTTGACCTGCAAACCAGACTGGTCGGTAGCGTCGGGTAGTCATGGTTACCAGGCCTTCCGGTGGACAGAATCAGGGCGTGTTTGAAATAAAACACCAGGAGTTCGTACTGAAGCTTCTAATTTGGAATCACAATTATAGCGTTCCCTTAACCTCTTTCTCCTTGCTCCCCTTCTGAAGATCTGGGTTCTCAGTGGTACTGTTAAAATCACTCAACTTTTCCTCTCGAGTCACTCAGTAGCTGAGCCGAGGATCACGGCACTAGCAGTCAGTCACTGAAAGTCGTTTACTGCTTTTTCCTTGGTCCTTTGGCTGTAGCCCCTCGGATGCTTGGTTACGTGAGGTCAGGGTGATGTCACCCACTTGACGCCCAGCTTCACCTGTCCCCGCTTCACTTTCAGTGTTTGTTTAAATCACTTGTTTATTTTATAATCACGTGAAACATCCACACTGCTTCAGAATCTAACCTACAAAGCAAAGTACCTTCCACTGAATCTTGTTTATATCCCTGTTCCTCCACCTGAAGTTAACAATGTAAATGTGTATTTGTTTTTCTTTTTGAAACATAAGCAGCTGGGTTCATAGGTTCCTGTCCCTTTTTACTGAATCCTGTGTCATCTGGCCCACGCCCTCACCCTCTCTCTGCGGGTCCCAGAGAACCAGGGACACGGGTCCCTGTTGCCGGAGGTTCCTGCCTGATGGGGGCCAGTCTCCCTGAGTCTGACCTGGTCTTGGGGTGGGGAGGCCCCTGTCCGAGGCCCGGCCCCAGGTGAGCCCGGCCGTGCTGGCTGAGCAGGAGCAGGAAGGGCTCAGGGTGGGATGCTGTCTCTCACAGGACTCCTACCCGCGCTTCTTGAAGTCAGACTTGTACAGAGACCTGCTGGCAGAGGCTGTGGTGCCCCCAGAGACCAAGCGGCGGTGAGCCAGGCTGTGCCCGGGGCGGCGGGCGGGGGGCCGGTGGCCAAGCGCTCAGGCCCCTTCTCGCCCGCAGGGTGTTCCCGTTCATGCGGAAGCCCCGGCACTCCAGCCCCAGCCCTGCTCTCCTTCCCGCCTCGGCCTCTGGGGAGCCCGTGGGTGGAGATGGTGATGGGGAGACCTAGGGGGCCTGGGGGAGGGGGCACCATCTGGCCCTCGTCAGCTGCTCCACCCGGGGCCCTGGCAGCTGCTGAGACCCGCTGTGCAAGCGTCCCCGCGGGCCCTGAGCATCCCGCCTTGCAGCAGCGTCCTGTTCTCTTGTCACACCCTCCCTGGGGGCGCTGATTCCCAGGGCAGGGGTGCCCTGCGCTGAGACGAGATGGCAGGTCCCGGTGTCCTGTGCTGGCGCCCACCCGGCCCGAGACTCCGGGAGCAGTCAGGTGGTCACCAGCAGAGGGCGCCAGCCTGCAGGGGGACCTGCCCTCCCGCTGGGCCTCCCTGCCTCCATGGCTTCTCCCTGACCTGCACAGAGACCGCTCCAGCATCACTGCTCCTCTGAAAGCCGGGCCCGGTTCATGGCCAGGGCAGCAGAGCTTTTGGGGAAAGACACCTGGGCTCCCCACACGGAAGGCCCCCCAGACTCGGGGTGAAGGCTCAGCTGCTCCTTGGAGGGGCAGCGCCACAGCCCTCAGGGCGGCCCACACCCTCCTGCCTCCGGCACAGAAATAAAGGCCTCAGGGCCCTCCCTCTGAGCCCATGGTGCTGTGGTCCCAGTGGTGGTGCATGCGCGTGGCGTGGAGGCGGCGATCGCTGGTGAAGTGAGCAGTGGGCAGTTTGGGTGTCAGAGGCTGTGGGTTCAGGGTCCCGTATGCGGAGTCCACAGGCCTTGGGCAGAGCTCAGGCTGCAGACTTGGGGTTTGGGCTTCGGGGGGAGACCCGGCGAGAATATTGTGCTCTGGCGGCACATGGATGCCGAGTCCTCTGGGGGGCCGGGTGGTGCTGAACCCAGGTCTCCAGGGCCAGCTGTGCCTGAAGGCACCCCTGTGGGGAGCACAGTGGCCACGGGCACAGCGGCTTCACTCACAGGCCCAGGTGCACAGGGGAGGCTGTCTCTGGGCCCTGACTCCTGGCTGCCGGCACACAGTCCTGAGGCCTGCAGGCTGCTCGCTGCTTGGGGCAGGCTCCTCTCTCTGCGGTGTGAGCTCTGCTCTGGGCCTCGGGGGCTCCGTGGCTTCTCACAGGAACAAGGGATGCACCCCTTCAACTCGAGCCGCGTTGCCATGCCCGAGGCTTTTGCAAGAAGCAGAGCTGGTTTTGGAAGCAGGTTCGTCATGTAAACGCTTTTAGTAAATTCCTGTAGGATTCCCCACGTGGCCCCATTGCTTTGTGCCCAGACCTGCGAGTCACTGAAGCTCCTGCCTGGGTTGCTCCTGCTGGGTGGCTGGGGGACCCCTCGCAGGTCCCAGAGAGGGAAGTGCACCCACAGGCCAGGCTCCTGCCCTGTTCTGGGTGAGCAGGGTGGGGTCGCAGACCCAAGACGCACTTGGAGGCTGTGCTGGATGCCCCCCACAACTGGTCAGCCAGTTTGGGTGCTGGACGCCCTCCCTTTAGACGGACTTCCCACCGATTCAGCAGAGACACAGGCACATACAGGGCTTTCCCGATGGTGCAAAACCAGTGTTTACTCTGATTTCTTCCCGAGGTGCCCAGGGCCATTAGGCTGCGTGCTCTTGTCCGGTCACGGCGGAGCCCCCACAGCACCAGGAAGTCTGGGGCAAACAAGGCACAGAGGTGACACCAACTGGGGTGGGGAGTTGTCCCAGCACCAGGAAGGAGGGGCCGCTGGCCACAGTCAGGGCTGCAGGGACCCCTGAGGGACAAGGAGCCCTGGTGTGCGTCCAGGGGTGCACGTGGAGCCAGGTATGTGGAGCAGGTCCTCAGGGCACTCACAGCTGCACACGGCACATCCTCCTGCCAGGCCCGTTCCTCGTGGCCCTGTCACGGGCTGTCCGGGCAACTCACCACAACCATGTGGGGTCTGGAGTGGCCTACCACCCCCTGAGGAGCCGTGACCCCGGGAGACAGTGCAGAGAAGGCGAGGCTCAGACCGAAGGGGGAGGGGACTTAGGCGGCTGTGTCTCTGGCCAGGCGTGGAGGGGCAAGGGTGAGCTGCTGTCGGCCCAGGGCCCTGCCCAGGGAAACCCCGAGGGGCTCGGACGGGGGGCTGAGTGAGGACCTGAGTGTCCCTGGGGTGGCAGGACCCGTGCAGAGTGTGTGGCCAGGTCAGGAGTCAGCACGTAGACTGAGTCAGTGATGGACCGACGTCCCGGGACGTGTGACCGCAGCGGCCTCCTCCCTGTGGGCTCGGCCAGCCTGTCTAGGCCTCGCTCCGGTACCGCAGGCGGGAGAGCCGGTCCCGGACGGCCTGGTCGCTCTCGGTGCCACCCTCGGCCAGGTGGACCACCCTGCCAGCCAGGACGAGGTCCTGCACCTTTTGTTTGGTCACGGAGACCAGGCCGGGCGGGTTGGGGCTGGCTGGGCCCGTCAGGAGTATGCAGGCAGCGTGGCGGCCCGGCTCCAGCAGAACCACTGCGGGGACACGGCAATCAGGTGGGGGGGGCTGGCCGGCGTGGGCCTCCTACAGCTGGCGGGCCCGGGCCCACGGGGGGCGCACTCACCCTGGAAGGCGACGATGGGGGCGGAGACGTTGTCAAGCTCCAGCAGGACGCCGGGCAGCGTGGGGTGGAGCATGTACAGGCGGCGCCCAGCGGCTCCAGGCTCCTGTGTGAGTGCGGGGTGGAGGGTGAGGCCAACGCTCACGACCGAGGCCCTGCCCGGAGCTGTGTCCTCTGGGGTCCCGGGAAACGCCAGTGCCAGCACTGCACCCACTTCCTGCCCCCCTTCCCTGCCTGACCCTCCTCGGGGTCTTCCAGCTGCTGCCCCCCGTCCTCCCAGTCCCCCTCGTCTCTGCCCGCCCCGGGGGATTCTGTCTCCTTGCACACCCCCAGCCACTGGGTCTGCCCCACGCTGTCAGCCAGAACCCAAGACTCTACCGTCTGGTTGGAGTCAGTCGGCTCGTGGACGCCCCAGAAGAAAAAGGCAGAGCGGTGGTCTGCGGTGGGCAGGCTGGCGGACGGCGGGTCCCCAGGGAGGCCCGGGAGGGCCTGGCTCCATAGGACAGCCCCGGAGCCAAGGTCCAGGAGCAGCACCTGTCGGGGGCAGAGGACAGGTTGCAGCCCTGGGGGCGGCTCGCGGGGCCTGGTCCTGCTCCCAGCTGCGAGTAGAGCTGAGGCTGGAGGAGGTGCCGCTGACCTGTCTGTCGGGGCCGGTCCCATTCTCGACAAGCACGGCTGGGGTGTCGGGTTTGTAGTAGCCAAGAACAGGTTTTCTGGAAGGAGAACAACGAGGGGGCTCATGCAGGGCCTCTGTGAGGAGGTGCCCGGGATGGGGGCATGCCAGCGAGGGGCTGCTGTCATCAGGGGGGTCTCACCGCCCTCCTCAGCAGGGTGGCACCAGGTGACAGGCAGTGGCATTGTCCCCAGGTCTCCACAGGGGGACAGGCTGGGGGGCCCGGCTCCCTGCAGAAGGACCCCATACCTCAGGACCTGGGTTGTCCCAAAAGTCCACCTGGGCGTCAGGTCCTGCCCGTCCAGCAGCACGTAGGCCTTGGTGCTCACGAGAAGCAGGTCATCGCCCGCCTTCCCTGGCACGTTCATCAAGTAGCGGATGGCCCCCGAGCTGCAGGGGTGGGAGGGGTGGGATGGGGGCTACACAGGGGTGGGCGGGATGCTCCTCGTCCTCTTCCCCCACTCCCCAGGGCGCCTGTGGGGCTCCCAGGGCGCAGCCTCACGTTTCTTGCTTCTCCAGTTTCAGGATAACAAGACCCTCGCTGGATGCAGGGAACAGCGAGCCCAGGGGGACCCATCTTTTCCCAGTTTTTATTCCATTTCTATGCGCCAAGTTTCTGAGTTTGAGCCCAGGGTGACCCTAGATCCCTTGCACACAGCCTGTGCGCCCCACGGCTCCTCGCTCCCCCCACCTGTGCACAACCAGCCTGTGCGACGCGGCGCTGAGCATGTCCTCCCAGAGGGGGTCGCTCTTGAGCGGGCTGTCCCTCCTGCTGACCTTCTCGTACAGGCCCTTCACGGAGCGGCTACAAAGGGCGGTGCCTGGGAACATAGACAAGCCTTGTCCCCTCTCAGCAGGTGAGGCCCTCGCATCCCTGGAGGCACAGCCGGCCCCACACCTGTCTCCGCCCGGGTGCCAGCAGGCCCATGGAGGAGGCCATCCTGGGGCCACGGGCACCACGTACCGCAGGGGATGAGGACGTAGTGGGCCCCCGCCCTGGTGACATGGAGGATGGAGCCGCTGGTCCCATCCACACCCAGGCTGTCTGGGGGGCTGACCTGCTGCCCGGTGCCACCCGAGTAGATGGAGCCGTTGACCTGCAGCACAAGCGGAGGAGATGGGGCTCAGGCCGCTGGCAAGGCGTCCAGGGCTGAGGCTGGAGGCTGCGGGGCTGCCTGCGCATTCTCAGAGCTGCGCCTGCGGCTCTGGTGGGGAGCGTGCTCTCTGCCCGTCTCAGGGCCCCGAATGAGGCCCTGATGGGGAGGCTGCACAGCTGGGATGGGGCGGTACCTGGTTCTCCTCCTGGATGAGGACCAGCAGGTCTGGGGCCCCGTCGGCATCGAGGTCGGGCACGCGGAGCAGAGGGCTCAGGACGGACGCATTTCCCCCGAAGCTGCTGGGCTGGCTCCACAGGGTCTTCCCTGAAACGGAACATAGGACCCAAGTGCTGTGTGTGTGACTGCTGGGTGGCCCGCAGGCACAGTCAACGGCGTCCTCCTTTGCCCGCATCGTGTTTGCAGGTTGGCCGATGTGGACCTCCCCTTCCCAGGTAGGCAGGGCCTGGCTCACCGCTGCTCTCTGGGGTCACACACATGCACGCACCGGGCAAGAATGAAGGTACAGGCTGGTGGGGACCCGGGGGCTGCAGGTGCTGACCTGACGGCGTCTGACCCAGGTACAACCTGCCCACATCCATATTTAGACGTGTTCTTAAATCATTTCCTCTTTATTTTCCTGCCTGTCCGTAAAACCACAGCTTATAAAGCAAGTGCCACCTTGAACCACCCTAGCGTCAAGGCGCAGGATTCCTCAGGGCCTTGGAAGGGGACCTGGGCCTATTGTCTTTAAGGCGTGTAAGCGCCTCGTGGCTCGAGCTGGACCTGCGCATACCCCGCTCCCCCTGGACCTGGCCTGGCACCTGCACCTGCCCCGCGAGTGGGCAGCAGCTGGCTGCCCCAGCCCCAGGTGCCCGCAGCCGCACTGGAGGGGAGGACAATGGAGTGTGACTCCTCACGACCCCCAAGCCCGTGCCTTCCCTCCTGTCCAGATTCACTGCCCCCGGGGAGGGCGAGCTGACCCCTGAGGAGTGTGTAGCCCTGAGACCCTCGAGCCCAGGGGGCCCGCTGCAGGGAGCAGCCCACCTGTGAGCGTGTCCACAGCGACGAGAGAGCCGGGCCTGCCAAGGACGACGCAGGCAGAGGGCGCCGCGCTGCCCCTGGGCTGCAGGACGCCGCACTCCACGAAGGCCCCGTCCTGGGCCACAGGCCTCTCCCAGAGGACACTGCCGCTGGCTCCGGACACAGCGGCCACGAAGGTGCAGGGGCAGGAAAAGCCTGGAGGGAGGGCAGCCGCTGGCTGCAGCGTGACCCCAGGCCTTGGCCCCGAGCCCCGGGGGTCAGACAGGGAGGGGGCGATGTGGGCGTGTCCAGGACTTCCGCCAGCTGCCTCCCCCAAACCCCGAGCAGGCCAGGGGACACCTCCTCCTCCTGCAGGGAGTACTCAGCTTTGGGATAAAAACAAAACGTACCTTCATCAGCACAGGAGAGGCTAGAATTGCTGCGGCTGCTGTTGGTATTTTTATAAAGAAAGAGAATATCCTGGATCTTGTCCTTGTTCACGTCTTCTGCGGCCAGAAAGTCATAGGCGACTGGAAAGGAAACACGAGTCATGTTCCCAGGCCAGGCCTGGCGTGCCCCGCTCTGGGCCACGGAGGGAAGCAGGGCAGTGCCGCCTCCGTGGGCTGGCGACCCCATGCCGTCCAGAAGGGGCACCAGGTGCTAAGGACACCTGGGCAGCACCTTGTATCAGGGCCGAGGCCTGCCCTAATTAGCCTGGGATCTGGAGTCCACGCTCACAGGGGCTACCCTTCCTCCATTCAAGGACTCAGACGACAAACTACATGCTTTAAAATCAGACATCTAAGGGAATGAAATGCGGCCCTTACCTCACCCTGGATACAAAAATTTTCTCAAAATGGATCAAAGACCTAAACTGAAGAGCCAGAACTATAAAACTCTTAGAAAAAGAAACATGGGGGCAAACCAACAAAAGAAACAGGCGACAAAAGGGAAGAACAGGCAAACTGGACCTGATCGGGGGCACTGTCAGGAGAGGGGAAAAAAGAGCCACAGAGAGGGATGAAGTGTCTGTAGACTGTGCACCTGATGAGGAGGATCCAGAGTGTACAGCAACAAAAACAACCCAATTCAAAAACAGGCAAAAGACTGGAAAAGATGTTTCTCCTAAGAAGATGTACAAATAGCCCATAAGCTCACAGAAAGACACTCAACATCACTAGTAATAAGGGAAGCACATCAAAACCGTGAGGAGACACCATCTCCTACTTGTTAGGATGGCGATTATTAAAATAAAAGAAAACCGGAGTTTCCGGTCCGGAGCCCTTGTCCTTCGCTCCCGAGGATGTAAAATGTGGCAGCCGCTGTGGAAAACAGCCCAGCAGTTTCTCAGAAAGTTAGCACAGAATTAGCCTGGGCTCCGGCACTTCCATCCTTTGGGTGCACAGCGAGCATAACTGAGAGCAGGGACTCAAGTAGTCACTTGTACAGGAACGTTCACAGCTGCGTTATTTACAAAAGCCAAAACGTGGAAATAAGCCAGGTGTCCATGGGTCAAAGAATAAACAAAATGTGATCCATCCATAAAACAGATTGTTATTCACTCATAAAAAAAGAGCAAAATTCTGCATCAGGCTGCAGCATGGACGAGCCTCAAGTGTCGTCAGCCAGTCACAAAAGACACCTCCAGTCCCGTGAGGGGCTAAGCACAGGCCCCCCCAGAGACGAAGCAGCACAGACAGCGGGAGCGCTTGGGCGGGAAGGCGGGTGGACAGGCGCCCCGCACCGGCCATAGAACTTCTGAGGTGACAAAAGTTTTGAAAAAGCGATGATGGTCACGCGGTCTTCTGAACGAATGCCACTCAACTGTTTGCTCTAAAATGGCAATTTTTTTTGGTGATATGTATTTTACCACAAAAATAAAAACTGAATACCGGACAGAAGACTTTCAGAGTTAAGTGGTGAAGAGCTTGGCAAATAAACCCTCTCCTCCAAAAATAATGGTAAAATGAGATAGAATTGTGAAAAGCTCCCATTTCAGGACTCTGGGAGCAGACTGAAGGCGCACATTATTGGAACTGCTGCTGCTGCTGCTAAGTCGATTCAGTCGTGTCCAACTCTGTGCGAGCCCATGGACTGCAACCCACCAGGCTTCTCCGTCCCTGGGATTCTCCAGGCAAGAACACTGGAGTGGGTTGCCATTCCTTCTCCAATGCGTGAAAGTGGAAAGTGAATTTGTTCAGTCGTGTCTGACTCTTAGCGACCCCATGGACTGCTGCCCACCAGGCTCCTCCATCCATGGGATTTTCCAGGCAACAGTACTGGAGTGGGATGCCTTTGCCTTCTCCCCCATTATTGGAGAAGCACTGATTTAAGACACATAACCAGAGCTCTGGGCTGCCCACCCTGCGTCAGCCGGGGACCACACGCAGTAAGATCAGAAAGCAGCAGCTTCCTGCCAGAGGGACTGAAAACGCGAGTGCCCTCTGGGCAGGCGGGGTGGGGGCATGGGCAACTTCAGAGTGGATCACAGACCTCAATGGCAGAGCGAGAACTATAACGGGAAAACCCGGAGAAAATCTTCATGGCCTTAACTTAGGCAAAGAGTTCTTAGACACCAAAAGCATAAATCCACACTAAAAAAATGGATACATTTGGTTTCATCGAAATTTAAAACTTTTGTGCTTCAGTAGACACCCTAAAGAGAATGAAAAGACAAGCCCCAGATGAGTCACACACATTCGCACATCATATATGTGATGGAAGACTTGTACTTGGAAGATATTAATATAAAAACCTTAAAATTTTTTGACTGACATATACTTGATTAACAATGTTGTGTTAATAATAAGACAATCATACTTTTAAGTGAGTGGAAGATATGAATAGACGCTCACCACAGAAGGAGTAAGACCAGCCAATAATTCACGTGAACGTTGCAGTCACCAGGGAAACACGAACCACAGTGAGATACCACTTCACACCCACTAGGAAGGCCACACGGCAAAGACCATGACGAGTGTTGCCCAGTGGGGACATGAAACAGAGGCCTGGAAGGGACCGGGGTCAAACCGGACTTAGTGTGAAGTTCAACAACCCTGTTGCTGCCGGTCTTCCCAAGAAAAACGGGACACGTCCACACAATGATTTGTACACAAATGTTCACAGCAGTGTTACTCATGAAAGTCAGGAACTGAAACGATGCAAATGGTCACTAGCTGGTCAGTGGATGAACACCCTGTCCACACAAAGGAACACGCAAGTGCACGGATGAACTCATGTGAGAGAAGCGAAGACGCGTCTTACAGGATTTCACTCATGTGAAATGTCCAGGACTGGCAAGTGCATGCGGACAGGAGCCGCTGGTGGGGACAGGCCACGGCGAGGAGCCGGGTAGGAATGAGGGGACGGTCTCAGTGCTAGATGCAGAGACAGCTGCCCAGGTGCCAGGCCTTCAGCTGACTAAAAGTCACCAAGTCATGCGCTCAGCACAGGTGGATATAATGATACATGAATTATCTCTCAGTAAACCTGACAAAAACCAACACAGAAGCACATGTTACCGCTCGCTCTCAAAACTAAGCACCAAATTCTGAACAGAACCGACTGTAAGTGGGGCTCATGGAAGAAATTTCCCTCATTCCACCAGAAAGTGAAAGTCGCTCAGTCGTGTCCGACTTTGTGACCTCACGGCCTATACAGTCTGGAATTCTCCAGGCCAGAATACTGGAGTGGGTAGCCTTTCCCTTCTCCAGGGGATCTTCCCAACCCAGCGTTTGAACCCAGGTCTCCCGCACTGCGGGCGGATTCTTTACCAACTGAGCTATGAGGGAAGCCCTATTCCACCAGAGAGGGCTTCCAGTCTGTTCAAAGCAGCACTGCTAGGCTGTGAGCACGCAGGCCCCCGACACGGGACGGCACCCAGCGGGCAAGGGCATGCCCAGGAAGCAGATTCAGCTGCAGGCCCAAATCGTGGGCACCAGACGGCAGGGAGGGCTGGAGCCCAGCAGGAGGCCCACAGCAGACCAGCAGCCTGATTCTCACCTTTGGGACGGCCTTCTCTGCATCTATTCTGCCAGGGCTCTCTTGCTAATATCTTTTTAAGTCAGGAAAGTAACCACAAGGGCCCCTTTCTTTTCCCGACCCCACCCCCCCATCCCAAGGGCACTCCCGTTTCTGAGACTCCAGGGCAACCGGGGTCCCTCGGTGCCCCCGCCGCCCACACCTGCCGCATTGTAATCGATCCTCCACACCCCCTGCGACGCCGGCCGGTCTGGACACGGGATGATGAAGGAGACCACGAACACCACGAGGAGGCAGGCGAACAGGGAGAGGAAGAAGGCCGCAGTCCGGCAGCGTGAGAGGCGAGTCTGTGGGGCCGGCGTCTTGCGGGGCTCCTTTCCTGCCGGGCCCCCTGCGTTCTCTGGCACCTTCCTGTTCTCGCTCTTGAGCGGGTGGATCTCGGCCTCCAAGTCCTTGCCGTCCGTCATCGTGTGCACATCCCTGAGTTCACCTCCCGGCCACTGCAGTGGCGACAGAAGGAGAGGCGGTCAGGAGCTGGCGTGGCCGTGGCCCATCAGCCAGGAGACAGCATCTCGGCTCCTCTGGAGAAGGGCTCTGAACTGGGAGGCCGTGGTCTCAGAGGCCGCAGACACCACGGCTCCCACCTGCTGACCTGGGTAGGCCAGCCAGGCGAGACTACAGCAAAGCACACGTTAAACATTAACCATGAACTGAGTCACCTCTGACTGGCCTCCTGCCTGCCCCGAGAGAGGGCCAGACCCCAGGGAGGGGCTGCGCTTATTCACAGTGTGACCTGGGTGTTGGGCGAGATCTGCTGGGGCCTGCGTCCATCTCTGCAAAAGGGAACAGTGTTCAGGAGGCTGAGGCTTAGCGTGCTAAAGGCACGGAGAGCATAGGTTCAGCTTCTGACCCACAGCACGGCAAGCTGATTGCTGCTGGAAATGAGGGTGCGGGCCACCTCCCTCCTTCCTGCCCCTCGCCAAGTGCACCAGGCATGGGCAGGGAGGCAACCCGGGGAGGCTGGCTCGGAAAACACGGGGGAGACCCTTCTGACCCGCTAACGGCTGCACACCACCACCACCAGCCCCGAGCTCTTCGTTGTATGAGAAGGAAACACACTGCTGTTATTTTAGCTTTTGGCCATGCCTGTCGGCACGTGGGATCTCAGTTCCCCTGCCAGGGATCGAACCAAAGCCCCCTGCGGTGGAGATAAACTGCTGGACCACCAGGGAAGTCCCACACTTCTGTCTTGTGGAAGGCCAGGTATTTGTCATTCTGATCCTTTTTAAACAGCCAAACCAGTGTCCTGATGGGCACAGATCACATTGAGAGGACGCGGGGGATCACAGGGTCTGAGTGGGTGAAATCCTCATCTTCCCGAAAGGGAGGCCCTGCTGGAGGTTAAAACCAGGACGGTGTGATGGGCTCCCACGGGGTGGGTCAGGGAATCAGGAAGAGGCCACAGAGAGCGCCGATTCCCTGTATAAACTTTTTACTTTCTCCCTTTAATGGCTTTTCTCTATTTATATAATAAAAACCTGTGTATATACCCACTAGAGCGGCTTTAGTAATAAACTGAAAAAATGTAAGCGTGGAGGAGGAGGTGGGGACCCTGGGTAAACAGTCGTGTGCGGCTGAGGGCGCGGGCATTGCGGCAGCTGCCGTGGAGGTGGCCTGGCGGTTCCTCGGACGGTCAGCCATGGGGCCACAGTCTGACCCAGCAGCGCCACTCCCGGGCGCCCCCCAGGAGACCCAGAGCCCCTGCACACAGACGCTCAGAGCTTCATGGTTCGAACAACCCCAGTGTCTCTCTACAGGCGGTGGGTAAGTAGCACGGGTCTGCCCACGTGACGGAGTATCGCACAGCTGTGAACACTCACTTGGTGAGATGGCTTCATTTCAGTGTGTCCAGAACAGGCAGCTCCCTTGAGGCAGAAAGTAGGTGAGTGAGTGCCAGGGGCGGGGGAGGCGACTGCTATCGGGCGTTGCTTTGTCCTGTGATGGCTGCAGACCTCATGCATGTACTAAATGTCACTGATAGTAAGCTCCATGTTACGTGTACATTACCACAACTGAAAAAAACAGATGTCTGTGCCTTCTCCTCAATGTTGAGACAGGAGTTTTCACATTGTGAAAAAGTGAGCCTGTCAAGGAAATGAGCCGGACACAGGAAATGGAGCAAGGCTCGTGACCAGGGCCTCCTCTCAGCCCAGAATCTGACTGCAGGGGAGGAGGGGGCGCCAGGAGAGCGGGCCTGGGAAGCCAGCTCACAGACAGGTCGTCAGCACCGGCGTTTGGAACGGGCGCCCTCATGCTGGGAGGTTTACCTCTTTTGCCAAGTGCTGGGCATTTTCAGCCCCGCTTTGGTATCCGGAGCAGCAGCAGAGCTTTGGGAGTCAGGGTGCGGGTGCTGTGCCCGGCCCCCCCAGCCATGAGGACTTGGGATGCGGCCCCCTCTCAAGCTCTGTGTCCCCGACCCCGCGGGCAGTTCTCGTCAAGTGTATTAAACCCAGAAAAAGTGAGTTGACTAAAGGAAAGTGTTAGATGACACCGAGCACACTGCTGTCCTGCGGGCGGTGGCACAGAAATGGTGTGGGGCCTGCAGACGGCGGGGACGCACAGGCCTGGTTGCTGGGAATCTGCGGTATTGCGAGCTGAAATCTGCCTCCCGTGACCAGCTCCCGGCCCAGATTCTGTGCTGTGGAGTCACATCTAATCCCTCTCTTACACGTAAGCCTTCCCAGCGTCTAAAGACCATTAATGAAAAACCGTGTTCAGGAGGCTACCGCCTGCCCCTAGAGCTGCGGCCCATGACAGGTGTGGGCTCTCTGGTGTCCCGTCCAAGGTACCCGTCCGACCTCGCTACACCACCCAAGGTTCCCATTTGCCAAAATACCGCAGCTAATATTGGTAGAAAGAGAATTTGTTGGAAAGAGGTTGTTGTTTGCATGGTTCAGTGGCTAAGTCACGCAGACAGTGCCAGAATGGAGGGGAGCCAGAGAGCCAAACTCAGAAATCGGTGGGCACCAGGGACCCGAGGTGGCCGGGGCTCTTCGGGCCCACAGTTGGGGGCAGTCGGCGCCGGCACCATGCTCTGCCTTGGGCTCTCTCAGTGGGATGCTCCTGGGGCAAGCTGGTCACCCCTCCAGTTGTGCATCCACTGTGGACCGCCCAGCCCCTTGGCTGGCCCCATTTCCAGCCCTGCACCTTCCTACCAGGGCCCTGGAGGAGTCTGGAGACAGCAATGCAGGCGTACGGACAGACTAGCCTGGCGAAAGCACAGGCTCTCCATCCTGCTGTGCACCACGCAGGCCCCAAGCAAGGCCAAAGGCCACCGCCCTCACCTCGGGCAGAGCCTGCACGCACGGCATTTTGATACTGGGGCCAGTAGTAAACCACTCTGGAAAGTGAAATACTGAGCTCTACCTTGCAGCGTCTTCGAGAGCCCTTTCAGCTCCTGTGAGGTAACAGTGTGCTGGGGCGGGGCGGGGGTGTCTCTGGCTGGAGGCCCGAGCAGCGCTGGCCCTCCGCCCTGCTGCCTATCCCCCTTAGGAGCCAGAACACCAGGCACCTCCCTGAGTCAAGAGCTCACTCTAGTTACTCTGAATAACTTTTTTCCTTTTAATCATTAACAGAGTTCCAAGTTAAAGATACTTTGTAACAAACAGGTGAAGGATACTGTGCTCCTTCCTGGGGAAGGTTTGTGTTCTTAGGAGAGAAACCTTACCAAGTAACAAGACTTGATTCACCTGGAAACAAACCATGCACAGAGGGAAGACTGGGGAAAGACTCTAAACCACTCCCTGGACTCCTCCTCCTTCCTGGGTCCCTAGGGGCCAGGCGGGGCTCTCCTGTCGGGTGGGGGGTCCACACGCCTACCGCGCTGCCTGCCACCCCCGTCCTGTCTGAGGACGAGGGAGCGCATGCGGAGGCTGGCGGCGGGGAGGCGGGTCTGCCCCACAGCACCTCCAACGCCACGCTGGACGTCACCAGCGGCCGGGGCCAGCTCTGTGAGCTTTCTGTAACATCTTGTGAGCCTATAATTAGTTCCAAGTACACAGTTTAAAAAATAATAAAGAGAGGGGGGTCAGAGCTCCAGCAGGACTGGCGCCGCCCTGGAGCTGCCTGATCTCCAGGCTTCTGCTCCAGAGTCAGAGAACTGTTTGTGCTTTGTTCTGCTTGTTCTTGGCAGAACATCAACCACAGTGGAGTTTCTGCAAAGACCTCTGAGAACAGCCAACATCCCCCCGCCTGTTTCAAACCAATCACCGCCTTTCTGCAGGCCCCCCACGGCAATCACTTCCCTCCCCACCATGGGGAGAACATCCCTCTGGTTTTCTGCTGCTCACGTACAGCGAGTACCTGAAGAAGACAGCACAGGTGCCTGAGGTCACGAAGGGCCTGCCTGGGCAGGAAGGGAGCCCGTGAGGGCGTGGCGGGGCTCCAGGGTCCGCAAAGCCAAGGGCACACCTGGACCTGGCCTGGGTGCCCACAGCACCGCTCACAACTGAAGGCGCTGAGAGTGGCTCAGGGTGTCAGCCCAACCCCTGAGCCTGGCAGATGCAGAGTACAGTGCCCAAAGTCTCCCCAGAGCCGGATCAGTCAGTCAGTGAACCCCAGGCTTTTTTCCAGTCTCTTTCAGATCGCAGCTGCTCTGGTTCAATTCCACACAAAGGGGGAATAAGAGAAACTTAACAGGTCTTTTGCCTCTAATACCGCAATGAAGCCTCTGCAACCCTAACCCCGGAACGAAGCCCAAACCCAGGTGTGTTGATTAATTAGCCCTCACCTGCCAACAGAGGAAAGACCCACAGCCCCCCACCGATGGGCTCTCAGTAACAGGGCCACTGGAAAGACAGGCCAGCCTGGGCATGGAATGCATATTTTCTACATCAGCAAAACTCAACGTGGGAGCCTTGTGTAAGCATCCTCATCAGCATCAGGGCAACAGATACTGAAGGAAAGCACAGCCCACGCTGGGCACACGGACACCGAAGGAATGAAGCCGCTTTCACCTCAAATGGGGCTTCCCTGATAGCTCAGCTGGTAAAGAATCCGCCTGCAATGCAGGAGATCCCGGTTCAATTCCTGGGTCGGGAAGATCCACTGGAGAGGAGATAGCCTACCCACTCCAGTATTCTTGGGCTTCCCTGGTGGCTCAGCTGGTAAAGAATCCACCTGCAATGTGGGAGACCTGGGTTTGATCCCGGGGTTGGGAAGATTCTGGAGAAGGTAAAGGCTACCCACTCCAGTATTCTGGCCTGGAGTATCCCATGGACTGTATAGTCCATGGGGGCGCAAAGAGTCAGACACGGCTGAGTGACTTTCAGTTTCACCTCAAATAACAGCTGTTGGGATACAACAGAGAAAGCAAAGATAATAAAGGGCAAGGCCCTGAGGCTCGGCGATTTGAATCCTGACCTCATTTGCAGCCCTGTCCTTTTCTGTCATTTCTAAGCTGCTCTGGGACTTAACAACAGAAATCAAGCTGATTCACAGGATTTTCGGTCACTGGGTTTTTTTTCTCCTGAGGCTTCTGAGCTTCCCAAATAACTACGAAAGTAAACCAACAGAAAAAAGAAATGAAGGGAAAAGTGAGAGGTAAGAAAGAAAATGCATGGAGATGATATCCATTAAGGTAAAAGGTATGAGTCTAAGAATCACCTGCTTGAGATAAACACGCAATCACTGTGTGAGGCTTTTAAAACCGCAGCCCCGCCACCGCCCCCAGCACTAAGAAGCCTCACCCAGCTTCCCTGGGTGTGTCTGCTCAAGGCCAAATCTGCGCACCCGCCCAGCAGGGAGGACAGAACACCCAGCAAGAGTTAACATTTGGAGGGGCAAGAAGATGCAGTATTTGGAGAAAAGAAATAACTCCTTTTCCTCCAAGAGTTCTTTCTCTGAGAAGAGTTTACTGAGTCAGAGACAACAGAAAAATCAAAAATAAAAAAGCTTCACCCTAACTTTGTTTGATGCATAGTGAAAGCACAGAGTCTAACAAGGCTAACAAAGAGTCTAACAAGGGAGAACTGCCCCGACAAAGACCTGACAATTCTACAGGAATTATGAAAGCAGGGGCTTAACTTTTTAAACTAAAATTTGGTAACTTTTTTTAGGAGAGATCATTTTAGAGGAGTTTAATAAGAAACGTGTCCCCCATCCCCACCCCCTGCCCAATTTTAAAATGTTCAAATTTACAGCATTCCTTTTTTTTTTGGTTGTGCAGAGAGGCTAGTGGGATCTTAGTTCCCCAACCAGGGATTGAACCCGTGTGCCCTGCATTGCAAGACAGATTCTTAGCCACTGGGGCCAGCAGGGGAGTCCCCACAGCATTCTTTTAAAGGAATTTTCAGACTACGAATCAAAGAGGTCAGACGTTGAAAATTAAGCACTTCAAACAGAAAGGCTGTTTGCATATTTTTAAAAATTGGCTTCAAGTAAGTAAATTTTTGTTTAAACTGCCTGCCTTAAAATCTTAACTCTGGTTTTAGCTGAGAATTTTCAGAACATGGAAGCACAGTCTGTTTTGTGAGGGAAGAAGGAAGGAGGCACCGCTGTTATTTGCCCAGAAGTCCTGGTGGAGACACAGACCGCCTTCCCCCACTCATGCAGGAATAGCTGCTTCTGTTACTTGACCTTACTAGGGTGACAGCCTCACAAAGCAGATATTATTTTAATCAAGGGTAACTGCGAATTAGAAAACATGAAAAACATGCAGGGAACACTCAGGAAAAACTCTGACTATAGATTAACCTCACTATTTTAGCTTCACCAGTTAGTGAGAGAAACCAAAAGGATTTTGTCACTGGATTAAACCAGGAAAAGGTTTAATCGAGGATTGATCAGGTCCAGCAAGACTCTTACGGTGGGGGTGAGGGGGGAGCAGACTTCTCTCCACGGGGATCTCTCCCCCTAACTCACACTCACCGGGCTTATACTTCAAAGGCGCAGGAATCATAAAGGACGGAACATACAGCATCTAATCGTGTATCCACTGCCTTTGCTCACTTGGCCGTGCTGTGACCTGACCAGTAAGGGGGCTGGTTTTCAAGTCTTCTGTGGGGCTGGGTCCCCTGCCAGGAGGGCCCTCTCAATCCTCCGAGCCTCGGCTGGACCGCGTCAAACCTCAGGAAGCTCTGCGCAAGCCCCATGGACCGGGCAGGCCACCTTCCACCAGAGAACTCGGCCTTTTTCTTTCAAAGCGTCCATGATACTCCTCCCACAGCCACTGACCGGGAGCTATTTTAGGGCAGGCAGACTCTCCGGTGCCAAACACACGGCAGACACTGGGTAAGTGTCAGTTACGTGGGGAGAAAGCTTCACTCAAGAGCTTGTCTTGGTGCTCAGACCTCCTGACCTGTAATCATGAATCCACCTTACGTACAAGTGCCCCAACGCTTGTCCCCAAAGCCAGCTGTGACATACACAAGCGGCCTAGGAATGTCTTTACATCAGGGCTGCTCCGACAGCATTCAACCAGAGGCATGCATGTGAGAGACGCCCACAGAACCCAACTGGGCAAACTGGGTTTTGGGCTGAGCAAAGCAGAAGTCAGACAATGCCCACTTCAGTGTTCAGTTGTTTACAGCCGAACAACTATTTCCTCTTGTCACTAAGCAAATAATCTCAAGACAAAGAAGATGCCCTTCATCATCTTTCAAATGAGGTCAAATTTTAAGATCATTCACGGTTCCCGGATAAAGACAAGTGTTTCACGGGCAGGTCAGTGTTTAGGGACCAGACCTCAGCACAATCCTTTTCCTTCACAAGATCAAGACCACACCTGTCAGAGCGGGTGAGGGTGGCTGGAACACTGCCTAAGAGTGAGCTAAGAAGGACTAGCCACCTGTATTTCAGATGAGCGACTATTACACAGAACAAGGTTTTGCAGATTTATCCATAAAATCACATGGAAGAAGCCTTTTACCTGAGTTCTAAGGCAGATTTAATTTCCCCTGCTGCTAAGTCGCTTCAGTCGTGTCCAATTCAGTGTGACCCCATAGACGGCAGCCCACCAGGCCCTGCCATCCCTGGGATTCTCCAGGCAAGAACACTGGAGTGGGTTGCCATTTCCTTCTCCAATGCATGAAAGTGAAAAGTGAAAGTGAAGTTGCTCAGTTGTGTCCAATTCTTCGCGACCCCATGGACCGCAGCCTTCCAGGCTCCTCCATCCATGGGATTTTCCAGGCAAGAGTACTGGAGTGGGTTGCCATTGCCTTCTCCGAATTTCCTCTGATTCCCCCACAAACCAGTGTTTCTTCTTGTCCTCACATTAGGGAAGGCAGAGCTTTTAAGAAGATAAAGAATAACTCTTATTTGATCACCTTTCATCAATCCTATAAGTTGGTCCTCGTCCTCACTTGAATTTACTTATTTTTTAAAAGCTTTTGTGTTTAGCTTTAAAAGTTTTAAAGTTAAACACAAACGTTTAGATATTCGTGAACGCAGAGAGCACTAGCCCCATCCTTCCTCTCACCCAGTTCAGTGATTTCTAACAGAGCCAACCGTTTCCGTCTACAGACCAGCACTCTTCTCCACCATGCCCCACCTCCAGTTTTTTAAAAAGTTGCTCCGATTGTGGAGACATGCCATTTGATCTCTCAACATCTGCTTCCTGGTTATTCATTTAGGAATCAGTGTTCTTCTTCTTTTCGGACACCATATCCAAATTCCATGAAGGATTTAACACAGTGAGAGAGGGAACAAAATTCACTACGTTTGCGGGTTTTATAAAGACTGATTTTGAGCGAGGTATCCGGTACATTTCGAAACAACCAACAAACCCTGTAGTTTCTGACTTACCTCTTGAATTAGCTTCTCCTACCAACAGCAACTACTTTAGGTCATACTTTGATAATTTCTCACTTGGATTTCTGTAGCCATCTCAAATCTTGATTAAAAAACAAACAAAAAAAACCTGCCTTCATGCTGCAAGAGACATCTTTCTAAAACATCTGATTATGTCATTCCCCTGCTTGAAACTCTTGACCAACCCTTCACAATTTGCCTGCAGGTCTTTTCACCACCTGGCTTTTGCCAACCTGTAGTGTCATCTCTCCCCAAACCCTACACCGAGCAACTGTTCCCTCAGTCGTAAGGCCTTAAACGTCCACTCAAACCAGACCACCTCCTCCGCACCCACCACTGCTCCTTACTCACTGAGCCACTGGTGAGACCTGCCCCGGATGGCAGAAACTTCAGAGGGTATCCCTTCTTTGTGGCCTTTGTTTTCCCAGGATAAAGCATAGTGCATGGCATAAAATAAACACACACGTTCACCTGTCAATAAATGTCCAATTCTTCCTATGCTCTGCTTGTCAGCTTTTCTTCGAAGAGTAATTCATAAATGCATTTTTTGTTGCTGTTGTGTTTCTTTTTGTGGGCTTTTTCATAAATGCATTTATTAACAGTTTATTTTGAAGTATACACTGTGCAGGAGCACGTGACTTTTAAAACCTCCTTTAAAATATACAGCATGTATCAGATGTTGGGGTCAGTTTGACTACCTGACATCTACTCCTTCTTTCTATAAGAGCACCTGGATTTTCTCTGGGTAAATGCACTTTTCCACAAGCTGACTGTGGTTCTGGTAACTCTGAGGAGAGCTCCTTGTCTAGGGTTAGCTGCTGCTGCTGCTAAGTCACTTCAGTCGTGTCCGACTCTGTGTGACCCCACAGACGGCAGCCCACCAGGCTTCCCTGTCCCTGGGATTCTCCAGGCAAGAACACTGGAGTGGGTTGCCATTTCCTTCTCCAATGCATGAAAGTGAAATGTGAAAGTGAAGTCGCTCAGTCGTGTCCGACTCTTCGCGACCCCATGGACTGCAGCCTTCTAGGCTCCTCCGTCCCTGGGATTTTCCAGGCAAGAGTACTGGAGTGGGGTGCCATCGCTATCAGTTAGCTAACAGGGGTTAGTTAGCTAACAGGGGTTAGGATCCAACCGGAATTACAGAGGCACTCTTCCCATAGAAGTGGTTTTAAAATAAGTTCACAAGCTCTTTGATGTGCCTTCCTTCAAGGTGAAGTCTTTGAGGACCTTTCTGGCAGTCCAGTGGTTAAGAATTTGCCTTTCAATGGAGGAGACGTGGGTTCGACCCCTGGCAGAGGAACTAAGATCCCACATGCTGGAGAGCAACCAAGCCCGAATGCCACAATAAAGACCCAGCACAGCCAATAAGTAAGTAAATAAATAAATGCCTACTATGCCCCTTAAAACTTCCCTATAACACTTTCCTTCCCATTATGACTACCCAGAACCAGCCAAAATTCTGCTTAGACCGGGGCTTCCTAGATATGATAGAGACCCACTGGATACATTCTAGGCATATCCAATATACCCTGGTCATATTGTTTTTTTAAAAAATAAAAAGGTGAAGTCTTTTGTGCTTAGTGATGTTAGCGGATAGAATGTGGCGGGAGAACCAGCAAAACTGCAAAACAAGTTCATAAAGGTGTGGTGGCTTCACCATCCTCTCCTCTCTGACGTCCTGCTCTGAGGTGAGGAGGCCATGGGCCCTGTGCAAAAGCCCCCCAAGCTAGGATATTAGGACTCCAACCAACAGCCCAGAAGGCACCAAGGGCTTGAGTGAGCACGCTATCCTGGAGTCAGAACCTCCAGTCCCAATCAAGACATTAGAGGACTGTGTGTCCCACCCAGTACCTTGGTTGCAACCCCATGAGAGTCCTTGAAGCATAATCACTTCAGTCACTCATGAATTCCTGACCCACAGAAACTGATAATAAATGTTTGATGTTTTAATCCATTACACTTTGTGCTGATTTGTTACAGAGCAGCAGATAACTAATACAAGCAGGTAGGACAGAGTCAGGAACCTGAGAAGAAAGCCAACACATAAACAGATTAAAGAGTTATATGAGGTGATACTAGTGAGACCCCATGTGCCATGATCAGATCCTGATGGTCTCATTTAAGCTGCTGGCCCCATCTGTTTCTGGTCCCCTGGACATTCCTAAATGAAAGGCAGTGGAGTCCCTCCAGAGGTTGAACTAGTTTTAATAGATGCTTGACACTCGAAGCCGAAAGCACTGGAACCAGTGCAACAGGGGCTCAGAGAACTGGTAAAATGCCCAGGCAAATCTCCACTTGGTTGTTAACAGGGCCATTTTCATTTCACCCTTTCCTGCTCCTAATTCAGCTAACTTATTGTACTTACTATCTGTATCTTCCCATAGAACTGAAGCTCCTTGAGAACAGGAATTTCTTGGTAAGTGCTAAATCCTCAGCACAGACAACCATGCCTCACCGCCCCCCGCCACCTCGCCCCGGCACTTTTTGAGTTCCCTTGAGCTGCTGTGACTGCAGGCTCACAAAGTGCAAGAGAGGAGGGGAGAGGTCTGCGTGAGGCTCAGGACATCAGCAGCCTGAGTGAGTGAGTCGCTCAGTCGTGTCCTGCTCTTTGCTCATGGACTGTAGCCTGGCAGGCTCCTCTGTCCATGGAATTCTCCAGGCAATCTGCAGCCTAGGAGGAGGCAAGCCCATCGCACAAGCTCCTCGGCTGAAATTACAGGGTTGCAAGGATTTGCCTGTCAGTTCCCAGGCAGTCAGTTCAAGGGGGAGCTGAAGTCTCACAGACGACAGCATTCTTCCTCCTTTTCAACTCTGCCTTGCTTTTGCTTAGAAGACCGGCTGCAGAGAGTGATCACCCCATAGATAAGTAACTGTCAGCTAAGCTTTGGTTACCGGGCCGGTCGTCTGACAGGCGCTGTCCTAGTAACAGGACGTGGATCTCTGACTGTGGGTAGCGGCAGCTCACGGATATCGTGTCTTAGCATATTTTAAGATTACTCCCAGGCAACCCATGAAGCAATGGCTGGCTCGCCTCCCGAGCAGCTAACGAGGGGTGGAAGTTAATCCTGTCCTGGGGGAAAAGCGCGGCTGAACTGAAGCCCGGGCTGCGGGAGTCGGATCTGCTCAGAGCGCCTCCACCCACCGGGCGGCGCGGACAAGCGCGGATCCCAATGCCGGGCGCTGGGCGCGAGCACGATCGGGCCCTGGGGGCTGGGGTCTCCTGGGACCCCGCGGCGGCGCGGACACAAGCTGCGGGCAGGGAGGAGGCGGACCGCGCTAGCCCCGCGGCGCGCACGCGCGAGGAGGACGAGGACGCGCTACTCACCTGCCGCCGCGCCCTCGCGAGGCTGCCGGAGCTGCTGCCGCGCCGCCGCAGGCCGCTCGGGCCCGCCTCTGGCGTCACTTCCGCTCGGGTGGGGTGGGCCAGGCGGAAGCGCCCCAGGTCCGGACCCGCCTTGCGGCCGCATGCTTGCCCAGCAACGCCGAAGGCGGTGTGGGTCCTCCGGGCGAGTTGCACTTGGGGCTTTGGCTGCTCTGCTGCGGTTCCGCGGTTGTCGGCGCGTTGAGCCTCTTTCGTAGCTTTTCCGTGTGTTGGCCGACGCTTCCTTTTCCGGAAGTGCCTATTCTGGTCGTTGGTCCAGTTTTCTTCTCAGTGGGGTGTGTTTTCGTACTGTTTCCTAGCGCTCAGGAATGTTAAATTCTTGTCGGTTGCTTACGTCGTTACGTATCTCGTTTTGCGCCTTGTCTTTTCACTTTATGGATCTATTTCAATATAAAAAGTGCCAGTCTTTTATGATAAGTGCCTTCTTTGTCTTGTGTAAATAATCCTTCCTACCCCAAGTTACTCCCTCACATTTTAAAGTTTTGATTTTAACATTTAAGTCCTTAATTCAGTTTGGAATAGCTTTAGTATGGGCTAAATAGGTAACTTAATTTTTTGCCTATTTGGATAACCAACACTCCTAGTACCATTTATTGAATTAGTCCCTCTTTCCCCCAGCAGTGTGCAATGGCACTTGCCATATTTTTTATTGTCTTTTTTTTTTATTCTTTGCCATATTTTTAAAAAATCTATATATGCATGGGTTTCTGTTGGGTTTTTAATATTAAGCGTTATTAACTTTGTCCTAATGCTTACACAATGCATTAAATTAGGTTTTTTATTAATTACCCCACTGCTAAGTCGCTTTAGTCGTGTCCAACTCTGTGCGACCCCATAGACGGCAGCCCACCAGGCTCCCTGGTCCCTGGTTCTCCAGGCAAGAACACTGGAGTGGGTTGCCATTTCCTTCTCCAATGCATGAAAGTGAAAAGTGAAAGTGAAGTCGCTCAGTCGTGTCCGACTCCTAGCGACCCCATGGACTGCAGCCTACCAGGCTCCTCCGTCCATGGGATTTTCCAGGCAAGAGTACTGGAGTGGGTTGCCATTGCCTTCTCCAATTACCCCACAATAACAGTAAATATGAAACACCCTCCACAGGCCTCCCCCATGTCCACCCAGCCCACTGAGAACTGATGGAAATTTGTCTTTTTTGAGTGGCCACATGCTACACAGTTGAGAGGTTCAGAAAAATCACTTCTATCTGTTCAGAGAGGGGATCTGGATCCCCTGCAGATTTGAGTCCTTTAGTATGTAGATGAATCTCTCTGGACCCAGGCAGCCCCAGGCTCCTAGGTCTAGACTTTTAAGACTCCTGGACCTCACTATCCTTGAAATGTAAACACTTGGATCAAGATAACCAGCCTTTCTCCTCAGTACCCGGGCACCCAAGCCAGGCTGTAACTACTTGACCCTCTCAGAGAGATAAGGCAAGTTATTATATTTTTGAATCACAGCAATTAACTAGACAAATAACTACAGACCTAATTCTCCACCAGGCTTCTCTGGTGGCTCAGATGGTAAAAGAATCTGACTGCAATGCAGGAAACCCAGGTTCCATCCCTGGGTGTGGAGGATCCTCTGGAGAAGGGAATGGCAACCCACTCTAGTATTCTTGCCTGGAGAATCCCATGGACAGAGGAGCCTGGCGGGCTACAGTTTATAGGGTTGCAAAGAGTTGGACACTACTGAAGTGACTTAGCCCTGACGCAATTCTTTTAAGTATGTGAAGAGTCTCAGGGGACTAGGGCTTTTTTTGGAGCACTGGGAAATGGAGAGAAGTCTTATTTGCTCATAGCTTCTTTCTGGGATCAGTATGTATTCCGGTGTGCTGGGGCCACATGACAGCAGTTACAATAAAGAGACTAAAGAGTTAAGGATAAAAGTGAGAGAGTCAGTTCCTAGGCAGGTTGATAGGGAGTCTAGGGGTCCCCAAGGAGAGAGGGGTCTGGAATTCGCAAGGAGGAAGAAAGGACAAACTTTTTTTCTTTCTCCACATTCCTTAGGATTATATAACAATAATGTATCCTGCCTGAGGACAGTCTTTGGATTCAACCTTCTGTTATCTTAAAATGTAAATTATGGGAGTAGGTCTGATGAGGTCTTTACAACCTCCAGACATTCTTTGGATTATATAACCTCACTGTTAACACTAGCAAGCGGGTACTCTTTCTGCCCCCTTCTGATGCCTATGTCAGAAGCTTTCTCTAGCTCCTTTATACTTTAATAAAACTTTATTACACAAAAGCTCTGAGCGATCAAGCCTCGTCTCTGGCCCCGGATTGAAGTCTTCTCCTCCGGGGGCCAAGAATCCCGGTGTATTCTCGTGATTCAACAACAACCTTTCAAAAGGAGAAGAAAGAAAATGGTCTTTGTTCAGATGCTATGATTATATTCTGAGAAAATTCAAACAATTTTTTTTTTTAGATATTCTTTAACAGGTTTGGGCTTCTCCCCTGGGGAAGGCAATGGCTACCCACTCCAGTATTCTTGCCTGGAGAATCCCATGGACAGAGGAGCGTGGCAGGCTAGAGTCCATGGGGTCACAAAGAGTTGGACACGATTGAGCGACTAATTTTTCTTTTTTTTTTTAATTTTTCTTTTTTAAAACAGGTTAGAAATGTTTTCTTCTATTCCTGATTTCCTAATACCATTGTGAAATAAAATTAATATTTATGACAAGACAAGAAAAATTTAAACATGAAAAATTCTTGTCTGCCCTTTGGCCCCCTCTTCCCACATACTGTGCATTGTGTATCTGTGTTATACATGGACCAACCTTCCCCTTCATGGAATACCAGTTCAACCATAAAGAGCACCATTCTCCCAGCACCAACAAGATAACTCCTTAAAAGATAACATTCTTTCTTGATCTTGTATAGGGCCACATGACCTGCCATGATGACACTTAGATCTGGTTACCATGTAAATTGTCAATAATATGTCATTGATGAAGATCCTTCTGTCTCAAAAAATTTATATAACTCTTCCTTGACTTCTAACAGTTCTCAGAGTTTTATGAGATGCACTTCCTGGGCTATAATCCTCAAATTGACTTGAATAAAGTTTTTCATTTCTTTCTCAGGTCAATTGATTTATTCTTTGTCAACATCATCAATGTGTAGTGAATTTTATTAACTGGCTTTTTTTTTCTGCATCTCTTAAGGTGATTATGTGGTTTTTCTTCTTTAATCTTTTAAAGCAATAAATGCCATTAACTTTCTAAAGATGACTGATCCTTGTATTCCTAGATTAAACCAATTTGTTCATGGTCTATTACCCTTATACATGCTGCTAGATTTCACTTGCTGATACTGTGTAGAATGTTTGCCTCTATGTTAATGAGTGAGGTTGGATTATACCACATTTCATTTTCCTGTCCTTGTCTAGTTTTGTTATCAAGACTCTATTGGCCTCATAGAAAGAACTGGGCAGTGACCTTTTTATATTTCTTGGAGAGGTTTGTGGATTGGAATGATCTGTTCCTTTAAAAACTTGGGTTGAATGTGGCTTATCTGCCTGACTACAGGATGCAGCAGTGGGCCTGCCGGGAAGCTGAGAGGCTTGTGAAATACCCAGAGGCCAATGGCCTCCCCATTATGGAATCCAAGTGCTTCCATGACCCCAGCAAGATCCAGCTGCCAGAGGATGAAGACTGGTTGCTGGAAGGGGCTTAAGAAGCACCAGCTTCTCTATCCTGCCTACTGTTCTGACCTCTTCTTCAGTTCAGTTCAGTTCTGTCGCTCAGTCGTGTCCGACTCTTTGCAACCCCATGAATCGCAGCACGCCAGGCCTCCCTGTCCATCACCATCTCCCGGCGTTCACTCAAACTCATGTCCCTCGAGTCGGTGATGGCATCCAGCCATCTCATCCTCTGTCGTCCCCTTTTCCTCCTGCCCCCAATCCCTCCCAGCATCAGAGTCTTTTCCAGTGAGTCAACTCTTCACATGAGGTGGCCAAAGTACTGGAGTTTCAGCTTTAGCATCATTCCTTCCAAAGAACACCCAGGGATGATCTCCTTCAGAAGGGACTGGTTGGATCTCCTTGCAGTCCAAGGGACTCTCAGGAGTCTTCTCCAACACCACAGTTGAAAAGCATCAATTCTTCGGCACTCAGCTTTCTTCACAGTCCAACTCTCGAATCCATATATGACCACTGGAAAAACCATGGCCTTGACTAAATGGAACTTTGTTGTCAAAGTAATGTCTCTGCTTTTGAATATGCTATTTACATTGGTCATAACTTTTCTTCCAAGGAGTAAACGTCTTTTAATTTCATGGCTGCAGTCACCATCTGCAGTGATTTCGGAGCCCAAAAAGATAAAAGTCTGACACTGTTTCCACTGTTTCCCCATCTATTTCCCATGAAGTGATGGGACCAGATGCCATGATCTTCGTTTTCTGAATGTTGAGCTTTAAGCCAACTTTTTCACTCTCCTCTTTCATCAAGAGGCTTTTAGTTCCTCTTCACTTTCTGCCATAAGGGTGGTGTCATCTGCATATCTGAGGTTATTGATATTTCTCCCGGCAATCTTGATTCCAGCTTGTGTTTCTTCCAGTCCAGCGTTTCTCATGATGTACTCTGCATAGAAGTTAAATAAGCAGGGTGACCTCTTCTTAGAGCACCTAATTAAAAGGACTTGAAAGTGTGAAATAAAAAGTTGAGTTGAAAACCAGTTTTTTCACCAGTATAAACTAGGTAGGCCTGATGCATTCTTTGAGGAAGAATTTTAAACTGATTTATTAATATCTTAATGCTGCATAAAATTCCACTAATTAGAGCAGGAAGGGACAGAAAGAAACTGCAGATACTGAGGTGAAGTTCTGGGCAATGTTGAAGAAAAAAAAAAAAACAGCAACACAGATACACACAATACGAGAGCAGTGAGTTCAGTCTTACTTGGGATTTACTGAAAACAGTAACCCTGAAGACAATAAGCTCTGAACTTCAGAACTGCTCCAAAGAAGTGTGTGAGGTCAGTATATATTATATATATGATTTTGTTTTCATTTTTACATGTTCACCATTTTTTTTTCCTTTTTGCTCACATTTCCTTTATACATCTCAGACTGTCTTTTGAGATAATTTTCTTTCTGAATGGCATCCTTTATACATTCCTTTAGTGCAAATCTAGATTTAGTGCTGTTTTAGCTTTAGTTCCCCAGAAAGCAGAGCTTGACAGCAAAGCTTTGGTACTATTTTATTAAGGGCCTCATTCGCAGGGAATTAGGAATGGAAGGAAAGCAGTGAGGCATGGAAGGAGCAGAGCACAAATAAGTAGGCGTCACTGCCCAGACTCAGTGTCAGGCCATTGCCCTTTCGTGGTGTTATGCTGGGTACCTTGCTTTCCCAGAGGACTGTTCCTGGGCTCTAGGTAGCCAGTGGGTGCTGGAAGTGTTATGGGAAGAGTCACAAATTTGTCTGCCAAATTATACCTCCAGTTGGTCCAAGTTTAAGTTTCATCACATAGAATATAACTCCTCTGTGCTTCTGATTTGTGCATGCATGGTCATGTCAGGCCTCAGTGACAACAAGGGAAGCCTCTTGGTAGGGCAAGAAGTGCAAATTCCGTGATGCGGCTACTGAGAGCAGTGGTGAGATGTCGGTACGGCTTCCCACCATTGATTCCAAAGCCTTGGATGACTTGGGTATTGGGGACTGCAGTCAGAGGCTTCAAATATGACTACTGAAAAATCCCATCTTTATACACACAAGCTGGTCCTCACATCAGAAGGTAGCATCTGGGACTTCCCTAGCGGTCCAGTGGTTAAGAATCATCTGCCAATGAAGTGGACAAGGGTTCAATACCTGATCTGGGAAGATTCCACATCTACAGGACAATTAAACCTGTGCACTGCTACTACTGAGCTCGTGCTCCAGAGCCGCAACCTCTGAAGCCCAAGCACCCTAGAGCCAGTGCTCTGCAGCAAAAGAAGCCACCACAATGAGAAGCCCACATATCACAATTAGAGAGTGGTCTCTGCTCTCCGAAACTAGAGAAAGCCAGCGTACAGCAACCAAGACCCAGTGCAGCTAAAAAAAAAAAAAAAAAAAAAAAAGCATGTTTTCCCCTCCTCTTGAATCTGCATTGGCCTTTTGACTTGCTTTGACCAACAGATAATGGTAGAAGGAGAGTTCTTGGGGTCTGAGCCTTAAGAGGACTGACAGCTTCCACTCCTTCCCTTGGGGGCAACCAGCTGCCATAGCAACTGGGCTAGACTTCAGAATGTTATGATCTCACATACAGAGATAGAAGCAGCATGGAGCACCACAGAGGGGCTGGGCATGTCAGCGCAGCCTTCTTGAATCGCTCAGTTTCACACAAACAATTTTGTGAACCCAGCCAAACCACCCAGAGCAAGGAGCCCAGGGCCGGCTAATCCCTGCCTAAGCACCGCAGAAAAATGAGAAATATTGAATCACTTTTGCTTTGCACTATTATGTTTTGAAGTGACTTGCTATACAGAAATAAATACTTGACCTTCTTTACCGTAAAATGGATTTCTTGATATAAGGCAACGCTGTTCAGGATCCCGTGTCAATCAGGCCTCCTGCAGGCCTTCGGGTGTGGGGACACTGCAGTCAGGACAAGCGTGGACAAGACATTTCAATACACATCTGGAGACACGGACGGTTCTAGTGGTAGGAGTTACGGTTCCCTACTGTCTGCCGTATGCATGTGTCAGAGGTTCACTGTCAGTCTTGGAAGTGGCCAGGCCACTGAACTCAGAGAGGGACTACCAGCAAGTAGTAGTCACAGAACCTAACTAATTCCACGCTCAATTTAACTTTCACTAAAGTTATTTGTCAGGCACCATTTTCACAGGTGTAAAAAAAATAGTCTGAAAGTGGCTAAATGATATTTACAGGTTCACGACTAGCAAGAAAACACGGGATTTATTTTCCTGTTTGGGACTGTCTAAATTTATTTCCCTTTATTGCAGTTTCGCCTAGGTGGACCTTGGAAATTCTAGGCTCCAGAGTAAAATCAGGGAGGGAATTAGCTCCGCCCCCTGAGCAGTTTGCTTGCGTAATTTGCGCAACGGAACGTCAGACCCGCCTTCAGACCACATTTCCCAGCAGGCCACGTGCCGGCGCCGACGCACTTCCTCCCGGCGTTCCCCGCGTCGAGAAGGAGCCGAGCTGGCTCGAGACCGAGAGGACCAGCTTTCGTCGCCGCCGCCGCTGCCGCTGCCGCCACTTGGGAGAAGCCGTCGCGGCCACCCCTGCCGCTCCCGCCGGCCACCATGTCCGCCCAGGCGCAGATGCGGGCCCTGCTGGACCAGCTCATGGGCACGGCCCGGGACGGTGAGTCGGGGCGGCCGGCCAGGCGAGGGCTGGGGCGGGAGCGAAGCGAGGCCGCCGGGCGGCCTGAGGCGGGGGCTGCGACCGTCTGCGCCTGCGCGGGCGCCCTCCCTTCCCCCGCGCGTCGACCGCGGGCGCCGGGCCTTTGTCTGAGCCTTCCCTGCTGGCGTGGGTTCCCGGCGGGCTCCTCCCTTGGAGCCTATGCTGTCGGTGGGGCGCCAGCCCCCTCCCGGTTGACCTTGCTGCGATTTCTCCGCCCTCCGGCGGCCCTCGCCTCTCCTCGAACCAGGAGTCGGCGAAGGGCTGCAGCCAGCGTGGGCTCAGGTCGCTGGCAGCGGGCTGGCGGAGCTCTTCCACCCGAGGGAGCCGGATGGGACTGGAAACCCTGCCGTTGTTGTTCTGTACCATTGTGAGGGGAGCCGTAAATTGAGCTTTTCTAACGTGGGTTCCTGCCGCGTGCTTTTCCAGCCGCCCCCCCCCCCCCACCCCCCTTTTCCCCAGCCACACTGGAGAGCATCTGTTTAGCCTGCGCTTGGCAGTCGTTAGGTAGGTTGTGCTGTAGGGAGGAACGCAATATCATGATGGTTGTCTTAGGAGAAAGCGGTTGCATCTTTGCAAACTATGTACCTGCTGTGGTTTGTGTTTTCTTTTCTACCGAAGTAATGAAGTTGTAAGTTCACACTGGCACATTCGCAGGGCTGTGCAGATTCATTGCACTTTATTTCATAGGTGAATAAGTGCTTTTTAGCTTTCTTTGTATATTGAGTTGCTTTTGAATTGCTTCCCATATTTTTATTTCATACAAACTGAACAATTGTGGCCCCTCTATTTTATTTATAAAGGTTCAGTGTATCTTTGCCTGCCTACATCAATCTGCAAGGGAGTTGCAGAAAAGCCTCATGTTCATCGAGCCGTGAGTCACAACCAATTTTTAAGCTGTTATAACAAAAAAGTGTTTGCTTTTTTTCACAAGTAACTTTAAAAGTGTAGTTTAGAAAGAAAACATTTTCAATAAAAAGACACTACATTAATCCTGGATGCTTGCAAATCCTGAAATATATTCCTCCTTTAGTTTTACACAGCTCTGTGTCATATACACAGATTAGCTTTAAAATCTGTCACATTCCACTTTGCCTTTACTTTTATGTATCATTCCCCTGACTTCCTTACTGCAGGTTGGGCAAGAAAACTTTTCCTTTAAAACTTTTCAACAGCGGGCATAAAATTCTGCAGCTGAGGTCTTGAAGAATGCAGATGGGTACAGTATGTGTTGGAACTCACAGTGTGTATTGACTAACCTAGTTCCTTTTTTGCTTTTTCCCCTTGGTATTGTCTTGTTAAAAGTGACTCCCAGGTGCCAACTCTTTTTTTTTAAGGGTGGGGGTTAAAGGGGGATAGGTAGACTAAGTCTAGGTTATTTATCAGTCAGTAATAAAAAGGGAAAGCTTTCTTCATATACTTTTGGGCAAAATATTGCCTATACATTTGTCTATAGCAAAATGATTAGTAAGTAGCTTTTGTTGGAAACTACCAGCTTCTAAATCATACGTGGTGATTCATGGTCCTCTGATTAGCATGGGTTTTGGTATCTCATGGCCCACATGTATGTGTGGGGCTAATGGCCTTTTGGTGCTCAACGTATTACTTCTGACTCCTTGATCTCTTTGGCACAATGACGGAGTCAGATCTCATTAAGCGTCATTCTTCATGATATATGTAGTATCAAAAATCATCTGTATTTTGTTCCAGTTGTAAAAAAACAAAAACAAAAACGTCTAGGTCAGCTTTTCAGAGTATTTGGTAGTCTGCAAATCATCCAGGTGAATTGTACCAGATATGCTTTTGTGCTTAATGTGATAATATTGTCTTATTTAAAACCACACATGAATTTCAGGAGACGAAACCAGACAGAGGGTCAAGTTTACAGATGACCGTGTCTGCAAGAGTCACCTTCTGGACTGCTGCCCCCACGACATTCTGGCTGGGACGGTAGGTGCATCTGGGGGGATGTCCTAGGATAGTCAGACATGGGTGCTCTGCAGGCAGTGGGGGTGTTCAGGTTGAATTGTGTTTTCCTTTGCTAAGCAGAAATTACTTATTGTCCTTCAAATGATAGCTTCTGTTTGATGACATTTTATATAATGTTATTTTACTTCTATAAAGTTCTGTTTGTAAGGTTTTAAGGTTTGGGGAGAGTTATTTATACTGAGATATTCACAAGTTAAGTATTACTAGTCTCCTTTGGCTTTAGCAAAAAGAGTACTTCAGGTTAGCTTGTAGCTCTGTAAGATTATGGGTTGGTTTGTTTTCAGGTTAAACACATACTAGTTTTTTGATCTGATAACAGGGTATGGTTTTCCCAGATTGTAGGTTTTTGAAATATGTGGACTAATATTACTTTGCAGTTTTGTGTTACACCATCCTTTCAAGAAGTCAGTACATGACGTGATAAGTATAGAACTCTACAATTTTTAGTTCATTTCAGATGAACCAAACAGATAAATGCTAGTTTTGCAGAATGAACATTTATTCAAAGTTAGATAGTATTTAAGAAGACTAAAGAGTGTCAGATTATCTACCATGATTCAGCCACTTACAGAAATTGAGTCCCATAAATACCATTACCATTTTAAGATGTCACAATCCCCTCATGTAATGTAAAAATTGTCTTCTCATTTTAAGGGTCCAGTATGCATGTGCTAGGGAACCCTTTTTTTTAGGATTAATTAGTGCTTTTGTTATTACCATTTCGGGGAGGAGTTTCTGAAACACTGAGCTAGCTGGTGTATTAAGTGTTCTCAGGTTGGACCTTTTGACAGCAAATAGGGAGTGGCTGCAACGCCTCACGCCTCTGTTAGTTGAGGTCTTGCTGCGGCTGACTGGGATGACTGAGTGCTCGGGATCCTGGGAGCGCTGCCACTGCAGGCTGCCGCCTCCACTGGCCATAGCAGGCAGTCAGGAGCGCGCGCCTGACCTGGAGTAGGCGGCGGCCTAGCCTGCACTTGTTGGTAGGTCTTAGTGGAAGAAGTCAGAGGAAGTAGAGGGACATGCACCAGAGTGAAACATTTCAGCCGTATTTTTCTGGAATGCTGATGAGGGAGGGCATTTCCTACAAATGTTTAGTGTATTCAGATCAGATCAGTTGCTCAGTCTTGTCCGACTCCTTGAGACCCCATGAATCACAGCACGCCAGGCCTCCCTGTCCATCACCAACTCTGGGAGTTCACTGAGACTCACGTCCATCAAGTCAGTGATGCCATCCAGCCATCTCATCTTCTGTCGTCCCCTTCTCCTCCTGCCCCCAATCCCTCCCAGCATCAGAGTCTTTTCCAGTGAGTCAACTCTTCGCATGAGGTGACCAAAGTACTGGAGTTTCAGCTTTAGCATCATTCCTTCCAAAGAAATCCCAGGGCTGATCTCCTTCAGAATGGACTGGTTGGATCTTCTTGCAATACAAGAGACTCTCAAGAGTCTTCTCCAACACCACAGTTCAAAAGCATCAATTCTGTGGCGCTCAGCCTTCTTCACAGTCCAACTCTCACATCCATACATGACCACAGGAAAAACCATAGCCTTGACTAGACGAACCTTTGTTGGCAAAGTAATGTCTCTGCTTTTGAATATGCTATCTAGGTTGGTCATAACTTTTCTTCCAAGGAGTAAGCGTCTTTTAATTTCATGGCTGCAGTCACCATCTGCAGTGATTTTGGAGCCCAGAAAAAGAAAGTCTGACACTGTTTCCACTGTTTCCCCATCTATTTCCCATGAAGTGATGGGACCGGATGCCATGATCTTCAGTTTTCTGAATGTTGAGCTTTAAGCCAACTTTTTCATTCTCCACTTTCACTTTCATCAAGAGGCTTTTTCCTCTTCACTTTCTGCCATAAGGGTGGTGTCATCTGCATATCTGAAGTTATTGATATTTCTCCCGGCAATCTTGATTCCAGCTTGTGTTTCTTCCAGTCCAGCGTTTCTCATGATGTACTCTGCATTATAAGTTAAATAAACAGGGTGACAATATACAGCCATGACATACTCCTTTTCCCATTTGGAGCCAGTCTGTTGTTCCATGTCCAGTTCTAACTGTTGCTTCCTGATCTGCATACAGATTTCTCAAGAGGCAGATCAGGTGGTCTGGTATTCCCATCTCCTTCAGAATTTTCCACAGTTTATTGTGATCCACACAGTCAAAGGCTTTGGCATAGTCAATAAAACAGAAATAGATGTTTTTCTGGAACTCTCTTGCTTTTTCCATGATCCAGCAGATGTTGGCAATTTGATCTCTGGTTCCTCTGCCTTTTCTAAAACCAGCTTGAACATCAGGAAGTTCACGGTTCACATATTGCTGAAGCCTGGCTTGGAGAATTTTGAGCATTACTATTGTGCGGTAGTTTGAGCATTCTTTGGCATTGTCTTTCTTTGGGATTGGAATGAAAACTGACCTTTTCCAGTCCTGTGGCCACTGCTGAGTTTTCCAAATTTGCTGGCATATTGAGTGTAGCACTTTCACAGCGTCATCTTTGAGGATTTAGAATAGCTCAACTGGAATTCCATCACCTCCACTAGCTTTGTTCGTAGTGATGCTTTCTAAGGCCCACTTGACTTCACATTCCAGGATGTCTGGCCCTAGGTCAGTGATCACACCATCGTGATTATCTGGGTCATGAAGATCTTTTTTGTACAGTTCTTCTGTGTATTCTTGCCATCTCTTCTTAATATCATCTGCTTCTGTTAGGTCCATACCATTTCTGTCCTTTATCGAGCCCATCTTTGCATGAAATGTTCCTTTGGTATCTCTGATTTTCTTGAAGAGATCTCTAGTCTTTCCCATTCTGTTGTTTTCCTCTATTTCTTTGCATTGATTGCTGAACAAGGCTTTCTTATCTCTTTTTGCTATTCTTTGGAATTCTGCATTCAGATGTTTATATCTTTCCTTTTCTCCTTTGCTTTTCGCTTCTGTTCTTTTCACAGCTATTTGTAAGGCCTCCCCAGGCAGCCATTTTGCTTTTTTGCATTTCTTTTCCATGGGGATGGTCTTGATCCCTGTCTCCTGTACAATGTCACGAACCTCATTCCATAATTCATCAGGCACTCTTATCTATCAGATCTAGGCCCTTAAATCTTACTTCTCACTTTCACTGTATAATCATAAGGGATTCGATTTAGGTCATACCTAAATGGTCTAGTGGTTTTCCCTGTTTTCTTCAATTTCAGTCTGAATTTGGCAATAAGGAGTTCATGGTCTGAGCCACAGTCAGCTCCTGGTCTTGTTTTTGCTGACTGTATAGAGCTTCTCCATCTTTGGCTGCAAAGAATATAATCAATCTGATTTCGGTGTTGACCATCTGGTGATGTCCATGTGTAGAGTCTTCTCTTGTGTTGTTGGAAGAGGGTGTTTGTTATGACCAATGCATTTTCTTGGCAAAACTCTATTAGTCTTTGCCCTGCTTCATTCCGTATTCCAAGGCCAAATTTGCCTGTTACTCCAGGTGTTTCTTGACTTCCTACTTTTGCATTCCAGTCCCCTATAATGAAAAGGACATCTTTTTTGGTTTAGTGTATTAGGTATAGGTTAATCTGCCAAGTATTGACTGGACAAGTACTCTGCCAGGCACTGGGGATGTGGTACAAAAAATGTTGACTCTCATCTAATGGAGAAACAGGACAGACAGTAAATAGCGAGTAGGTTCTGGACTGTTTTGGATAGGGCGATATGGAAAGGCCTCTCGGGATACGGGAGCAGAGACCTCAGTGCCGTGAAAACACACACGTGCACCTTTGGGCGACTAGCGCTCCAGGTGGCTGGTGGAGCCAAGGGAAGCAGGAGTGCATCTGGGTTGGTGTGGGTCGGGGGGAGGAGGCAGAGACTGGGGCTTTGATGAGAGGCCAGGGACTGAGCAGTGTCACTGCCATCCCTGTTGGACAGGCAGGAGAAGAGAGCCCAGGAGACCTGTTTTCGTGCAGAGGTGCAGTGAATAAGTGTTGGGGCTGCTGAGGTCAGTTGGGATGAGGGCTGGGAATTTGGGTGACGAGTGTAAAGATGGAGCCTCGTGGCTGGGGGCTCCTGGGTGGTAGGGATAGAGTCTGCTGTGCTCCATGGAGGTGGACTGAGTGGTTAGAACCCTCAGCATGCTAAGGGCTTCTCCAGGCCCTCTGCTGTCAATAGGGGTGAGGCAGCAGAGGAATGGAATGGGAAAATGGTGTATTGATAGTAAGACCAGAGGGATAGCTGGAGGGAAGGCAGTGTAACTTGTCTCTGTGGAAGAACTTTGGTTTTCTGAAAGTTCTCTAAAGAGCCTTTACTGCTCTTCCCTGTCTGCTGTGTGAGACCTCTGGAGGGTAGAGAGCACAGATATTTGTGCGATTTAAAAAGAAGATAAAAGGTCTGGCATGCTGCATTTGACAGAGACTTCAGTATTTTGGAAGAAGTAAACGAGTGAGGTATTTCAGCTCTGCTGGGTGTTTGGCTGCCAGAGGAGTTGGCTAGTACTTCTGTCTCCTTGGCAGAGTTGCAGAGCAACCTTCAGAGACGCATGGAGTCCCAGGCCTGTCTTTCACCTGTTTCTGTTTCTGCTTGAGCGCTCCTATCTGAAGGAAGGTGTTGGTCAATTTTGCTTCATGTGTGGTTCCCTAATATTGAAACTTTCTTGACAATTGAAGCTTTTAGAATGGAAGTTAATTTGCACTTAAGATTTTTAGTACTTAGTGGTTTTGTTGCTTGCTTCATCTGAAAGTTTTTCTTTGAGCAATAGAATGTTCGTTAGCATTTAAAGAATTTCTAAGAGCTGTCTCTCGTTTTTCAGCTATAGCACTTAGTTACCTTTGTGTGATTTTTTTTGGCTATGCAGCATGTGGGATCATAGTTCCTCGAATAGAGATCAAACCCGCACCCCCTGCTTTGAAAGTATGGAGTGTTAACCACTGGACCACTAGGGGAATCCGGAAGCTGTGTATATATATATATAAAATATGCTCTTTTAAATACGTTTATTCATTTATCATCTTTGGCTGTGCTGGTTCTTCGTTGCTGCATGGAGTTCTCTCGAGTTGTAGCAAGCGGTCTCCTCATTCAGTGTCTTCTCACTGCAGTGGCTTCTCTTTTGGAGCGTGGGCTTCAGTGGTTGCAGCTCTCGGGCTCTAGAACAACGCCTCAGTAGTGGTGGCCCATGGGCTTAGTTCAGAAGCTGTGTATTTTTTAAGGATTACGTTTGGTATTTAAAAGAATGAATGAAGCAGAATATGCCAGCTTTACAATGACAGCAGTTCTAGTTGCAGCTTTGGCTTTTAGAACTTGTGTTTCCTTACCTCTGGATTCCCCGTGTAACCAACATACAGAAGCTGCACGTGACCTCATAGTAAGCATAATGAAGGAGAACAGAGCTTTTGCATTTACCGTTTGGTCAAAATGAATATGAGCTCCACCCTGGGCAGCCCCCTCTTGGCTGTGTCACTGGCGATGCTGTGGGACATTTTGTCATAAGGATGGCTGCATCTTCTGAGATTAGGGCTGAAGAGCTGGGTCCTGTCCTAGGATGTTACAGATTTTGTGATCCATGGAGTATTTTGTTAACCTCGTTTTGAACACTTGTAGTTTGAGCTGAAGGATTTCTGGACTCTGCTGCTCTGTTCCCTTGTTAGGTAGTTGTGCCTGTGTGCAGCAGCGTGGGTTCCCAAGGCGTCTCCTCTCCAGGCTGTTGGGGTTTGTTAATTGGCACTTTCTGACTTGTTAACCTGACCCTCAGCATCCGAACGTCCCTGTTGCTGTTGAGATGACCACAGACAGGAGTGGAGGGGGTCCCTGTACAGGGTCCTTTACTTAGAACTTAGGTAAGAAATGCACGCTGCTGTCTAATTGTTCTGTCTGTGCTCACAATGTGCAGTAGCACATCAGGCTGGTCTTATTGGTAACCCAAATAATTTGTTTTGGTGAAAGAGCCTTTTGTCTTTCACGTGGGGCGAGTGAGTGGTCCAATCTGTGTCCCCAGGTGTGTGTCCAGAGTCCTGTGCCAGGTTGGGAGAATGGATTCATGGGCTCTGAGTCAGCCAGTTGTGTTTGATTTCCTTTGATATGCAAAGAGCTACCTAACGTCAGGTGTTAGGTTATGTGGTAGCACCCCAAAACCTGATTTCTGTCTGTTCTTTCCTCTTCTTGTCTCTGTGATTTAGACTTTAGTGGTCAGGATTACAAGAAGGAATGCATGGAAACTTGTTGCTGTCAGGGATACTCTTGTTTCCTGGCCTTCTTGCCACCCCTTCCCCCATGCTGTTCTTTACTGAATAGACGTTTCTACACTCATGAGATAATAATGGTGAAAGCTAAGTAATGAAAAATAGTCTAGTAATCTCTGGTTCCATAGGAGATAGAGATCACTACACTGAAATGCACCTTTTCTGAGTGTCATGTAATCATGGTAGAAAAAGGAAAATAAGACTTCTTGGCCACATTGTTTCTTAGTTTTCTTATCATAGTCAGCATTCAAAAAAGCATTGTTGATTTTGATGACAGTTATCACCAGGTCATGTGCTTCCTACAAATGGTTAGATGTTTGTGTGTAAATTTTTGTTTCTCTTTCACAGCGCATGGACTTAGGAGAATGTACCAAAATCCACGACTTGGCCCTCCGAGCAGATTATGAGATTGCAAGTAAAGAAAGGGACCTCTTTTTTGAGTTGGATGTAAGTTTTATTTGATGTTAATTGTTCCCTACTGTGAAGAGCCAAATACTGCACTAACAAGAATAATGTAATGTGTGTAAGTTATGACGCAAAATGATAAAACAGATGTTATTCCACCACTCTCTGGCTGGGAGCTGGGATGTGGCCAGGACCATTCTGCGTCTGTGTGTCTACCATCCCAACTCTTCTACGTTTTGTACTGTTGTTTTATTTCAAGTGTTTCTTATATATTTTATGTTTTCTTGGACACTATGTTTATTCTTGCTTTTGAACTTAGAAAAATGGATTTGTAGTGTAGGTTAACTTAGTAACTTTATTTTTCCTTCAGTGCTGTGTTCTTTCACATACTTTTTTGGTATGGTTTGGTTTCATTGCTGCATTTCATAGTTCCCTGAACTACCCATTCTATATTTATAGACAGTTGGGTTGATTCTAGTGGGTTTTTTGTTTTTGTTTGTCTTTTTTGTTATGCATAGCGTTATAAATGTTCTTGAATATCTTGGTACACATGTACAACAGTTAACCTAGGGTATATTTTTAAGAGAAGAATTGCTTACTTGTAGGAGCTGTACATCTTGCAAGGTAGTTCTTTTTCCACCCTAATTTTTGATAAAATGTATCAGTTTACCCATTTAGTAACAGTGAACATACCCTTACCAATGCTTGGTATTATCAGGTCATTAAATATTTTGGAATTTAGTCATTATAAACTAGTATTTCATAACTTTTGTCGTTTTTCCCTCCCAAAAGAGCCTTTTTTAGACCCTTTCCCCTAATTCATCCATCTCCCCTCCATGAATTGTTTTGTTGTTGTTGTTGGTTGTCCCCTGCATGAAATTTTGATAACACAGATACCCAGCATATCAGTTTATGTACTGTGATCCTTTACAGGTCACTTATCATTGTACTATCTAAGATTTTCTTCACTCTTTGAGACCAGTTTTCATTCCTGTCCCCATTGGGAATGCATGATTTGGTCACTTTATTTTGTTAATTTATTTTAGGCTGTGCTGTGCAGCTTGTGGGATCTTAGATCACCTTCCAGGGACTGAACAAGGACGCCTGCAGTGGAGGCGTGAAGTCCTAACCACTGGACCATAGGGATTGATAGAGCCACTCCGTTTTAGTTTCTTTCTTTTCCTGAGTCCTCCATTCCTAGAGTTAGCAGAGGTCAGTGAGGGGTTTGATGCCCTTCAGGTTCCTGGGTGAAGACTGGGGAGGCACTGAGCTTGGTGGGAGGAAATCAGAGGAAAGGAATATCAAGGAAAGGCATTCTTTTTTTTCCTCCCAGTAGACATTTTAGAGGATGTATTGCAGCTGGAGTAAATTCTACTTAAATCAGTAATCTTAAAAAGTGGTTAAAATTACCATTTCTTTTTCAAGTGCATCAGTGTTGAATCTTCTTGGGATACCAGGTTTCAGAAACAGAGGAAAAAAGATGTACAGGTTAAATTTTCACTTTGAGTTATGTAGCTTTTTGTATCACAAATATTAGGATTTCTGCTGAATTAGAATATCCGTGTACTTTTTAAATGGCCTGATGAATTCAGTATTTAAGAACAGAGTAATAGAAGAAATTGAGAATACAGAAAGACTGAAACATACGGTAATTTAGTATTTTTATGCGCAGAAAGACTGAAACATGGTAATTTAGTATTTTTATGTGGAGCATGTGAAATTCAGCCACTGTGGAGAAGATGAGTTTTTTTAATGAACGGTATTAGAAACTGTGGATTACCCAGTTAATGAAAAACCGGGTTGGATCCCCCAAAAGAGAATTTTGTTTTGCCATCTTGACATGTTACAAACCCTAAGAAGCTGTAAGGTAAAGATGGATACACATTTTCTGTATAAAAACTTAAAAAATACTAGCATATCAAGAATTCCCATATATAAAATAAGAATTCAGCTGAGACACAATATCTGCAGCATATGAAGGGCAGCTCATCATGACTGAAAAGGACTGGAGCAACAGCTGAATAGAAAACAGTCAGAGGATAAAAGACATTTTTAGTAATCCTGTGATGGGTGTTCACCCTCACTCAGAGTTAAGTAATTCTGATACAGCTCTTGGATGACTGAGCCCCCGAGGATGGGAAAGCACATGGTAGCAGTGCTAGCTCTGAGAGCGTATCTGATGATGCACTTGCTTATGAATGAAGGTAAATCTGCTTCAGAATACTCCTGCAGCATTGCAGCCTGCAGACTCCATCAGTGAGGGCTTGGGTCGTGTCAGTGCTCTCCACAGTGGGATGATGTGCAGCTGTGGAAAGAGGGTTGAGGTAGTGAAATTATGTCCAAGGTAAAGTGGGAAAACTGGTGTGATGACTTCCATAGTGTGATTTTTAAAAAGAAAGAGTGTTTAGTGTTGTTGACATGCTTAGATTTGCAGAGTAGTTTTAGAAGAAACCATGAGACTTTGAACACATTTGTCTTAGTTGGAGGGCTAGAGTAGGTCAAAAGACGTTTTTGTACTGTGAAAATTTACCATTTAGAGGAATACCTTTTCCAGTTTAAAAGGTGACCACCTCTCCCTCCAGCTCCTTAAAAGTCATATTTGAGGGAATTCCTGATGGTCCAGTGGTTAGGACTTCCTCCTCTCACTGCCAAGGGTTCTAGTTCAGTCCTAGGTCTGGAAAGTAAGATCCCACAAGCTGTAGCCAAAATATAATATATATATTAAAGAATAGGTATGTTCTCTGATTTAGAAGAAATCATATTTTACCTTACAGATGGTTCATGCTGAAATGTTTGCTAGCTAGTGCTGAGCCTCCAGAGGAGGTCTTCCTGTTCTGACGAGTGGGGGTGACTTGGAGCAGCTGTGCTTGTGGGAGGGCAGTCAGCAAGTAGCTGTCAGCATGTTAAATGCATGTATTCACTCGTTCCAGGATCCTGCTGCTGGGACTGTATCTTAATGGTATGTGTTAATGAGTCCACAGAAAACGTGCTCATTGCAACTTTTTTTTAAAGTGAAAAGAGAAGGATCTAATGGGACTGTTTATTAACGAGGACCACTTACGTTAGTTATCGCCCTTTCATACAGTGAATGGTGCTTTGTGGAGCTCTGGGTGCTAGGAAGATTTTGCCATAACTTTTTATTTATTTATTTATTATTTTTATTTAAGTATGAGTAGTTTGTTTATTATTTTTTATTTATTATTTATTTGCCATTATTTTTTAAAATAATGACCTAAAGGTAGAATTCACAAGCCATAAAATTTATCCTGCCTTGAATTTTTAATACATATCAGTAGTGTTTGGATGTGCATGGGTTACTTTAATACACTAAATGTGGCCTGGCTTTGAAATACCAGGCTAAAATAATTTATTTCCTTAGTTACGCAGAATAAACTTAGAAGGAAAAAATAAAGTCCTTTTCTAGAATATAGGTTTGTTACAAAAACTTGATGGAATAACTTTTTCAGTCTTCTTGATGGGTAAGACAACTGTTAGAGATTCCAGGTGAAAAGTCTGCCCTTTTCCACATGACTCTTACCCAGTGCCTCTCCAGAGGTCACTTGTATCTTTTGAAGATAGGCTTTTCAGGGTGAACACATGTATATAGCAAAAGCTAGTTGTGATGTTTCTTGTCGAATTGCAGTCTTGATAAATGAGAACACCTCCGAGGCGCTTGGCCAGATGGCGTCAGCGAGCTGACTCTTGGTCTCGCTGGCCTGCCGCTGCCTCCTGAGGCACTGCTGTTGGTGTGCGGCTGCAAGCCCCCCGTGGCCATGTGGATGCTGAGTTCCCAGGCGTGGAGCAGCAGCTCCTGTGTTGCAAGCCCCCCGTGGCCATGTGGATGCGCAGCTCCCAGGCGTGGAGCAGCAGCTCCTGTGTTGCAAGCCCCCCGTGGCCATGTGGATGCGCAGCTCCCAGGCTGGAGCAGCAGCTCCTGCGTTGTGTCGGGTTTGGCTCTGGAGGGGGTGCAGTGTAGTCATCACTACTGTAAGACGGACATGGGTTTTGTTTTCACAAATCGTGAACCGTCAGTAATCCATGATTTTTCTTAGTAACTTATATTTGTGTATCTTACCAAGTGTTTTGGTAGAATCTCTTCACTGTTGACAGTAAATCTTTGAGGTGGGCCTAACATTTATCTCCAGAGTCTCTGAAAGTATAATAAGATTGGTGCTATTTGCCAGAAGTCACGGAAACATCATCACATGACCCTGGGAGAGTTGTTTTGTTGAGTGGATCAGTCAGAGGTGATTAGGAGCTGTTTTTATCCAGGTTGTATTAGAGACAGCAGTTTTAGAACAGGTTATTATAGTCATATCAACATGAAGGCTTTTGTGTGTTAGATGCCTTTCATCTATTCTTTCAGAAAAGAGAAACTTCTAAAACTTGAGTTTTTAGTGGATTTATTAATAAGTGGATGCATTAATTTAAAAGAAAATTATGCTTTTATAGAAAGCATCATTATTAGTCTGTTTTATTTCTTTTTTTTTTTTAATTTATTTCACTACGCTGGGCCTTAGTTGCAGCGTGCGACATCTTTAGTCATGGCAAGCAGGAGCTCTTAGTTGCGGCATGCGGGATCTAGCTCCCCAACCAGGGATCAAACCTAGGCCCCTACACTGGGAGTGTGGCGTCTCAGCCCCTGGATCACCAGGGTAGTTCCAGTCTGGTTTATTTCTGAATTAGTTGCTCAGCTTAGGTGACATTTGACTTTCAGTATAAAAATCTTTTATAAGAGCTCATCAGCTCTGTATACAATTTTAAAATATTTATAAGCTTTTAATGTCCTCTAAGCAGTTTGTAAGAAATGGTCCTAGAGTATTTGCCTGTGTATGAGAAGACTTAAGGTGTTTATTGCATTGTTCTGAATTAGTGAAAGGTGAAAAAATGCAAATACATACTTACTGTGGAATGGATATAGTTGTTTTAAAATAGTGAAATGCTGCACAGCTATAGATCATAGAAAATGTGTGCATTGATGTAAAAAATGAAAAAGCTTTAACAACTATCCTAGATGGAGTAAAAATTGTGTACTTGTATATACGTTTTAATACAGTTTTAAAAGGTACTTACCAAGCTCAAATGATGATTTCTTAGGGAGGAAGAAAGAATTATGCATTTTAAGTCATGTGAAGTTGTTAGGTCCAGTTGAATTGCTAGTATAATGTGCAGAAATGAAAATTTAAAGGTACTTCTAGTTTATAACTTATTTCTACAAATCCTCAGTCTTAAGAAAGTACAGTGGACCCTTAAACAACACTTGTTGCTTGAACTGTGAGGGTACACTTGGAGATTTTTTTCAGTAAATGCATACTGCACAGCTACAGGCTCCATCGCTAACCCCCACCCCCCGCCCATTGTTCAAGGGTCAGCTGTGCTTGAAACACAGGCAAACAGTGGTACACGAAGTACTGTTGTCGTAGCGTCGTGAATAAGGTTGAAAAATTGGATGCAACAAAAATGCTTTAGTGATGAATGAACAGATTATGAGGGACTCAAATGGTAGACTGTGCCCTTGAAATTAATGTTTGTGAGACCTGAATGTTCAGTGACTTAAAATTCCTTAGGAAGTCCTGAGCAAGAAAGGGTAAGTGTGTGTATTGGAACTCACTGTGTGCTCTCCCTGGAAGTGTGTGGCCAAATCAGAATTCCCCAGACTGTCAATGGAAAACCCAGAAAGCCTCCTTCCCTGTGCCCCTCCCACTCCCTGGAGGCAGACCCCTACCACAGCTTCAAGGTGGAAAAGGAGCAACAGCTTGCTCTTCAAGTGCTGCAGGTGACCTTGGATGGCCAGTTGCTTTTTGTTTTGTTTTACCTTGGAGGATCTCAGACAGCAGGAGGTGTAACGGCTTAATGGATCTCCGTGTACCTATCACTCAGCCTCAGGAATGATCAGCTCATGGCCAACTGACTTTTCACAAATCTCAGACTTCACACATCCTGTCATCTGTAAATATTTCAGTGTTGCCATTGACTTGTGAAGTTATTTTTACTTTGCATACAAAAATCTGGTATTATAGTTGGTTGGGACAGAATGTACTTATTACCATGTTTTTCTCTTTTAATTGAAGTACAGTTGATGTATAGTGTTGCGTTAGTGTCTGGTGTACAGCCAAGTGATTCAGTTATACGTATATATACATTTTTTTTCAGATTCTTTTCCAGTATAGTATATTACAAGATACTAAGTATATTTTCCAGTGCTGTACATAGGACCTTCTTTGTATAATTTATATATAGAGGTTTGTATGTTATTAGCATGTTTTTTTAAATGCGTTGAGAAAAAAATTAAATATGCCAATGTAAGTAGAAGAGTACAGTGACCATCTCTGGGTTTCGTCTCCTGGTTTTCAGTGATTGTTGATGTGAAGACTTGTTTCATCTTTATTTTGTCTTTCCATACTGGATTATTTTACAGTAGTTCCTAGAGATGGAATTTCATCTGTAAGTACTACAAATATATCTAGAAGATAATTTTATTTAAAATATTTATTATTTAAAGGATGATTTCTTAACCTTATCTAAGAGTCTTCAAATTTCCCAGATTATCTCAAAAAGGATTTTTTTACAGTCTTTTGTTTGACTCAGATACCAAAATAAGATCTACACGCTAGGATGCTTCGTAAGTCTTTTTACATCTGTTTGAAGAAATTAATGTTTCTCATATCCTGGATTTTGCTGATTGTATCCTTATGATGCAGTCTTTTTAACATGTTTTCCCTTACATTTGAAATTTCCTGTAAGCTGGAAGTTAGATCTGGATGCATGATGGTCAGAATCAGGTTTTTGTTTGACAGAGTAGCGCAGAGGTGGAGCTGGGCAGTGGCTGGCACGTCACCTCGGTGGCATGACGTCAGTGGGCTGGAGTGGCGTGGGCAGCCTGGCTGCTGGTTGCACAGGCCCCCATCAGACTGGGGTGCGTGCATCCAGCAGCAGTGAGGATTATTGCCTAGATCAGTTACGTCACTAGGGTTGCTGCTTGTCACTAATTGTAAAACACGTAAGATGTTGACAGGGCTCAGAGTTTGAGGTACGAAAGGTATGTTGTGAAGCCTGTCTCCTGCTCTGCTCTTCAGCCCCCTGATTGGCCCCAGAGGTAGTCAGGTGTTGAGTTTCTTCTCTTCCCTTTGGAGATTATGTGGAACCTGAGGGGCGTGTATCTCACTTTTCTTAAAACACAAGTAATAGTCTCCTGGACACATGCTGTGTCTGCCTGCTCTTCCCTCATCTTGATTTAATTTTCAGCATACATCTCAGATTATTCCCTGTAATATAGTTAACTCTGCCCTTTTTGTGGTGACATAGTATTCCAGAGGATGGGTTTCTGTTTCGTAGGACTGGTCCCCTGTTGATGGTCATAGTGCTGTAGTACACATCAGCACCTCGTGAGTGCGTCCAGGAAAGATCCCTAGACGCGGCGCTGTCTGCCCAGAAAGGTTGTGCTTTGTCATTTTGGCGGCTAGTGCCACCATGCTCTCCAGAGGGTGAGTGCTGCCCCCAGCGGCACCTGGGAGTTCCCATTTTCACGTCTTCACTAACAGAGCGAGTTACCAAACTTGCAGTTTTTGCCAGTCAGAGAGGTTTAAGCAGGTATTTCTTCGTGGGCCTGACAGGGTTGTCATAAAGGTGTTTCTTTGTGTAGGTATACCCTGCTTAGACCCTCAACTTGAGCTGGTGGCTGGCTCCTCCACCCAAAACTTGCGTTACCTGGAAGAAATTACCTCACCATTGTCTCTTTCTAGTCCAGCACAGCCTCGGCCTGACCACCCCAGGACCTGGCCTTAGTTTCTTGAGAGAGTTACACCAGGAGTTCCTTAGGAGAGGGAGTAGGTCATCTGTGTAAATGCATCTCAAGTATCTCAACTTGGACGCGGACACACAGAGCACCGTTAGTTCACTGTTCACATGTGGAAGATGTAAACATTTTTCTCTATTCAGTGAAAATATAGTTCACCTTTTCCCCATGTTGATTTCCTTTGAGATGTAACAGGTTTCTAGAGCAACACACCATCTCACCTAATGGGACCACTGCTCTCTGTCTTACAGGTGTGTAGTGTGGCAGTCACACTTTCTCTTAGGTCCAGGGTTAGAGTCCCTGTACAACCCTGGGCAAGTTACTTTGCCCTTTTCTAGTTTCTATATATGGGGCTGGTGAGTACTGCCTCAGCTGTGAGAGCCAAGCGTAGGGACTGTGGAGTCGGATCACAGGGGTCCTTGCCTCCTGACGCTGTCCCTCAGGACTCTGGAGACTGTGCTTCCTTTCCTTTATCTGGGAGTTGCTGCCTGGAGAGCCCTGGATGGCTGTCCCGAGGCACGTGTTTGCACTGACTGTTCAGCTGGCAGCACGGGCTCCTCTCAGGCTTGCCGATGCTGCTGGGCAGGAGGGTCAGGGAGACCACCTCACCGTCTTGGGGCAGGGGGCAGCCTCAGCAGCAGTGAGACCTGTGCACCCCCATGAGCTCAACCCCCCCGAGCAGTATGTGGTTCATCACGCCACCCCTGAATTACAGAGTAGAGGTGCATGACTTGCTAGTACGTGGTAGGTTGTCAGTAGCACTTAATTTGTAGGTTTGAATACCTTCTTTGTAAATTTTATTTTCATCATTTAAACCTGCTCTTTGATTTAGGAAGCAAAATGAAATTGAGAAGCACATTGAAGAGAAGGAGGGGCAGCAGAACAGAGCCATCTTTTAAAGAACATTCAGTTGAGATGTCTCTGCATTCTGCCTGTTCTATGCTATGAAGTTTACCATTTTATTGTTAGCTGATCAGATGTCTGAGTCCATAGGCAGTTTATATTCTGTGTAAGGTGCAGTGGTTCTTTGCTTGGTAAAGGCACTGGCAGAATTGCCCACTCAAACCCTGATGAGTGGAGTCTTGGTTCCATGTCCGGTGTGAGGTTGCTCTCTGGGGAGGCAGTAGAGGAACTCTGTACCCAGGTCTCAGCACCTGTGCGCAGGCGTCCCTGGGACCTCTCCGGCTGGTCCGTCAGGAGCCCTTGTCCCCAAGAGCATGGGTGGTGCCTGATTTACACTTTGATCCTGTCAAGTCCCCACCTTGTCAGCAGAGCTGGTCAGCTCAACATCCTTCCAGGAAATGCAGTGCATGCGTGCCAACGAATGCCGGTCACTGGCTTTCCTGATGGTTTGATTTGAGCATAGTGAAATGTTCATCGAGAATATTTGAGGACCAAAAACAGGAAGGAGGTCTTTAGCTCCAGGAGTGTGGAGTCAGGGAGTTTGCCTTGGTGGACCGCAGGTGTAGTGCTATCACAGAGCCTCTTCCCTGTCTCGACCAACGCCCGAGTGTGCTTTCCTTTGAAAAACGGGGATCCCACTGTCAACGCTGATCCCTGCTGGGGGCTTTCTCCAGACCACATCTGGAGGCAGGGACATAGGTCATCACTTCTTGGTCCCTTGGCCTGACTTTCATCTGCCTTATTACCATTTGCACCCAGAGCTTTCCTCGCTCTGCTCACCCTGTCTAATCCCGTCATCTGCTCCCAACGTCACTTGCTGTCTGTGTAACACGCCCCTGTGTGAGCAGCGTGGGACCTGCTGCCCAGCGCTGGTTGGTCCTAGCCTGGAGATTGGAAAAGGGGTGTCCTGTTTATATGTTTATCTGAAGTTATGTTGGGGCCTTGACTAGTTACAGCAAGTTAACTGCTTAGCATATATGACCACTTACTGATTAGTCTTTTATTTTTTTCCACCAACTCTTTTCAGAGTGTCTTTTCCATTATCTCTTTGGGTAAGTAGTAACCTGTTTTCCCACTGCTTTAGATGGTAGGCCATAACTGAACGTGTTCACCGCTCAAGTAACATTTGTTCTATTTTGTTTTGAGGTGGAAGGGGGAACTCTACCCTCAGAGCATGAGGGAATAATATTTACGTGGCTCACAAAGACCAGTGAGTACATCTGCACCCCCTGCCTCACCAGCGGAGGGCCTCTGACATGATAACACGGCCTAGCCTCTCCTGTCCCTCAGAACAGTCAGTTATGCCAGGTGTTTCAACTTCCTTTAGAATCTCTTGAAATTGTTGAGGGATGGGGGTTCTTTGACACATTTGAAGATAAATCAGATGAGAAGACCATACTTGTGCACAGTCGTTTGGTTTAACAAAGCCCCTAGATTGAATGTGATTGTGGACATGTTAGCAGTAGTGTAGCTGCAGATCTTCCCACTGAACCGACAGGCCTTAAGAACCAACCCAGGACTGCACTTCCTATCGAACACATGAGCTCTGAGGTTGCAGGCAGGTCACTGACCGGAGCCCTCTGCCTCTCCTGAGCTAGGCGATGGATCACTTGGAGTCCTTCATCGCTGAGTGTGATCGGAGAACGGAGCTTGCCAAGAAACGGCTGGCAGAGACGCAGGAGGAGATCAGTGCAGAAGTTTCTGCGAAGGTATGCGGGGAGGGAGGCCCCCACCTCAAGTCGTTGGTATAAGAGCGGGGCTGGGACCTGTCAGTGCCGAATGCGCATTTTGGGGTGGACAGTGGGTGTCCACTGCCCTGATTATTCAAGGGGAGGAGGGAAGCCGTCACCAAGCTCGCAGCCTGTCACTGCACTTTGCATATGTCGTAAAGTTACTTTATTAACATCCCTCTGCAGAACAGGAAATGGGGTAAGTTAGCAGGGAAATGGTTAAATTTTGGTGTGTGTGTCACAGAAGAAAAAGGTAGACCTGGTGAAATCGGCATGTACATCATTTAGAAGGCCTTGCCCTTCTTCAGTGGAGTTTTCTTCAGTGTTTTTTTTTTCTCCATTCAGTTTTATAAAAGGATTTCTTAGGAGATAGACAGTTTTTAACTAGCCCAGTGGTGCTGTTTATTTCTAAAAGAAACTCCCAGTATGAGTCATTTTGCTTAAAGGGTAAGTAATGTATGTATTTAGGCTCACACATTTTGTTACCCTCACCTGGAGGCTGAGCTGTATTGGAAGGTATACGGAGTGACAGCCTGGAACCTGGCCCACAGGATGGGCCTTACAGCCTGTGGGAGTGACAGGCGTGTGTTGTTGCCTCTGCTGGGATTCAGTGCAGAGATCTTACGGGTTAGGGTCTGACACTTAACGGTTGGTCTCAGTGGGGGCAGTATGGGTGTTGTAACTGTTACAATTCACATCATCAGTGAAGTTTCCAGCTGTTGGTGTATTCTCTTTGAAACAGCAGAAATGCAACAACAGAAACATTCTTTGCATTAAAAAAATCTTTTGTTTTTATTTTTTAATTGGAGGATAATTGGTTTACAATGTTGTGTTGGTTTTTGCCATACAACAGCACAAATCAGTCATAACTACACACATACACACACACACCACCACCCCTTCAGCCTCCGTCCCAGCTCTCGTCTTTTGTTTTTAGATATCTTGCATGGCTGTCTCTTTCTTTCCAGGCAGAAAAAGTACATGAATTGAATGAAGAAATAGGAAAGCTTCTTGCTAAAGCTGAGCAGCTGGGAGCTGAAGGAAATGTGGATGAATCACAGAAGATTCTCATGGAAGTGGAGAAAGTCCGTGCGAAGAAAAAAGAAGCTGAGGTTGGTGAGGAAAATGTCTTAAAGAGGGAAGAAACATGGTTAACTTCGGAGAGCTAACCATTGGGCTAAAACTGAGCCATGCCTCTATTTTCTTGAATATTGAGGAGGAGTTGGAAATAGGGTGATAATGTCAGGATGGTACAATTTCAAGTCAGCCCACCCTGGGGTTTGTGTCTTCGCTGCTCACTTGACCCCTGAGGCCTCAGACTGGGCACTTTGAGCTCTGAGCATCACTCCCGTGTGTAGAGTGCATCCTGAGCGTAGCTTGTCCGTGTTCGTGAGCACCTCCCGTCTGCGTCCGTCTGCTTCCAGGAAGGGCCCGGCGTGCAAGGTGTTCAGCTGATGTGATGGGGCCTGACTGGCTTTGCAGTTGCTGTGAAGAGAGGCCTTGGGTTATTAGTGACTCTGTGCCCTCAGGAGAGAGACCCCTGCAGGGTATGGGCAGCACCCAGGTGGTGTCCTTGGGCTGCCAGGCCAGGACTCTGCTGTGTGGTGCAGAAACTGAGTCCAGGACTGTCTGGACTGTTTCCTCTGTTGGGTTTTCTGCTTCTCAGATCCTCACCACTGGAGTGGAGGTGGCCTGGATCGACTTTGAGAATGTGGGAAGGTTAGAGTCAGGGAGAGAGGGCTGGGAGTGTACCTTTACTCCTCCTGTGGGCCAGGCAGAATGCACTGGCTAAGAATGAGCACTGGCTAAGATTCACTCTGATGAAGATGGGTGCTCAAAAGAAATGAGATCTCAGTTTAAGAGTGACTTGGGGTGCAGGGCACGTCCAGGTAGGGCAGGGTGATCCTGAAGGCCATTTGCTGAGATCCAGAGAGAAGTGTTCAGATGGTGGATGGAGACGTGATGGCAGAGTGGGCAGCGTGCCAGCGCAGGGCTGGTTTTGGTTGTTGCTGGTCCCCTGGCTCCTTGTGGCACCTGGGACGAAGTGGAGCTCAGTGATGACAGCTGAACATGTGAATCCTGCCGAGTGCCCACTGAGGCAGTGACGTGCGTGGGGAGTCCCAGGTCCTGCACCAGAATCCTTACACAGGATCCAAACCTCTGTGTATTTAAAGGGAAAATTTGAGTATATGGAATCAGGCTCCCTGGTTCGCTGACAGTACCCAGCAGAAAGGCCAGAGGGTCAGGAAGGAAGGAGCTCTGTAGCCTTTTAGTGAATCCTGAGGCCGAGCCTTCCTGCTTTGAGGGGCAGGGCAGACACCAGAAACCTGTGAGATGGATCCGAGACTTGAAAGAATGTAGATGTGGGGTTCCCCAAGGGCAGCAGGAGTCAGATACACATGGGGACTCCAAGCGCCTTGCTTCGGCCACTGTCCCTTTCCTCATCACCTGAGTTCCCCCCTTACTTAAAACTAACAGACAAGACAGGGTGGCTTGGAGCAGGGAGGCCTCCGCTGTGCTGGTCTGGGTAGTGCCCACCCTGCCCTTAGTGGCAGGCAAGGCTGTTTGGTATCCTAAGAAGTGGAGCGGGAGGGGCACTGTGTGCTTTTTACCCAGTTTCCCACAGTGGTTCTGTCTTAGAAAACTAACACAGCATCCCATCCCAGAACAGCTACCGAGTGACTGCTTACCACCCGTAGGTCCTGCCTGCTGCCCTCACAGCACACCCACTTCTCTGACCACCAGTCTGCCCTCCATTCTTAGCATTTGCTCATTTTAAGAACATTGCATAATGGATTCACACAGTCTGTAACCCTTAGGGATTGACTTTTTTTCCACTCAGCGTAGAATTTATTTTGAAGGATATTAGAGGATGGGATTAGTAATTTCAAAACTACTGAAAGGTGTAGAATATTATCTCAGATGGCTCTCACCCACCACGTTTAGTGTTTCTTGTTAAGCTGTTTGACTCTTTAGGAAAGAAGCCGCACTCTAATGGAAATCTGAGCTCCCGGTCTTTCCCGCTCTGTCCCCAGAGGCGTTCGTGTGCGTTCATTGCACACCTGGGCTCATAAACCATGCGCGTTCCTGGGCAGGCGTGGAGGCGTCCGCGTTGGTGCTGCAGGTCCTCCCACTTGCATCGCCGGGCAGAGCTCTCCAGGCTGCTGCAGGCAGATGGGTTCAGTTTGTTTACTGCTGCGGGACTGCATTTTAGGGGCACATGGCTGTTTGTCCATGGGTGGTTTTCCAGGTCACTGATGGTTTCTCATCTCACGGCTGGTTCTGTGTGTCCAGCACTGTGCTCATGTGAGGGATGTTTCCGGTAACCCCACCTTTACAGACAGGCTGCCCCCACAGTAACCATGCTGCACGGGCGCCAGCGTCAGGGTATGGGAGGGCCCGGTGTTCTGTGTCTCCGTCAGTCTAGTGAGTGACATGATGTCTTATTTTAACCTGCATTTTTTAGGGAATGTTTTGAATGTATGAGTTAATGGAAGATTATTACATTGTCTTACTTTAAGGACAAATGTTGAAATGTATCCCTCAACCTAGATTTTGAATGCGTGTGTTAATTTGAGCACAGGCAGCCATCACTGCGTCCTGGGTCATTTTCTTTTATATTCGTGTGTTTTCCTTTGAGGCAAAATGGCTCCCTGTGAGGAGACTCAGACCGCACTGGCTGCTGGGCGGGGGTAGGGTGTGTGTGTGTGTGTGGGCATGCGTGTGCTTTGTTCTGTTCCCTTAGGCACACTTCCTTGTTTGAAGAGATGTCTGGTGTGTTTCTCCTTCCAGATTTTAGGTTTCAGGGCTGCATTGGGCATTCCTGGGCACCGGGGCAGACTCTGGATGCTCTGTGTTTTGCCCGTCTGTCTGGTGTGATAGGGGTGCTGTAGTCAGTCTGATCTTAACAGAGCTCTGCCATGTCTGGTGTGATTAGGGGCGCTGTGAGGAGCCTGTAGTCTGGTCTTCACAGAGCTCTCCACCATCGCAGGAACTCCCTTTCCCCACTGGCCTTTAGCACACAGTCTCCTGTGTGTCTCAGTGTTCTGAATATCCCTCACTGCTTTGAAATCATGACTCTTAGTTCATCTCTTAAATAAACAGTTTAAATTGGATTACAATTTAATTACAATTTATTGAAATTAAATTATAATTTAATTACAAGTATCTGAAGCTTTGTAAACGATTCAGGTTTATGTATTTTGAAATCATCTTTAGGGAATTTCCTGGTGGTTCAGTGGTTAGTACTTGGCACTTCACTGCCAGGGTCTGGGGTTCAGTCTCTATAGTCTGTGGATTAAAGTCCCGCAAGCTGGGCAGCTAAAAATAAAAGTCACCTCCCTTCAAATACTTCCACTTTAGGGGTTGAGTGGACAGTGGCATTTGAGTTAACCTCACTTGGATCACTCTTTTCCTGCTCTCCAGGAAGAATACAGAAATTCCATGCCTGCGTCTAGTTTTCAGCAACAGAAGCTTCGTGTCTGTGAGGTCTGTTCAGCCTACCTTGGCCTCCATGACAATGACCGTCGTCTTGCAGACCACTTCGGGGGCAAGTTACACTTGGGATTCATTCAGATCCGTGAGAAGCTCGATCAGTTAAGGGTATGTTAATGTGCTATGTTTCTGAAGAAGCCTGCCAAGTCGTGATCGTCTTCATGTCTCTCTGCTTGTAGCAAACCTTGTGTTCTTTTTTTGTTGGTGGAGGTATCAGGCCTTGGTTTTATACTTTAGCTTTACAGTGAGCTACTCGGGTGTCATCATTGTGTTCCCTGAGATCTCAGAATCCAACAGGGCCTGGGATGTTTGTTTAGTCTACTACCCCTTGTTTACAGAGAACAATGGCAGAATTCATCCCAGGTACAGAGAACTCGTGCATCCCTCTGGAAACACTTCTCTTTGGAGGTGAGAGAGAGCCAGTAGCCTGTGGTTTTTCTCTTTGGGCGAAGGCGAACCTGTGGAATGTGGTCAGGCTAGAAGCATAAGAAGGTGACAGGGCTTTTTCTGGTGGCCCTGCCCCACAGCTGGATGCCTCTGTCCCTTCCTCGGGGCTCCTTGTTTTCCTGGGTTAGATTATAGCATTTGACGTCCTGCATATGGAATGCTGAGAAGGAAAGTTAAGCAACTTCGGGATAAGCTGAATTGTTTTCAGACTGATGAAACCTCCCTGGCTGTGTACTAGGATGCTGGGAAATATGCAGGCCTTTCCTCCAGAAGCCCGAAATCTGGAAGGACAGACATGTGGCCCCTAACTGTAGGCCACCTTGACAGTCAAGGCCTCAGGCCACATGTGGCCCCAGGAAGGGGCAGTGGGTGGTGCCCTTATGCCCAGGGAGGGTCCCTGGAGGTGGTGTGTGCTCAGACTGGAGAGGGAGCCGGTTGGCAGGCTCACCACTGGTCTTGAGCATCTCCTGTGCTTCCAGGGGAATTCTGAAAAGTGATACTTTCTGTCACATGGTTTTAAGTTGTAAATTTTTTTTATAAGTTTATGGTACAAAATATAAGCATATATTCCATGTAGCTAATATACTATAAATAACAATTTGGTGGCAGCTACCATCTTTATAAAAAATCTACTCCTTATATTCCTATTTTCCTTTAAATAACAATCCCAGAATTTTGCCCTAATGTTTCTTATACCTGAAAGCCCCCCCCCCTTTTTTTTTAACATCAGCATACATTGAAACTTCTTCTGCTGAAATCTTTAGAACTTAAGTATTCACTTATCTAAAAATCATATTTTGTCATTGTGGTTATGAGCAGTATATAGTTGATAGAACAATACAGCCAAGTTGCAGATTTCAATAAATAGCTGTTACACTATCAGCAGAAAAGGTTACTTGGAAGTGCACCTCTTAACCATGAGGAGAGTAGGAGCTCTGTGCCCAGTTCGGAGAGGGCTTCACTCAGTGGTCCCGGCGGTGTGCATGCCTGCAGGTCCTGGACCTAGATGGACGTGGCGGAGGGAGGCGGGCAAGAGTGAGGACTTGCCTGTGGGGAGACCTAATGTTTCAGGGAGTGGGGAGGGTTTGGGGAGGAGCTGATGCTAGCCCCAGCGCTGTTCTTGGACAGGGTGTGTGTGGAGACCCAGGTGCTGGGACAGCGTCCTTGTGTCCTGCTCCCAGTGTTGGATGTATGACGTCAGAGGACAGAGCTAGAGGAGCCGCACAGGAGGGCCTGGGCCCAGATGCTTTGAGGTCACACGCAGGCACACACACGCACCCCCAGCCGTGCCCTTTCTTCCTGGGGGCCTGGCTTTTGTCAGCTCTGACATTTTAGGTCATGCTGCACTCCCTCTTGGATCTTGTGTTGTGGCTCTGGATACCTCCCCCTCCCCAGGGGGAGGTGAGGAGGCCTTCTCAGCAGCATGAGATGGCGTGACAGGCTCCAAGTGGGTTTTGGGGTGCTCCAGTGGTAGGGTCTCCAGGCCATCTCCTGTGCTCCTCCCTCCCTCCGTGTCCACTACAACCCATCCCCAGGACAGGCAGCAACAAGGCTGGGTAGCTTGGCTCCCCTCAGCAAGATGTGCTTGATCAAATACACATGTTCTCCTTCACATAAAGTTTGTTGAGTCTTCTTTGGGTAAAAACCTTAACTTTCTTGATTGATTTGAAGTCATATGATAAACTTTTTGTAACTTAGAAGTACAGCACCTGTTAGAATTAATAGTTTGTCACTGAATTTATAAAACAGTTTTTATTCCATGTATTTTCTGTTAAGAGGTTTTGTTAATAAAAAGAATTGTGTTCCTCTTCCCTGAATTTCCCTAAGGTTCTTAAATCGCCAGTACTGAGGTCATGTAAACGTTCTTTGTTCAGCACTGTTCACACACTAGTGTGTATGTGCCTCTCTCATCTTCCCAGTTTTCCGTTTTATTTAGAAAACTGTGGCTGAGAAGCAGGAGAAGAGAAATCAGGATCGGCTGAGGAGGCGGGAAGAGAGAGAGCGGGAGGAGCGGCTGAGCAGAAGGTGAGCCCAAGGACAGCCCCCCATCCCAAGGACACCCCATGTACTTGGCAGTCTTGCTGTTGCCTGTGACACTTGAGGTCTGCCAGGTACTTGGTGGCCAAAAGGAGCAAAAAGATTCCTGCCCAGTGCAGGCCCTACGGCCAGATCCACCAGGGACGGGCTCGCGTGGGCCAAGGGCTGAGGCTTGTTGGGTGGGAGCAAGGAGAACGTGAGTGGCTGGGAGGGTCCAGGCCCAGGAGTGGGCAGGGACGAGCTGTGTGCTCTTGGGGCAGAGCTGATAGCATCTGCTAGCGGACGGTGTGAGCTGTACAGAGCGGGAGTGGAGCTGGCCTGGAGTGGCCGCTGATGGTGACAGAGGAGGGGAGCCTGGGATCGGAGTTTTGGGAGGGGAGGTGGTTCTAGCCGTGTTAGGGCTGGGATGCCTGAGAGCAGCCAGGTAGGGGTGGTGGGTCTGGTCAGAGTTCAGGGCAGTGTCTGGAGCCCAGAGTAGCCAGGCTCTATATTGGGCACACAGACGCCTGGAGGGATTCCTTTGTGAATAACTTGCTAACTTTTGTTTTTCATTATTTTAATTATGTAACATGTTGATTATAAAGAGACTGGAACAGTATAAAAATATTAAGTACAGACACGAGGGTCTTTTCACACAGGTGACCGCCGTCGCAGGGTGGGCTCTGTGCGTGGGTCCTTGGCCCCCGCAGCTGGCGTGCTCTTGGCCGCACAGCACCATTCTGCGACGTTGTCATTACCTGTCTCCATCCTCCCACCTTTGCCCACCCTCGTTTTCCTCCCTCTAGCACCACCAGTCTGTTCTCTGTAAGTTTGGCTCTTTTCTATTCCACATATAACTAAACTCATACAGCATTTATCTTTTCCTGTCTGACTTATTTTACTTAACGTAGTGCTCTCAAGGTCCATATGTGTTGTTGCAAATGGCAGAATTCCTTCTTTTTTTAACTGAACAACATCCCACTTTATATATACAGCTACATCATGTTTATCGGTCCTTCTATCAATGGACACTTAGATTTTCCTGTGTCTGAGCTATTGTAAATAATGCAGTGACCACGGAGTTGTAAGTGTCTTCAAAATAGTGATTTAATTTCCATCAAGTGAAAAGGCAGAGGAACCAGAGATCAAATTGCCAACATCTGCTGGATCATGAAAAAGCAAGAGAGTTCCAGAAAAACATCTATTTCTGTTTTATTGACTATGCCAAAGCCTTTGACTGTGTGGATCACAATAAACGGTGGAAAATTCTGAAAGAGATGGGAATACCAGACCACGTAATCTGCCTCTTGAGAAATCTGTATGCAGATCAGGAAGCAACAGTTAGAACTGGACATGGAAAAACAGACTGGTTCCAAATAGGAAAAGGAGTACGTCAAGGCTGTATATTGTCACCCTGTTTATTTAACTTATAATGCAGAGTACATCATGAGAAACGCTGGACTGGAAGAAACACAGCTGGAATCAAGATTGCCGGGAGAAATATCAATAACCTCAGATACGCAGGTGACACCATCCTTATGGCAGAAAGTGAAGAGGAACTAAAAAAGCCTCTTGATGAAAGTGAAAGTGGAGAGTGAAAAAGTTGGCGTAAAGCTCAACATTCAGAAAACGAAGATCATGGCATCCAGTCCCATCACTTCGTGGGAAATAGATGTGGAAACAGTGTCAGACTTTCTTTTTCTGGGCTCCAAAATCACTGCAGATGGTGATTGCAGCCATGAAATTAAAAGACGCTTACTCCTTGGAAGGAAAGTTATGACCAACCTAGATAGCATATTCAAAAGCAGAGACATTACTGCCAACAAAGGTGCGTCTAGTCAAGGCTATGATTTTTCCTGTGGTCATGTATGGATGTGAGAGTTGGACTGTGAAGAAGGCTGAGTGCCGCAGAATTGATGCTTTTGAACTGTGGTGTTGGAGAAGACTCTTGAGAGTCCCTTGGACTGCAAGGAGATCCAACCAGTCCATTCTGAAGGAGATCAGCCCTGGGATTTCTTTGGAAGGAATGATGCTAAAGCTGAAACTCCAGTACTTTGGCCACCTCATGCGAAGAGTTGACTCATTGGAAAAGACTCTGATGCTGGGAGGGATTGAGGGCAAGAGGAGAAGGGACAACAGAGGATGAGATGGCTGGATGGCATCACTGACTCGATGGACGTGAGTCTGGGTGAACTCCGGGAGTTGGTGATGGACAGGGAGGCCTGCCGTGCTGTGATTCATGGGGTCGCAAAGAGTCGGACACGACTGAGCGACTGATCTGATCAAAATAGTGATTTAATTTCCATCAAGTGAATATCCAGAATTGGAATTGCTGGATCATATTGTAGTTCCATTTTAATTTTTGAGACGCCTCTATCCTGTTTTTCATGATGGCTGCACCAGTTTACATTCCCACCAGCAGTACTTGCTTTTCTCCACATCCTCACCAGCACCTGTGTTTCTTGTCATTTGGTGATAGTACTCCGACAGATGTGAAGTGACAGCCCATCATGGTTTGATTTGTGTTTTCCTGATGGATAAAGTTGTGGAGCAATTTTTCCTTTGCCTGTTGGCCTTTGTATGTCTTCTTTGACAAAATGTTTGTTCAGGTCCTCTGCCCATTGTTTTAATCTTTTTTTTTTTTCCACTTCCATTTAGAGTTGTGTGAGTTCTTTTCATACTTTGGATAAATGCCTCTTGCAGTTTCTTGATTTGTAGATATTTTCTCCCATTCAGTTGCTTTTTCATTTCGCTGATGGTTACCTTCATTGTGCAGAAGCTTTTTAGTCTGATGTAGTCCCACTTGTTGACCTTTGTTAACTTTGCTTTTTAATTTTAATTTTTGGTGACTTAATATAAAACTGTTTTTGAATGTGTGAGCACGATCATCCTTGAATGTATTTGAGTATATATAAGTTCCTTAGAATTCCTGGGAGAGAGGAATTTAATATATAAATACTGGTAGGTGTTAAGGAAATTACTTTCTTGGAGTTTTTATAAAATCACCCTCCAGCCACATGGCGTGTGAGCAGTATCTTTTGTCACTTCGTCCTTCACAGGTTGAAAATTGCTGCTTAGAACAGGATGTGAGAGGTGCACTCTTGTCAAGTGTATTTCTTTTTTTTTTTTTTTTAATATTTATTTGGCTGCATCGGATCTTAATTGAGGCACGTAGCAAACAACAGACTGGTTCCAAATAGGAAAAGGAGTACGTCAAGGCTGTATATTGTCACCCTGCTTATTTAACTTATATGCAGAGTACATCATGAGAAATGCTGCGCTGGAGGAAGCACAAGCTGGAATCAAGATTGCCAGGAGAAATATCAATAACCTCAGATATGCACATGACACCACCCTTTCGGCAGAAAGTGAAGAACTAAAGAGCCTCTTGATTAAAGTGAAAGAGGAGAGTGAAAAAGTTGGCTTAAAGCTCAACATTCAGAAAACTAAGGTCATGGCATCTGGTCCCATCACTTCATGGCAAATAGATGGGGAAACAGTGGCTGACTTTATTTTTCTGGGCTCCAGAAGCACTGCAGATGGTGATTGCAGCCATTAAATTAAAAGACGCTTACTCCTTGGAAGGAAAGTTATAACCAACCTATATATATATATATATGTCCACCTATATATATGACAGTATATTGAAAAGCAGTGACATTACTTTGCTAACAGAGGTCCGGCTAGTCAAGGCTATGGTTTTTCCAGTGGTCATGTATGGATGTGAGAGTTGGACTGTGGAGAAAGCTGAGCGCTGCAGAATTGATGATTTTGAACTGTGGTGTTGGAGAAGACTCTTGAGAGTCCCTTGGACTGCAAGGAGATCCAACCAGTCCATCCTGAAGGAGATCAGTCCTGAGTGTTCATTGGAAGGACTGATGTTGAAGCTGAAACTCCTGATACTTTGGCCACCTGATGCAAAGAGCTGACTCATTTGAAAAGTCCCTGATGCTGAGAAAGATTAAGGGCAGGAGGAGAAGGGGACGACAGAGGATGAGATGGCTGGACGGCATCACCGACTCAATGGACATGGGTTTGGGTGGACTCCGGGAGTTGGTGATGAACAGGGAGACCTGGCGTGCTGCGGTTCATGGGGTCGCAAAGCGTCAGACACGACTGAGCGACTGAACTGAATTGAACTGAGGGTCTTCCTCTTACCATATGGAATCTTTCCGTAGGGCCACGGGCTCCAGAGCGCGTAGACTCAGTAGTTGTGGCACGCGGTCTTAGTTTCCCCATGGCGTATGGGATCTTAGTTCCCGGCCAGGGATTGAACTCATGTCCCCTGCGTTGCATGGTGGATTCTCAACCACTGGACCACCAGGGAAGGTCCCTCAAGTGCATTTCTTACATTTCTGATTGTGTACTGTTTCCCGGGAGCTCCTGCAGCACTCCAGGAAAGTGAGCCTGTGTTTGGAGCTTGGGTGTCCTGCCCAGCCCTGCACCGTGACTATCTGTGTAGCTGGGTTGGTGTCCACTGTGAAGTTTGCAGAACCACTGGTTCAGCTCAGTGCAATGTGGACCCCTGGGTGCTGGTCTCTTCCTTCTCCCTCCAACGGGTGGGGGCCCGGGGCGGGCCTCATAGCAGGTCCTGTGGGAAGTTGACCCTTGTCACCATGGGGATGTGGGGCACCTCCCTTCAGCTGTAAGGAATTGGGCTGTTTTTAGGAAATTGCTCATCTTTTTTTCCATTTTAGGTCTGGATCAAGAACAAGAGATCGCAGGAGGTAGGTTTTCCATTGATACATTCTCAGTAAGATGTCCTTTTTCATGTGCTTTTTTCTTGATACTTAGCCTTTATAACTTGGCATTAGTTGTCTGGGGTCAGGGCTGGTCGCGAAGGGCACAGAGCGTGGGTTAGAAGGAGAGCCCTGATTGGGGCTCAGTGCAGCGTGGGGTGGGCGTCCACTGTCAGTGAGAGGGATGATCAGAACGTTCCTGGCATGTTTCCGGAAGCATCGGTGGGGAGGGTCTGGCCAGTTATTCATGAGCAGGGTGCCGTTGAGGGGAGGGTTGTGAACCCGGGTTACAAGTCTGGGAGGAGAAAGCAGAGACAGCAGTAAGGTGTCAGCACAGCCTCTGTTGCAGGTCGCGCTCCCGGGACCGACGTCGCAGGCGGTCGAGGTCAACTTCCAGAGAGCGGCGGAAGTCGTCCCGTTCCCGGTCCCGAGACAGACACCGGCGCCACCGAAGCCGCTCCCGGAGCCACAGCCGTGGCCATCGTCGGGCATCCAGGGACCGGAGCTCGAAATACAAGTAACTACTCTGTTCCTTCAGTATCTGCAGCAGGAGTTGAGCCCTGCTCTGTGCACCAGGGCCTGGGGTCTGTCACCCAGGGACTGAGCGTTGAGGCCTTGAGGGTCCTGACGGGACCCAGGGCTCTGGGAGTCCACCAGCTGGGGGCAGCAGGTGGCTTCAGGGCTGGACAGTTGAGAGCTGCAGAGGTGTCTCGTGTAGGCGAGGCCATGCTTGGGCTACACGTGCACCGCCACTTTGGTACACACAGCCCTGGTAGGCTGCTCACCTCGGTTGTGGTGATTTTAAAAAAACACACACACTACTAATGATCATATTTGGAGATGCCCACCATTCGCTTTGGTAATACTTTTTCTCCATTGTGTTTTTACATAATGGATCAACTCGTGCTGTATTTTCCTTTGCACTGTTTACATTTTAGTAAAAGCTGTTCCTGTTACTAGAACCCTCTGGAAATGCCACTCTGTGTTGGCTGCCCAGCCCCTCCCTGTGCAGTGCCTGCTGGGCCCTTCCAGCTGTGTGGGTCTTCCCTTTCCTCGCACGGACGGTCCACGGTGTCAGTGCCTGGGGAGCACCCAGGAGGGAGGGCCAGCCCTCGATGAGCCTCTGGTTCCCTTTTCCCAGGTTCTCCCGAGAGCGGACTTCAAGGGAGGAGTCCTGGGAGCGCGGGCGGAGTGAGCGGGGGGCCACCGACTGGAGGCTTGAGAGTGCCAACGGGAAGGCCGCATCGCGGAGGTCGGAGGAGAAGGAGGCCGGCGAGATCTGAGCCCACGCCCAGGCACTGTAAATAGTCCGATCCACGTCTGACACGGCCTCACGTTACCCTTTCTATTTGCTGAATACAGCTCATCTTTTGTAGTTTAACATTTCTATTGTTTTGGAGCTAGCTGTGAGTTTCTAGAGGTGTACAGAGTTGCTCCTGTGTTCTGGGTTGTGTCGAGCGGGAATAAACAACCTGACAGACTGCCTCCTGGCGGCCGCGGTGCGTTCTCTGCTGTCCTGGCTGCACTGGACTTGCCGTGCCTTCCACAGGGTGGGGGGGCATGCCCGGGTCACCTGCACGTGGCCCAGAAATGTGACTTATCCTCGGGCTCCCCTCTGCCTTTTGGTGTCCGACACGCTGACGGAGCCAGAGGCACACAGCCGTCTGCTCTCCCAGCCTCATATGTCTTTCTGAGGTCCAAGCTGTTCACTTCCCCCATTTCTTTGGAGGACTGCCTGTCTGGTTTGTGGTCAGCAGCCTCCGCCCAGCACTGGAGCTCAGATAGGCTGCAGTTCCCCCTCTTGGAGTTACTCAGAGCAAAGAAAGACCCACGGAAAGGTTGACATGACGGCCACAAGGTCCTCAGAGGAAGGCATGTTGACTTCGGGGTCAGTCGTGGTTCTGCTCACCCTTGGCAGGGCTGGTGGTATTATCCAGTCTCCCTCAGCCCTTCCGCTTGTATCTCGAGACTAAAGTGAGCTATTCTGAAGATACAATTGGGAGCTCTTTCATTTTTTCACTTTTCAGGGGGAGGATGACTGTGGCGTGCTCAGTCGTGTCCGACTCTTTGTAACCCTATGGACTGTAGCGGCCAGGCTCCTCTGTCCATGGGATTCTCCAGGCAAGACTACTGAAATGGATTACCATTCCGTTCTCCAGGGGATCTTCCCGACCCAGGGATCGAACCTGTGTCTCTTAGGTCTCATGCATTGGCAGGCAGATAGATTCTTTACCGTCTGAGCCACCAGGAAAGTTCATCAGGGGAGTGTGTGGTTTTATTTTTGGAGGCAGCTTCTGATGGCCACGTTGTGAAACACACACCCACACCCCTGTGCAGAGCACATGGACACTGGGTCTGGGTCGTGTGGCTGCCAGCCCCAGGGCGTGGTTGGTGGCCCTCTTCTAGGCTCCTCACTGCGGTTTGTTTCCCTCTGGAGGGATGTGGGTAGTGGGCTGCTCTGCTGCCCTCTGGCAGGGTCTTCCCCAGCCAGCTGTGTCCACGGAAAAGAGGTCTGGCATCAGCGATGTCCCTCCGCCCAGGGGTGTTTCCCTGGCCTGCAGCCAGGCTGGGCCAGAGTGGCCACTGAGAGGCCAGGTAGGTACCTGCGGGGGAGCAGGGGATGTGCCGTTTTTGTGGGAAGTAGATAAAAGCCCTGGGAAAGCAGGGCGGAAAGCCCTGGGAGGGCAGAGGTGGGCGTGGGCGGGGGCAGGCAGAGAAGCCCAGGCTGTGCTGGTGGTTTCCTGACTCCACCCTGCAAGCCGGCTTATGACGGCGGGGTCTGGACTGAGTGGGCAGCCAGGGCAAAGACTGCCCAGCTCCTCAGGTCTCCATTTCTAACCTCCCGAGGGGGTGTTTGGGGGTCTCTTCTGTTTGTGTTGTGGTGACAGGGCACACATACTTGCATTTCTGACGCACGGTTGCGCGGCACTCTGTCTGCTGCCATCCCTGGAGGCTGGTTTTGAAGAGGCAGAGGGCAGATGGCGTCCCTGACCTTAGAGGAGCCTGGAGGTCCCAGCGAGAAAACAGATGGGCTGGGGTCAAGATGCCTGGGGGGCGGCTTCTGCTCCCCCCACAGCTGGGTGCTTGCTCGTCAGTCCAGAGGCACCTGCCTGCCCCTGGAGTGCCCTGGCCTGACTGCAGGGGCTGCCTGGATCCCCCCAGCCCCTGAGCCTCGGCTCCTCAGCTGGCTCCACTCCACTGGGCACAGGTGTACAGCGGGCTGCTCTGGAGGCCACAGCCCAGCCTGGGTGAGCGCGGCTCCAGGGGTGGCACCGGGAGGGTGCTGGGAGGAGGGCACCGCTCACCTGCGCCCTCTCGTCCTTGTTAGAGCCCTGCTGTGGGGAAGCGCTGGCTTAGCAGGGATGCCGGGAGCGGGCGGTGATGGCAGTCCTTGGTGAGAGAGGGGTTGGCTGAGCCCATAGGTGCAGATCTCCAGGGGCCTGTGGTCAGTCCCAGGGCTGTGTGGTGCCCTTGGCCCCTCCAGTCCCCGAGTTCTCAGGGACTCCCCCAGCCCCACTCTTCCGCTCGGGAGCAGGGGTGAGGGGTGTGGCACGGAGGCCCCAGTCTGTCCAGGGGGCAGGTGGGGGGGCCTGCAGCCGGGGGCAGGGATGTTTTGGTTTCTGCCCCTCTTTGGGAGTCTCTAGCAAGGCCTACGCCTGCAGTCTTGGGACCTGAGGGCTGGAGGGACGGTGTTGGCCCTGCAGCTCTGTGGGACTCCATGGCCTTAGCGGCGGTGCAGAGCCTCGCTGCGGCGTGTGGACACAGGGCCGTCTCCCCAGGGTGACGGCTGTGCAGTGGGTGCGTGCTCTCGGCTGGCCTGGGGACCGGGGGGATTGACTCCAGGGCTGGGGCCGGTGTCCAGCCATGGTTTGTGCATGTGGAGAAGGGGTTGTGCCTCGGAAGGGTCCCCTGCCTTAAACAGGGTGGTCCTGCTCTGGCGGCTGGGCTGAGCTGAGCGGTGCTGGGACTTCATCCCGTGCCCTTGTCCCCTGCAGGCCTTGTTGCAGCAGGTGGTATGAGCCCCTCTAGGCTTCCTGTGGATTAGGGGAGGGATCTAAGAATGTAGGTTTCTTTTTTTGCAGGTAGGTTGGTTGGTTTTTTGATGGAGATAAACTTATCTCATAAAATTCAACATTTCAGCCGCTCGAAAGTGTACAGTCTAGTGGCCTTCAGTGTGCTCGCAGTGTCGTGTTTATCACTGTGGCATTGGGGCGTCTCGTCACCCCAGCCCCACACCCACCAGCAGGCATGCCCCTTGGCCCCAGCCTTTGACAGCCACCAGTCTGCTCTCTGTCTCTGGAATTGCAGAATGTGACTTGTGATCAACGTGAGTTACTTCTGAGTGTGGTGTCGGCGGGGTTCATCCACCCCACCAACTCTAGCCTGTACCAGTACCGAGAATGTAGCTGTTTACCCGGGCTGCTGCTGCTGCTGGTCCGAAGCACCCTGACAGCTGGGCCGCAAGCCCTCAGTGGCATCTGTGGGACAGCTTAGAACAGGTCTCCTAGCTCTTGTCGTTGGCACATACGATGCTGACACTTGTTTGGACCTAGGGGAAGAGGGCAGAGCCATCCTGGGCCCGATCGCGGCGCGGTGAGCAGCGTGCTCTATGCCCACTGCACGAGCCCTAAGCCAGGCCCCCAGGTAACCATCCACACCCCCAGCACGGGGTCGCACGTGATAGGGGTCAACACAAGGTCTGCCCCCAGGTGCCAGTGAACCCTGGCCTGAGGCGGCCCTCTGCTCCCACCCAGGGGCACTTGGGAGCCCGTGAGGAAAGCCTGGGGGTCCCTGCGTGTCCTGAGCCCCCACAGCGCTGGCGAGTGCCACCCTCTTGCGTCTGCTGTCCCCCTTCTCTGCCCTCCCCCGTGCCACCCCCAGCCTGCCTGCCTGACTTCCCTGCTGGTGCTCGTGGGCTCAGGGCTGCCCTCCCGAGGAGGTGGTGCTGTCCTCACAGTTCAAGAGAGAAGCTGTTAACTGCTGGCCAGGGGGACTTCCCCCACCTGGATCCTGGCCACCACCTTTTTAAAATTTTTATTGAGATTAAATTGACAAATGTTATTTTAGTTTTACGTGTACGTGCTAATGACTTGATATATATATATATATTTTGCAAAATGATTTTTTTCCTATGATAAGTTTTAAGCGCTACTCAGCAACTTCAGGTATGCAGTAGAGAATGGTGTTTAGTGTGATACATCAGAGGATGGGATGAATGGATGGTATCATTGATACAGTGGTCATGAGCTTAGACAAATTTTTGGAAATGGTTAGGGACAGGGAGGCCTGGCGTGCTGCAGTCCATGGGGTCACAAAGAGTTGGAGGTGACTGGGCAATTGAACAACAGCGTGATATGTTACAGTGCAGTATTACATTGTCCTGGGCCTTCTGGGGCTGCTCCTGTCCCCTTTGGAACACCTGCCCAAGTCCAGCCACCTTGGAATCCAGGCCTTTCAGCCCCAGGCCAGGCCCCGCCTCTGAGCAGAAGAGAGCACAAAACACTGCAGACAGGACCTGCGGTACATCGCCGGCTCCTCGGTGCCCTCATCTGCCCCACAGTCCTTCCAGAGAGCTTTGCTCTCCTTGAAAATCGCCACAGACAGCACGCATTAATTGTCCCACAGCTCCTGATCATCAGGGCATCAGGTCAGATGCAGGTCCAGCACCAATGAGCCTTGAGAATGTGCTGAGCAACATGCTGGACACGAGAGACCACGAGCTGTGTACATTTACATGGAAAGGCCAGGATCAGTAAAGCCATGGGGCTGGGCTGGGAGAGGTGTGGAGGGGGGTGCCTGGTAGTAGACAAGGGGCTTCCTTTGGGGCTGTGAGGAAGTTCTGGAGCTGGCTGGAGGTGGTGATGGCACACTTGTGAGTGAAATGAATGCCACTGAGCCGCGCTCTTTACAGTGGTTGAACTGGTGTTTGTTACCTATATTTTGCATGAGTTAGTGTTAATCACTCAGTCATGTCTGACCGGCTCTGCAACCCCATGGGCATCTGTCTGATGCGATCCATCAGGCATCTGTCTGTGGAGTTCTCTGAAAGAATACTGGAATGGTTTGCCATGCCCTTCTCCAGGGGATCTTCCCAACCCAGAGATCGACCTGCGTCAGCTACATTGCAGGCAGATTACCAGTGAACGACAGGGAAGCCCTGTATTTTACCACATTAAAAAAAGCTTTGGTGAGGGATGGATGGGGAATTTGGGGTTAACAAATGCAAACTATTACATGTCTGTATAACTGACTTGCTTTGTTATATAGCAGAAACTAATGCAACATTGTAAATTGATAATATGCCAATAAAATTTAAAGACAGCAACAAACAGCCACACAAGGGGAGGTGACCACAGGAGAAGACCAGGAGGGAGCGCTGCAGGGCCCACTTTAGTCTCTGGATCCATTGATGATTCTTTTTACTGTATTTGCGCTTTTTGTCCTTAAGCCTCAAGTCTGATCTTTATCCCTTCTTTGAGTCATTTAAGTCACATAGTCAATGTTGGGTTGGCCAGAAAGTTAAACCAGAATGAACTTGACTGACCAACCCATGCACGACAGAGCAAGTGAGACTAGCTCCCTGACCAGGAGCTGAGCCTGTGCCCTGGGCAGTGGAAGTGTGGAGTCCTAACCACTGGGCCGCCAGGGAATTCCTCCATTGTTTTGTTGATGCCATCTTTTGGGGTCTTTACATTTTTCCTTCCATTTTTGCCCAGCTCACTCCTCCTTCCCAGGGTTGGGGGGTTGTGTTAGAATATTTTAACATTCTGTTTTTTACTCTGTTACCTTGGAAATCATAATGCTATTTCTATCTTAAAAAAAAAATAGTCCCACAGCATTTATTGTCATCTGGTAATAACATAAGGGTGAGCAGAACAATATGAATACATGTTTTAAAGGACACCTAAAAAAACCAACGGTATTGCCAAACAATTTCTCACTTCATCTGTCACTTCTAGTTGGAGACACTTTGGAGCAGGGTAACGTTATCTCCTTTTAGCATGATCCGACCCAGTTGTTTTCTTGACTTTGTTTTAGAATGAATGTCTTCTGCATCATCTAATACGAGGTTCATATACTCATCAAAACCAGTAGGTACAGCCCTCTGTCCGCATATTCACTTGCTCATAGAGCCACGCTTGAATCCGCGATCTATTTTGCAAGCATCTGAAGATTGATGGGCTGCACCCGCCTCTTCTGCATATTCCGGCCCTGGCCCCGGTACGCCGTGCTGGAAGCTCAGAAGCACCACATTGCTCCGCACTATCAGAAAGCCTATTTCTATCTTTTAAAATTTTCTTCGCTGCATGTGGGCTCAGTTATGGCACTCAAGTTTAGTTGCAGGCAGATTAACCACTGGGCCACCAGATAAGTCCTGCGATGTGCCTTTTTATATTCTGTGGTTCCCTGCAGATATTTCAAGTCAGGTTGCATTGAATGTGGCATCTGCATGGCTGCTGGCTTTCATGCAGGTGCCTTGCCCTGTGTGCCTGCTGAGTTTGTCAGCCCTGGCACCTTGTGGCCTGTGAAGTGCTTTTTTCTCGGCGGGGGTTGGGGGCAGGGGGGATTTGTTTGCATATCAGCATGTGATTTCAATTTATTAGGGAAGCATTTTTTCTTTTCTGCTGAATATCCAGGGGCTTTTTTGTTTCTGTTTTTTCTTTATTTCTTTTTACCAGTCCCTGTATTTGGAGAAAGGATAACCTAGTGGGATATCTTTAGGGCCCCAGGTTTATGGGAAAGTCACCTTTTGGGTGTATCACCTTTTACTGGCCCTTTGAACCGTGAGCCTGTAAGGAAAAAGAATTTCAGCTCAAGTTTGCTCATTTTGGCAAATACCTCAGAACCCAGGTGGTTTAGGTGCTGTGACATCTGAGTTCTCACCTTCACTTGGTTATCTGGTCTGAAGATTCTGAATCCACTTGCTGTTAGAGGGTGGAAAGGGTCTTATCCAGCATTCCTAATTGTCATAAATGAGGGTGTAGATCGGAAATGGCAGCTCAGAACAGGCAGAGCCATGGAGCGTGGTTGGGCCCAGAGACCTGAGGAGGGGCTGGGTTTATTTGGATGAAAGAGTACCCCCAGGAAATACCCAGGAAAAATTGGGCAAAATCTGGGTCAACCTGAGGAAGAATGCTACCCTGGGAAGTGGGTGGCCCTCCTCTAGCAGTGAGCAAGTGAGGCTGCCGAGGGTGCAAGGCACTCATCTGCTGGCGAAACTCAGGAAAGCAATTTTGGCGATATTACCAAAAAGCCAGAAATTACACTTCTGAAGAAATCCCCCAAGGGCATGACAATATTAGTGCGTAGACTTTTAGCTACAAATACTCAGGGAAGGTTTTTTGCAAATTAGTTGTGAAAGTGGAAAACATAAGTGAAAAAGCATACCTTGCTGGGATTAGACCGAGTGCCTGTCTTCTCCGCCTCTGGCCCCGCCTGGGGGAGCTGCTGCCATCTCGTGTGTGTTAAGTTTCCTCTGATCATGTCAGTGTGAAACTGAATATATTCATGAGAAATCTCTCCAAATGTGCCATCACCCCTCCCCACTGGGGGGTGAGTCACCCCTCTGGGCACTTAGTGGTCCTCTTTGGTACCAGATGGACTGTCCTAGTACCGCAGCACTCGTGTTCACAGTGACCCTTATTTGACTGAATAGTGGCCTCAGTGCCCAAGAGGAGTTAATGCACCAAAGACCTCAAGTGCTTCCTTTCAGTGAAAAAATAAGTTATAGTTAATAAGGAAAGAAAAAAACATGCTGAGGTTGCTGAGATATACAGTAAGAACGAATCCTGTATCTGAAATTGTGAAGAAGGAAAAAGAAATTCATGCTGTTAAGCAATGTATGTCCGGAACCCACCGGAAGGCATGGGCAGTTGAGGTGCAGCAATTGGGAGTCGTTTCCTGAAGTTTCTGCGATGACCGTGATTGATTTCATGAGAAAAAATGTTTAAAGGAAGACGCTCTGAGTTCTGTCTGCTGTGTGGGATGGGGGCAGGGTGCGCTGCAGGCGCCACCTCCTCCGACCAGGTCCGGAGTCTGGCAAAGGCACCGTTGACCCCAAGCTTCCCGGTTGCTCAAAGTGCCCTGCGTGTTCAGTTCAGGAGGCGCAGTCCCGCTCCACCCCGGCAGGGGCGCCCGTCCCTAGTTTCCTCTCAAGCTGTGCCGGGCGGTACTAACTAGGTGCATGTGAGGTGTCCGAAGGCTGCAGTGAGGAAGACGGTCCGGGCAGGGGCCCAGCCGACACCTCCAAGTGGCCACGCTCAAGGGCATGGTGAGTCGGGGCTTACCACGTGGGAGTGGAGACACCCTGTCCAGACTTCCTGCCTCTTTTGGGGAAGGGCGTCCCACCCTCGTCAGGCCCCTAGAAGAGAACACGGGCACAGCTGGGACTCTGCGGACTTTACTCAAACACCGGAGCCCCCTGCTACCACCCTCCCAATTTAGCCACTGCTGGGGGCCAGCGCCGAGATCACGTGGTTCAGAAACTTGACCAGTGAGGCGTGCATGTTGGGGCTGAAGTCTCCGGGGTAGTGCCGGGCGAGGGTCACCAGCAGGCAGTGGCACAGCAGCTGCAGATAGACAGAATGGTTCCCACACGGTGCACCACCCCTTGCCCGGTGAGAGCCCCCTCCCCCGGCGACGGGCGTCGGCCCCACCCACGAGCTCACCTTGAAAAAGACCGGGTCCACGCGCAGCTTGTGCGTGTGCAGCTCGCGCAGGTACGACAGGGTGCCCGGCAGGTCGTCCAGGTGGTTCACGGCCAGGCTCAGCGCGTCGGCCACCTTCTGGCCGTGGGCTCTGACCTGGGCGGAGCCGGGGCTCAAGTTTAGGTGGAGGAAATAGGTCTTGGAGGAAGGGAAGGCCACGAAGGTCCTGCGGGAGGAACGGAGAGTGAGGCGCGTCCTGATGGCGGGGTCTGGGGAGGAAGGGCTCCGGAATAGGACGGCGGGGGACGCATCCCCCGAGCGCGCTGAAGACAGGTGAGCCCTGAGGCGCCAGGACCCGTGCGCACCTCTCCAGGGCCTCCGTCGTGTAGATGCCGACGTTGGTCCCGAGCTTCCGCCACAACGCGAGCACTGCAGCGCGGTCCGCCGGCGCCAGCACCATCGTGGAGACCAGCCTGCCGCGCGTTCGGCGTCTCTGTGAAGCCTGGGCTTCGCCTGCGCCTCTCGGCCTGCTGTCCCCTTGGCCTCCGGGGGGCGCCGGGCCTCTGGTCGCAGAATCTGGCCGGGAGGGGTCTAGGAGCTCTCCACTGAGCGTCAGCTCTGACCTGGGGTCTTCCCAATCGCCCTGGACCCTGAAATCCCTATTTTTGGAAACTAATATTTAGTATGTGTCAATATTAGGTGGCCCTGAATTTTAGCATGGAGTTTGGCATTGAACCTCAGTCTGTTTTCTCATTTATGGTATATAAGGAAGGTAACAGTTTCTTCTTCCCAAGGTTGTTCCTGCTTCATAGCGGATGCCCTTTTCAGGACAATGAGCATTCAGAGTGGCTAGGATAGATCCTAAAAATAATAGCCAATACCTATAAAGCACTCATTCTGTGCCAGGCATCACTATACATCCTTTTTTAAAAATGCATTGAAATTCACATAAAATTTACTGTCTTAGCCATTTGAGGTGTACAATTCAGTGTCTTTAACTACATTCACACTATGTGTTACCATCACCACTAATTCCAGAACTTTCTCATCATCCCAAATAGAAATCTAATTGGCGCTAATGGTAAAGAATCCACCTGCCAATGCAGGAGACTTAAGAGACATGAGTGTTGGGAACACAAGGGTTCGATCGCTGGGTCAGGATGATCCCCTGAAGGAGGGCATGGCAACCCACTCCAGTATTCTTGCCAGGAGAATCCCATGGACAGAGGAGCCTGGAGGGCTGTGGTCCATAGGATCGCAAAGAGTTGGACACAACTGAAGCGACCTGGCACAGTACAGGATAGATCCCCCACATAATAGCTAATACCCATGTAGCACTCATTCTGTGCCAGGCATCACTATACATCCTTTAAAAAAAATGCATTGAAATTTGCATAACATAAAATTTACTGTCTTAGCCATTTTCAGGTGTACAATCCATCTAATTCCAGAACTTTTTCATCATCCCAAATAGAAACACTCTCCCCATCAGCAGTCAGTCCATAACCCCTGCCCTCCAGCCTCTGGACATCACCAGTCTGCTCTTGGCCTCTGTGAATTTGCCTATTCTGGACATTTCATGTGAATAGATTCATGCAGTATGTGGTCTTTTGTGTTTGTAGCATGTATTTACACTTCATTGCTTGTTATGGCTGGATAACTTACTCCATTGTCTGTTTAGACCACATTTTGTTTGTCCTCTCATCTCTCGATGGACATTTGGGTTGTTTCCACTTTTAGTCCAGGCTCTTATTTTGCCTAATAGTAAAATAAGGAAGACTGCCTCTTACAGAGAGCTCACATGCTAAAAGCAGGAAACCTGCCATCCATTTTCTGACGATGACTCTTGGGCCCAGGGAAGAAAAGACACTGCTCCCAGCTGAAAGCTTGGGGCTGGACCACTGCCAGGACTGGACACCTCAAGCCACAGGTGCTAGGGGCATTCTCCATGGGAAGAAAGCACCTCTGAGTGTAGGCACCCTGGCCTTGGCTCTTCTCTCCACAGCAGCGCCAGGGGGAGTCAGTGGGCCTCAGGGCAGTGCAGTGTATCCTAAGCTGGGTGCCCAAAATCAGGCCTTCAGACCCTCAATGGCCCGGTGGGTGTCCCGGGGGGGGGGGGCGGTGAACCAGGTGACAGAGGTGCCTCCAGGACCTGGCCTGGCTCTACAAGGGCACTACGCACCCCTAGCTTCCTCTAGGCACTTGGTGGGGAGGGAGGCACCCAGAGGGCCTCTGTGTTCTCCCCACCACCCAGCTCCGGGAGCAGCCCCGGGAGAGCTCCGAGTCCTGGCTGGAGGTCCGCCAACAAATTGATCATTTGCGCAAAAATCTCCGTGATGAACACGCAAGGCTCTGGGATGAATTCAGGGAAAGGCCAATGTACTCAGAAATCACTCCAGGCTGAGGGTGAGGGCTGCCCAGAGAATCCCAGGCAGTGGCCGTGGGACGGGCTCCACCCCCACCCCTCCGTCCCGTTTTCCCCTTCTCTCCCTCTGCCTGAGAGCTCCTTAGTCCGAGGCAATGAATGAGAACCACGCCCACCCCGGCCGGTTCGCGGACACAGAGACCCGAAGCTACAGACACTGCAGCCCACTCAGACTTTATTCAAAGATCAGGAGGTGAGAGTGCGCAGAGCGCAAGGGGGCTCCAGGCCAGGGTAGGGGTCGCCGAGGCTCCAGCTTAACGGTATTTGGAGGTCAGCACGGTGCTCACGCTGGCCAAGAACTTGTCCAGGGAGGCGTGGACCGCGGGGGTGAAATCATTGGGGAGGTGGGAGGCCAGGGTCACCAGCAGGGAGTGGCTCAGAAGCTGCCGAGAGAGGGGACGTCAGGGGGGCGGGGGCTGGGTGGGGGCGCCGCCGCATTCTCTGCCCCGCTAGCCCAGATCTGTCCCGGCCCGGCCCGCGAGCTCACCTTGAAGTTGACCGGGTCCACACGCAGCTTGTGAGCGTGCAGGTCACTCAGTTCAGACAGGGCACCGGGCAGGTCGTCCAGGTGGCCCACCGCTTTGGTCAGCGCGTTGGCCACCTTCGCGCCGTGGCCCTTGACCTGGGCGGAGCCGTGGCTCAGGTCGAAGTGGGGGAAGTAGGTCTTGGTGGTGGGGAAGCTCAGGAACATCCTGGGTGAAGAGGCGGGAAAGTCGGGCTTAGGCCGAGCGGCCCGGGACAAGGACGCGCCCGGCGTGCGGCCCGGTCCCCTCGGGGAAGGTGCGGTGCTCACCTCTCCAGGGCCTCTGCGCCATAATCTGCAGCGTGGCCGCCAACCTTGCCCCAGGCGGCCTTGACATTGCTTTTGTCGGCGGCAGACAGCACCATGGTGGGTTCTCTCTGAGTCTGGGTCTGGACCAGAAGAGTGCGGGGCTGTGAGTGCGCGAGCTTTTATGCTCCCGGCGCCAGGGGCACGCCCTCCCGCGCTGCGCTCATTGGCTGGCACGCGGCATGCGCGGCCGGACCTGGACCGCAGAGGGCGCGCGGCGCCCGACTTGCGCCCGGCCGGGCGATGGGTGCTTCCCTCACCCACCCACGGAGACCTGGACTCTGACCGGGGGTTATTGCTTCCACCGTCTGCTTCCCGCCCGCTGCGTCCACCTTCCCCGGAAGTGGTAGCCTCGCGCCAGGTGGCGGGGGCGGGATTGTGGAGCTGGGTGGATGCCCGCTCCTGCATCCTGTAAGAGTCCGTCAGCTGTCTTGAGAACGGAAGGGAGTAAGGCAGCCCGTGCTATCCACCCCGGACCTAGGCTTGGCACACTCTGGGCATTTTAAACTTGGGCAGTATCAGTGAATGAACGGGCGATTGAGTGCGCCTAGTCCATGCCAGAGGCAGCCAGTAACACACTTGGCTCACCGTTCACATGTAATCAGCGAATTCCTCCCCACCCCACTCCTACCCCCGTCCAAGCCTCCTGTTCCTCTTCAGCCTTGGCGCCCGATTCCTTTCTTTCCGCAGAGAGTTTTTGAGTGCAACTAAGTGGCAGTCTTGGAAGGAACAGATACTGAGAGCGGGTTACAGAATTTGCAAGGAGCTCTGGGTTCAAGTCTCTTCTCCCCAGGTGCTAAGGCAAGACTTGAGGAACGTTTCTCAGCCGAAGTCTTACATTCATAATATGGGAAGACCTCCAGCATAGATATAAGGAAAAGACAAATGACTTATGAGAACAATTGACAAAGGATTTTACTGGAAAATTAACATAAATATCGAAATAAGTGAGACAGAACTGAATGTATTGGCCAGAAAACAGGTAGAAGATACACAGATCAGTGAGAATAGCAAGTTGAAGGAAAACATGTGTAAGATAGAATGATATTTTTTGGGGGAAAAAAGGTACAGTTATAGACATAACTGCATCCCCTCAGCACAGAATAGAAGCCAGTGGGCTCAGTCCCAGACTTTGAAAATCAGCTGTTTCTGTGGGGGTTGGGGAGACAGGATGGAGGGACTCTCGCTCTTTTGAATAACATAAAAAAAGGTGCACGTGTGTGTGAAAATGTTGTTGTTTAGTCACTCAGTCATGCCCAACTCTTTTGTGACCCCATGAACTGTAGCCCGCCAGGGCCCTCTGTCCATGGGATTTTCCTGCAAGAATACTGAAGTGGGTTGCCATTTCCTCCTCCAGGGGATCTTCTCCACCCACGGATGGAACCTGGATCTCCTGCTTTGCAGGCAGATTTTTTTTTTTTTTTAAACCACTGAACCGCTGGGGAAGTCCCCTGGGAAAAAGTAGGTGGATTTTAATTTTTCATATATTTTCTACATTTAAATAAAAGTGAATGGGGCTGCGGGATAGTGGAAGAGTACGTGGTGAGAGGGGAAGTAACTCCCCAGCTGTTCAGAGGTCCTTGCCCCAAAAGAACGTGATCATCAGTGGCCCTGCCACCCTCCTCACCTATTATCCAACGCAGAGTTGCCCTGAAGACGAGGGTGGGGGGCTGGGCTGGAGGCGCTGATTGGGTCCTTAAGGGCTACAGGGTGGGTTGGGTGTTCGAGGTTCCAGAGTGGAGTCCAAGGGCCTTTCTGAAGGTTGCTCACAGGACCAAGGCAGAACTGCCAGGAGACCCCAGGAGCCCGGATGTGGGGAGGGGGCTTAGAGGCCAGGGAACGCAGGGCTAGGGGCACAGTGAGCTTCGCAGACTCCAGGGACAAGGGAGTGAGGAGCCTGCTGAAGACCGCAGCGAGCTCGAGGCCCCTCTTCTCACTGACTGCCCCTCCCCTCACTGACTGCCCCTCCCCCGCAACGCCGCAGAGAGTTCCTGTGACCCAGGACGGGTACCTGGGCCGCGATCCCTGTTCCGATCCCCCTTGTCTCTGATAGGGAGGAAGTGGAATCTCCTGGAGGTTGTCCTGCCCCTACTTTTGCACCAGGAAGAGCCTATTTGTGTGGTTTGCTTTTGTTTTCATCTAACTATGTTTAAGGGGGATCAGAAAAATTTCAAAACAGGGTGGCCATTTCAGCACTCCCCACCTCAGAGAGAACCCTTGGAAGTCTTCCCAGGAGGGGAACTTGGTTCAGCAGATTCTGGGACCCTCAGCCTTAGCTCCCCGCCCTCCTCCACCCTCCCACTCTTACAGACTGAGAACCACGCCCATCCCGGCCGGTTCGCGGACACAGAGACCCGAGGCTACAGACACTGCAGCCCACTCAGACTTTATTCAAAGATCAGGAGGTGAGAGTGCGCAGAGCGCAAGGGGGCTCCAGGCCAGGGTAGGGTCGCCGAGGCTCCAGCTTAACGGTATTTGGAGGTCAGCACGGTGCTCACGCTGGCCAAGAACTTGTCCAGGGAGGCGTGGACCGCGGGGGTGAAATCATTGGGGAGGTGGGAGGCCAGGGTCACCAGCAGGGAGTGGCTCAGAAGCTGCCGAGAGAGGGGACGTCAGGGGGGCGGGGGCTGGGTGGGGGCGCCGCCGCATTCTCTGCCCCGCTAGCCCAGATCTGTCCCGGCCCGGCCCGCGAGCTCACCTTGAAGTTGACCGGGTCCACACGCAGCTTGTGAGCGTGCAGGTCACTCAGTTCAGACAGGGCACCGGGCAGGTCGTCCAGGTGGCCCACCGCTTTGGTCAGCGCGTTGGCCACCTTCGCGCCGTGGCCCTTGACCTGGGCGGAGCCGTGGCTCAGGTCGAAGTGGGGGAAGTAGGTCTTGGTGGTGGGGAAGCTCAGGAACATCCTGGGTGAAGAGGCAGGAAAGTCGGGCTTAGGCCGAGCGGCCCGGGACAAGGACGCGCCCGGCGTGCGGCCCGGTCCCCTCGGGGCAGGTGCGGTGCTCACCTCTCCAGGGCCTCTGCGCCATAATCTGCAGCGTGGCCGCCAACCTTGCCCCAGGCGGCCTGGATATTGCTCTTGTCGGCGGCAGACAGCACCATGGTGGGTTCTCTCTGAGTCTGGGTCTGGACCAGAAGAGTGCGGGGCTGTGAGTGCGCGAGCTTTTATGCTCCCGGCGCCAGGGGCACGCCCTCCCGCGCTGCGCTCATTGGCTGGCGCGGGGCCAGGAGGTGCCGGCCTGGAAAGATGGGTCTGGAGAGTGTGTGGGGTGTCAGGGTCCCAAGGTGGCCCCTGCCCTGTCCCGCTTTGGCTGCAATCCAGCTATGTATGGTACCTTCTACCCTGGTTCTGTGGGTTGAACAGCTCACGCACTTTTCTGAGCCACCCAAACCCCCTGGAACCGAGTTTGTACCCACGCTGGGGTAGCATGGAGGTTTCCGTTTGCCAGTCTGGGAGAGGAACACAATCTTTTCCGAAGTGAATCAAGCTGCTTTCGCACTAAAGCGCAGGGACCTAGGGGGGTTCTGCCCAGTCTGGGTGAGGGGTTAGTGTCCAGCATCCCCCTTCAAACTTGGTCACTGACTGTCCAGCCCTGCACATACCTGAGACTGTCATCCAGGGAACCATCCTCCTTCAGAGTTTGGAGAGCTTGGAGGGTTGGGCTCTTGTCTTTGCAAAGGGTCTGGACTGATCGCTAAGATCTGTGCCCCAGTGCTGCCGAGGAGAGATTGACAGTGTGTGTGTCTGTCTATCTGTGTGTAAGATGGGGCACTATGGCCCAGGAGCTGCAGAGACTGAGTCAGAGTGCTGGAGCTGGGGTGGGGGTTGGGTAGACTCGGGCCTGCCAGACAACCAGCCTTCCTTAGGATTATTATTTCAAAAATCATTTCAAAGACCCAGTGAAGTTGGGGATTTTTTTGGTCGGGTGTATAAGGCTCAGATTGCTTAGGGACATGCATAGTGTCACACAGTGTGTCTATGTGGACTAGGAATGTGTCGACATACCCCACTCTCTGCCCCAGGAGATTCAGAGGAAGGGACTAATTCGGACGAGGGCCAGGGACTGAGACTGGAGTTGGAAGAAATGGGGGAGGAACAGAGGTGAGGTCCAGGGATCCCTGGACCACCAAGTCTGTTTGACCTCAGGCCGGAAACTTGGTTGAGGGTCTCTGGTGCCCGCTACTGTGTGTTAAAGAGGGGAAGATTGACACTTGCAGTTCCTGAGGGAACTAGCGATGGAGATGAATGAGAGTGAATGAGGACGTGCTTAGCCAACCGTCTGGCAGGCGCGATGCCGAAAGGGAGTACTCGATGGGCCCACCACATGACGCTGCCCCAGGAGGGCAACTGTCTCAGGGTGCCAGGCGCGTTCCAGACCCAGGACTGTCAGCCCTGGAAATGTCCTCATTCAGGCTGTGTTGAGTGCCAGAGGCCCTGCTCCTGGGCCCCTGGTTCCACTGTCAGCAAAGATTCGGTGTTGCGCCCTACGGTTCCTGGAGTCTCCCCTCAGGACCCGGAGGTTCTCCGACCGGCGACTTCGACGCCAGTCCGTCTGCTCCCCAAAGAACACACGTGCGCAGGTTCCAGCCTACTGAGGCCTGTTTATTGAATTTCGCAGACCTAGACCCGCGGGGCATGGAACTCAGCGGTACTTCTCCGTCAGCACCACGGCCACGCCCGTCAGGAACTTATCCCACGCCGCCTGCATCTCCACCGTGAACTCGCCCTGCAGGTGGGAGGCCAGCACCACCTGGAAACACTGGATCACCAGCTGCCGGAGAAGAGGCCGATGAGAAGGGCCCTGTCCTCGCCGGTGCCTCCCCGAACGCCTCCCCGCCCGCCTCGGCTGCGCCGCGAGCCCTGCTGCGCCCCGGGTGGCTCACTGGGAAGTTGGTGGGGTCCACGCGCAGCACTTGTGCGTGCAGGTCGGCAAGCGGGCTCAGGACTGCGCGCAGGTTGTCCATGTACTGCACGGCCACGCCCACCGCCTGGAGCATGCGTTGACCGTGGCTCAGCAGCTGCACCTCGTCTGGGTGGTCACCCAGATGTCTGAAGTAGACCTTGGTGCTAGGGTACACAGTGAAGAGCCTGCGGGAGCAGGGATGTGGGGAGGACGGTCCCTCCAGCGTCTGCGCTGCGCAGACCCCGGGAAAACCCGCTCAGACTCGCCACCAACCCGGGACTCAGGCCCAGTACCCTGGTCTCCTCCTCCTAGCGATTCTGGAGACCCCGCCCCAACCCACCTGCGCAGCAGCTCCGCCCCGAAGGGCGCCTCGTGTCCGGCGATCAGGTCCCAGACCTGTGCTATGTGGGCGCGCTCTTGGGCGCTGAGCATGACGCTGGCGTGGCGTGCTTTAGGGGCCGCGCCAGCCGCCCCGGCCTCCTTATAGCGGCCCCCCCGTGGCGCCCCGCCCGCCCTTATCTTCAGGAGCGCGGCGGGAACCTGGCGACCCAGGTCGCCAACCCAGGTTCTCCTTACGGCGGAGAAACTAAATCACGCCGTGTGTGGGTGCCTTTGCTGCAGACTTTAGATGGGTCTGCAATTATTCCCCTGAAGGCAAAGTTACTGCTCCGCCAGACAGAGCCAAAGGAGGGACAGGGAGAAAGCGCGTGGGGCAGGGAGCCCCCTTAATCCGAGGGGCCAGGAGGTTTCAAGGGTCCTCGCAGCGGTGAGCTGGGATGACAAACTCTGAGGGAAGTACTCTGAGTCCCGACGCGTACCCACCGCGCCGAGTGAAGCCACAGACTGGGTGACATGGGGTGGGACAGAGGTCCCAGTGCAGGTCTGACCCGAGAATGCGGCGTGGACGGTCCTGGGCTGCCCTGCTCCCTTCGGTCGCGACTCTGGGCTCTGTAGGCCAAGGACCGCTCCAAAGCGCCTCTTGGAGTCACTCCAGGCCGGGGGATGACACCGTGTTGGGCTGCGTTCCTGCGAAGTCCCCATTCTCTCCCGTCACTCTCCCTTCTTTCCCCCAATACTGAGAACTCACGACCAGGCTCCTTCCATCCTCATCCATTTATTGGGGGTCCCTATGAAACACTAATAGGGTGCAGGGGAAGAAGAGGGCTCGAAGCCTGTTCTAGGGGTCCTGCGGCGGCCTCAGCGGTACTTCTCCGTCAGGACGCCGGACACGATCGACAGGAACTTGTCCCAGGCGGCGTGCGCGTCGGCCGTGAAGTCGGCGGGGAAGTGCGAGGCCAACGTGACCAGCAGGCAATGGGACAGGAACTGGGCGGGAGGGAGAGCGGTCAGCGCTGGCGGCCCGGACGAAGCTCCGCCTCCGGGACCTCGCCCCGCCCCCGTGACCCCGGCCCAGGAATCAGCCCCGCCCCCGAGGCCTCGCCCCGCCCCCGAGGCCTCGCCCCGCCCCGAAACCCCGCCCACCGAGACCTCCTCCAGCCCCCGGGACCCCGGCCCCGAAACCCGCGCCCGGGGCCCCGCGCCCACCTTGAAGTTGACCGGGTCCACGCGCAGCACGTAGGCGTGCAGCTCGCTCAGCTTGGACAACGCGCTCGTCACGTTGTCAATGCTCTTGACCGCGACGCCCACGGCGGCCACCACCTTGGAGCCGTGCGCGCGCAGCTGCGCGGAGCCCGTGTGCAGGTCGAAGTGCGGGAAGTAGGTCTTGGCCTGCGGGTAGCAGGAGAAGAGCCTGCGGGCGGGCGGGCGAGTTAGTGACCCCTCTGGGTGACTCTTGCGGTAGCCGCTGCTCAGTACTGCCCGGCCACCTCACCCTGACCGCCCGTCTCCAGGTCATTCCTTCCTTCCCTCCCTCCCTCCCTCCGTCCACGTGATTGTGGGGACCTGGGTGCTGGGCCCCTAGAGACACAGGTGACCCTCAGACCGCCCCCATCACCTCCTCCTCCTGCCTCTGACCCCCGAGACCTCACCTGCTCATGCTCACTGACCCTCCTCACTGACCATCCTCGCTGACACTCCTCACTGACCACCTCACTGACCCACCTCACTGACCCTCCTCACTGACCCTCCTCACTCTCCCTCCTCAGTCACCCCTCCTCACTGACTCCTGTTCTCACTGACCCCTGACCTCACTGACCCACAGGGTCCCCTCCAGGCTCTACCCCAGCCCACCTGGTGCTCACCTCTCCAGGGTCTCGGTGCCAATGAGGTCCGCCTGTGTAGAGATCTTGCTCCACAGGGATACGATGATGGTCCTCTCAGTCCTGGTCAGAGACATGGTGGCTGCTGAGTGGGAGCTTGACATACTGAAAATTGGTGTTGGTGATGCTCAGCCCCCAGGGTCCCTTTATATGACCCAGCGTTGTGGCCAGGGTCATCACTGGGAGAAGGGAGAGGGCAATGCAGTGGGTTTCTTATCATTTCCAGTGACAGCGGGTGGTCAGGGCCTGGTGGGCTTGATGGCTGAAGGGCTATCACTTTGGCTGCCCCTGCAGAGCCACAGCCAGAGCAGGTCACAGGGAGATAGGGGCCCTGGCCTGGCCAAGGGTCCATGTGTCCATCCAGCCCAGGGCCCAGCCTCCATAACGATTGTCCCTGACCTGCCTGTCCCTCTGAGGGAAGGATGACCTGGGGTGCGTCCCTCCCAGAAGCGCTCTGTGTTATTATTTTTAAGTTTCTGCGGCTCCACCTGATGAGAAAAGTGAAGCCAGGTGTCACAAGGAGGGAATAACAGTCTTGGCTTCTGGCTCTCTCCAGCCTTGGCTGTAGATCCCTCCTCACCCAGCTGAGGCTCCTTCTGAGGTCTCCTCCACCCACAGGCCCCCAGATGCCTGGTGGGGGCCTCTGCCAGCTGGCACCCAGGGGAGGGGCTGGCCCTTCATGCAGTGCCTGGGGCACAGAAACCCACGGTTTTCCCTCCTGGGTTTCCATCCCAACGTGCGGTGGTAGCTCGTTGTGGTATATATGGATATATTTCTATTTGACTGTGCCAGGTCTTAGTTGCAGCACATGGGATCTTTAGCTGTGGCATGTGGGATCTAGTTCTTTGACCAGGGATCACACCTGGGCCCCCTGCATTAGGAGCATGTTGTCTTAGCCACTGGACCACCAGGGACGTCCCTCCAGTATTATTTAAATAGAAGGAAGGGATGGATAGCAGGCAGCAAACTGGTAAAACAACTGTCCCCAGGTGATGGGGTCTGCAGGAGTTCTAGCTTGCTCAGTTTTCCATATTTTCATGGGGCTTCCTCCTGAGCACAGGTTCCTGGAACTGCCAGGTGCCATGAGGTGGAGCTGAGCTGTGGGCGGCCTGGCACCATGCCCCAGTCTCTGTGTCTGAGCCGGGGGTTCCATAGCCCAGGTCTTGGTCTTCTGGAGTGTTACTCCGCTCATGTGTCCCCCCAGCCCCCTGTCCACGGCCGCAGAGAAGGCAGCAGGGGTGCTTAGAGAAGGGGCTGACCCCCTTCAACACCCCATCCACGGCGCTGTCCCAAGGGAGCCCATGTTCACGTGCTGGCCAGTTTCAACTCTTGATTGCTGGTGGTATTAATAATGTGTGTAGGGACACCTGGTTTTATTACCTGGGGTGGACGCGAGCATTTTCCCGCATGACAATTAGAATCTGTTTATTCCTTTTCAGTGTTCAAATGGATTCAGGGTGTATTTTTGTAACCTGTTTTTTTTTTTTGACACACGTACGATCAGTCTCCAGACACACATGCACTGTCTTCACACACTCAGGGTCTTCTTGCTACATTTTCTTTAACACATGTTTTCCGTATGTATTTCAATTAATATTTTAAGAATTTGCAAATTATGCATATTATTTGTCACAGCAGCCCTGGAAAAAGCCCAGCTTAAAAAGCGAAAGCTCCCTTCTGTCCGCCTCACCTGCGCAGGTGACCTTTCTTTATCCATTTCCTGGGAGTGAGCCACCAGTTGAGCGACAACCCCGCGCTGCGGACGGCGCATGCGCAGGGGCGCTCCCCGCCCGCTCCAGGGGCCCCGCCAGCGTCGTGTCTTCAGAGGCTCCGTAACAGTCATGATTCCTGTTCCTACCAACAACACAGAGGAAGAACACAGACCCCTGGGTCACCACTCACCCTTGTGTATTTCTTTGTTTAGCTGACTTCCCTGAACTGCCTCCAGCGTATTGATGCTTTTCTCTTCACTGTTAGTCCCTCGGTCCAGCAAGAGTGTGCCCAGCACAGCTGGCCCTAAGGGTGAACTTGAACCAACTGTCTGGGAAGCTCACTCTGAAGCTTAGACTTCAGTCCCAAGCTCAGCCACCTGAGCCTCCCCGTGAGCACCCTTCGCAGCCCGGTGAGGTGGCGGTCACTGTGAGGAGGTCAAGTTCAGCAGAAACCATTTCCTTTCGGGTCCAGGACGGGTATCAGTGGGGACAGGGGTGACGTCTGGGCTCCAGGCTGGAGAGGGCAGGGACCACAGGAGACTGCCAGCCCCTCATCTTGGGAATTCCCCAGCAGGGGGTCTCCAGCCAGAATGGAGGGTGCCAGGTGTAAGCAGGGGTGCGGTGGACCTGTGTGGGTGTGGGAGGTGACGGGGGGAGGAGCAGGCAAAGTAAGTCAAGCTGGATTAGAACCTGGTTGCAGGACCCCAGCCCGGAACTTCAGCCCCCAGAAACTCAGGCCGGGGCAGGGGGCCTGCAGGCCGAAAGGCTGGGGTGAATCCAGGGAGGGCCTGAGGGCAGGAGGGAAGAGCCCCTCCTGGGCTGGGGCCGTGGCTGACCGCTCCTTCTCTCAGCATTTGTCAGGTGGCGCGCAGATGCGCTTCGCCCCACTGCTTTCTTGCCTTTCTTTCTTCTCCTGGGTAGTCTGTGTCCTGACCCCACAAACTTGTGCCTAGGGAGTTGATTTTAATGGAGGGGGGCGAGGGCCCTGGCTCCGTCCCCATCCCAACCCCCCTCCGTCTGCCCTTAGTCCACCTGGCGGCACCGACCTCCACCTGTGCCCTGGAGACACCCCCACCCCCCGCCCAGGCTCACATCCCCTCCCCTGCCTCCCATCCCTCCTGGAGATAGCTGCTCCATCCTTCCTTCCTGAGGTTCAGACCAGCGAGCCCAGGCCTATCTGACCCTCATTTCTCACCCCTGAGCCCTGCTGTGGCTTCCGACCCTCCATGAGGGAAGGCTCCCTGCTCCCAGCTCTGCCTCCCTCCTCTGTCCTCCTCCAGGCCCCGAGCTACCTCCTTCTAGCCTGCTCCGTCCTCCCCAGGCCTCCCTCTGGGAAGGTTTTCCCTCAGATGTCACTGGGTTACTAGGCCCACACTGACCACCCCATTTAAAATTGCAACTTCCCCTGCCTGGCCTGTCCAGTCTCCAACTTGCTACACTTTTCTTTTTTCCACAGAAAAACATATGTTTATTACCCACTAGAATGTAAGCTCAGAAAGGGAGGGAATTTTGGTTTGGTTTTGTTTCCTGGTCTGGGAAGCCTCCTGGACAGTCAGGAGCCCAGAGCTGGCTCCCCGTAAAGAACTGTCTAGTGACCCACGGGTCTTTGTGCCTCAGCGCCATGCGTGCACTGACCACTGTCTCCCTGAGTGAATGCCCCTGCCTGCCCTGCCTCCCAGGTGAGCTGAGCTCGGGGCTGGGGGTCAAGGATGGCTGGCCGGGGCCTGCCCAAAGGTGGACGAGGGGGCTGGCTCCTGTCCCCACAGAACAGCAGGCCCACCAGCGCAAACGGTGCCGGTTCTTCGGAACTTGAAGGGTTCCCAGGGTCTCCTGGCCCCGTGGGAAAGCTGAGACTTAGAGAGCGGGGCGGCAGCTGTGGTCACAAACTCCACTGGGGCCGAGGCCCGGGCTTCAGGGGAGAGACTCCTCACACTCAGGCCGCTCCCCTCCACTGAGGCCCGAGACCCAGCTCCTAGGAGCTCCAGGGCAGTGAGGTGCGTGGGTCCACATCCCACAGCCACGATTTGGGCAGCATTCCCTCTGGTCAGAGTCCTCCCTGGAGGAAGGGAAGGAGGCATCTCCCTTAAGAGAGGGTCTGCAGCCCTGACCAGACGCTAAAGGCAGGCGAGCAGCAGGGGCTGCCTCGGGCAAGCTTGTGAAGGCCCAGAAGCTCCATGCATTCCTCATGGGTGATGTATGACCTTCTAACCAGTGCCAGACCACTGCTAACTGCTGGGTGCTCAGCCCAGGGCAAGAAGACACTCCTGCTGGGGAAGGTGTGCAGAACAGGATGAGGGCAGCAGGTAAACATGCCGTGAGAAGGAGGAGGGCCACCCCGGACACCTGGGTTTTCTCCACGACGCCTGTGCACTCCTCTGGAACATGACATCAGGACTTGGCCACTGGAACTGCGATGCTCCAGGCAGAAAAGCACTGTCCAGATAGAGAAAACAGGGGCCACTCCCACCAAGAGAACATCCCGGTGGCCCCCGTCCTGGCTGATGAGCGGTTGCTGCTTCACTGTCAGTCACAGCATCGCTTATCTTCTAGATGAGACTCACTGAGACACTGGATTGTAGGATGACTCCCACTTCCCGGTTCAGTCCAGAGCTAGCCTGCTTTCTTGAGCCCAGGCTCAGTTCTCTGACTCAGATACAGGGCTCCCCATGGCAGTGGTCTTCTCTGCGGCCGTGAGTTAACAGACCCAACTCTGTTTGGCCATGGCTGTGTTCCAGCTGGTCTCTGGCTGGAGAGAGACAGATGGCATTGCCATCAGAAAGGAGAGAGCAGGGAAGTGCTGTTCGTGGAGCTCAGAGGGGTTATACTTTTAGATAAGGCGGCAGGGAAGATGGTGCTGAGATGGGGATTTCTGAATGAGTATTTGAAGGAGCTGGGAGAATCAACCACAAGATGTTTGGGGAAGAGTGAGTGGCGCCAGGTGCAAGGGCCCTGAGAGGGCCCAGGCCTCCGTCATCGTCTGGGAGACAAAAAGGAGGCCAGTGCAGGGTGGAGTGACAGGCGGGGAGCGCGCTGAGGTCAGGTCTAGCACATCACGAACAGCGTGCTGAGCAGCTGCGGTCCCCCACCTGGACCAATCATAGCTAACATTTGTGTTGTCAGTGTATATGGGGATGTGTCTCAATGTGTTTTGTTTTTCTTCTAAACACTGTGGACATGTGTGATGACATCATGTCTCTGTGTAAACTTGAGCACAGATCTCCTAGAATAAGGAGATCCTTCTATGTAAATGGGCTTCCCTGGTGGCTCAGAGGTTAAAGCGTCTGCCTGGAATGCGGGAGGCCGGGGTTCTATCCCGGGGTCGGGAAGATCCCCTGGAGAAGGAAAATGGCACCCCACTCCAATACTCTTGCCTGGAGAATCCCACGGAGGGAGGAGCCTGGTAGGCTACAGTCCATGGGGTCTCAAAGAGTCGGACACAACTGAGCGACTTCACTTTCTATATAAATAACCACAAGCCTATCCTCAATCTAAGTGAACTTCCCTTTGCACTGAAATTCCCTGTTCATCCCCCACATTTGTTCAATTTGTTCAGGTTGGGATCTGATCCAGGTTCTTATGTAGCTTTCAGTTGCCTATTCATTTTTTTCTTCCAGAAGCTCTCCACCCCATACCCACTGTTCCTTATCAATGACTGCAGAACAGTTCAGGCCTACTGGCTTGTAGAATATTTATTTCATTTTGGGGTTGCTCTGATAGTTTCCCTGCAGTGTTATTTAGCTGGTTCCTTTGTCCATGTGTTTCCTGTACCCTGGAAGTCAAATCAAAAGACTTGATTAGGTCAGGTTAAAAGCTATTGACAGTGAAAGGGCAACTCACAGAATGGGAGAAAATATTTGCAAACCACATATCTGATAAAGAACTATATCCAGAAGGTAGAAATAACTCTTACAACTCAACAACAAAAAGAAACAACCCAATGAAAAATGGACAAGGGACTTGAATAGACTTTATCCAAAAAAAAAAAAAAAGAATAACACATGAAAAGATGCTCAACTTCGTGACTTGTTTGTGAAATGCAAATCAAAACCACAATGAAGTCCCGGTCCAGGTCTCTCCTTTGGAAAGATGTCAGACCTGGCAGTAGCTAACACCTGGAGCCTTAACTTGAAGCTGCAGGAACTGACCAACACTTATAAGCTGCCAAGTAACTTTCTGGATATCAACATCTTTAATCCACAGACGGTAGGCGTGGGCTGCACTCGCTTCACCCACCTATGAGATTTGCATGTGGACAAAACTACCTGTTTTCAAACTGAAGGAGTCCTGTGTATGACGGTGCTGCAGTAACTTTGAGTGACTAGAAAATGAGCTGGAGCAAGAGAGAACGATTGTATTAATAGTCCCACCACTGCATGGGAAAGTCTTGAAATGGCAGCTCCCTTTTCGAGGAAACGAAAGGGTCTTTGAGGAGTCCTTTATTGGAGAAAAGAGGTAGGGCCTCAAACAGTTTATTAGCAGAATTGCTAATAAACTGGATGGATGCTGGGCATCCACCAGCTCAGAATGAACGCTGCCTACACATGTTCCTGCAGGAGGAGGCAATTGACAGGAACTGCATCCCCAGGAAGGTGTGCCCGTAGGAGCCCTTCTCACCACTTGCCCTCTACTTTCCTGCTGAAATGACACTGGTTGTCACACTAAGCCTCTCTCTCTTTGATCTGAAGCTGGCCGTCCCTGCCCTGGCCTGATAGACAATGTGGCATTGTGTTCCTTGGCACCTGACTGTACCTTGGAGGCTCTGCTAGGAGCCTCTTTGAGGAGAGGTGGGAACCACAAGCAGATGCCCTTTGCGTTGGGTTGAGGTTGGTGGGGATTGGACTAGAAGGCAATTTCTTGGGCATTTCACATGCCAGAGGCTAACCTTGGTCGGGGGGCAGCGTGTGCTGGTGGGGCACTTGTATACTTACTGATGCTGCAAGTCCAGGGGATTTTCTTAGTCTTGAGTTTAGCCAGGAACACAAAGCAGGGAAAGACCCTGACTTTCCTTCTGGCATGAACTTTTTCCTTTCGGGAAGGTGGCAGAGACCTCAAAGCTCTTATTTTTTCCAGGCCCATTCCCAGTTTTCTCAAGAGTTTCCCTTGTTGTACTTTAAACAAAGAGAGACCTTGTTGCTCTTCATGGCAGTAATTCTGAGGTCTAAGCTGTCTGTTGTGTGGAGTGAGGTGTGTGGGTTTTCTGGGCCCATCATCGTGGCTGCTTCAGAGTCAGGAGAAAGCCGTGGGGTAGTCGGGGGATCCTGTTGCCTAGACCCCCTCCTTTGTGGCTCCCCACTCTAGCTGCTGGTCTTTGCTCACCAGTAGTTAAGGCAGTATGGGCTGGGCCAGCAGTTCTGCTTCCTCAAGCCCTTGCTACTTCATGGGTTAGTTTTGCAGGTTTGGTGGCTTGAGGGCTGGGGGAGATTCGCCACAGCCAGGTAACTTCCTGAAGGGTGGGAGTGGGTCATTTTCTAGGTACCTCCCAGGGGTTAGAAAGGGCATCAGGATGTTGGAACCCCAACATCCTCCCCAGAAGCTAAGCTAGCAACTGGTGTAGATTTCCCAAATCTTAGAGTCTGAAGCAACTTCTTGAGCATGGCAACTTTCCTGGGCTTCTGTCTGGGAGGTGGTGGTTTGTTTGCTGGGGCCCAATATCTATCCCAAGTGGTGTTAAAAGTGAGGGTTCTTTGCTTAGGCTCCCTGTCATGGGAGGACTGGAGTTCTTTATATAGGGTCTCAGGGAAAAGGATTACTGGTTCTGACAAGACCCTGATTGGAGAGATTAGGTTTGCGTTTAGAGTCCATCCAAATGTTGAAGTTCCCTGAGACCGATCAGCTCTCCAGTTCTGCGCAAGCTCCCGAGAGAAGCTTGCTCTGTTTCCCACTTTTCCAGTGTTGGTGTTGTTGCTGCCTTTTTCATCTGTATCCACTGTTACTGACTTTTTTAAGTTAAAAATTCCTTCTTTAATTATACACAAGTGCTGGGAGCCTGGCCCCATTTCTGCTGTGCATGTATCCTGACTTTGGGCTTTTATTCAACAAAATATTCATTCTTCTGTCCGACAATGTCATACTCAACTCTCTTTATATTAAGACACTGAAGAAAAACCACCCCCCCCCCCCCACAATTCAGGGACTTCCCTAAATTGGTCCAGTGACTAAGACTCTGCACTCCCAGTTCAGGGGGCCCAGGTTTGATCCCTGATCAGGGAACTAGATCCCACATGCCGCAACTAAGTAACCCAGTAAATAAAATAGCAAATATTTTTTAAAAACCCCAAAACGTCCACAAAAATATGAAGATCATGCAAAGAGAGACTGAAGAGCCAGGCTGAAGAAGACTAAACGAGAAGTTTGATGTTGACAAGTAAAGGCCATTCTTGGGAGGGACAGTGTGTGATGAGATCTGTGTTGATGGCTTTGGACTGGTGTTAATCTCCTGACTTTGGTGGCAGGTTAATCACCTATCTGTGCAGGTGCCCCAGCGGCTCAGATGGTAAAGAATCTGCCTGCAATTCAGGAGACCTGGGTTTGATCCTGGGGTCAGGAAGATTCCCTGGAGAAGGAAACAGCAACCCACTCCAGTATTCTAGCCTGGACAATTCCATGGACAGAGGAGCCTGGCAAGCTACAGTCCATGGGGTTGTAAAGAGTTGGACATGACTCAGCAACTTTCATTTCACAATCTCGTGATTTTGGTGGTAGTTCTCTGGCTGTCCAGGTAAGTGTTCTTGTTGAGTTTAGGAAATCTACAGGTGTTTAGGGGTGCTGAGAGTATTAAAGGGAGTCATGCCTGCATTCTACTCTCAAGTGACTCAGAAAGAAAGAGCAAGTGAAGGCAAGTTGTAAACTGAGGAATCTTGATGAGTATTTGGAAGTTTTGTCTTCTTAGCATATTTTGCAGGTTTATTATGGCAGAAAGCAAAGAAGAACTAAAGAGCCTCTTGATGAAAGTGAAAGAGGAGAGTGAAAAAGTTGGCTTAAAGCTCAATATTCAGAAAACTAAGATCATGGCATCCGGTTCCATCACTTCATGGCAAATAGTAGGGGAAACAGTGGAAACAGTGACAGACTTTATTTTGGGGGCTCAAAAATCACTACAGATGGTGACTGCAGCCCTGAAATTAAAAGACGTGTGCTCCTTGGAAGAAAAGCTATGACCAACCTAGACAGAATATTAAAAAGCAGAGACATTACTTTGTCAACAAAGGTCCATCCAGTCAAGGCTATGGTTTTTCCAGTAGTCATGTATGGATGTGAGAGTTGGACTATAAAGAAAGCTGAGCATCGAAGAATTGATGCTTTTGAACTGTGGTGTAGGAGAAGACTCTTGAGAGTCCCTCAGACTGCAAGGAGATCCAACCTGTCCATCCTAAAGGAAATCAGTCCTGAATATTCATTGGAAGGACTGATGTTGAAGCTGAAACTCCAATACTTTGGCCACCTGCTGTGAAGAACTGACTCATTTGAAAAGACCCTGATGCTGGGAAAGATTGAAGTTGGGAGGAGAAGGGGATGACAGAGGATGAGGCAGTTGGATGGCATCACTGACTCAATGAACATGAGTTTGAGTAAACTCTGGGAGTTGATGATGGACAGGGAGGCCGGCGTGCTGCAGTCCATGGTGTCGCAAAGAATTGGACACGACTGAGCAACTGAACTGAACTGACTGACTGAGATATAATTCCCATGCCATCCAATTCACCCACTTAAAACATAACAGTTCATTTTTAATACATTCACAGAATTGTGCAACTATTACAATTTTAGAATATTTCCATCATCCCCTGAAGAAACCCCATACCCACTAGCAGTCACTCCTATTTCTCCATCTTTGTCTTATTTTTGCAGTTGCTTTTTGACAATTTGAAAATGTTTTAAAATACAAGATTATGAACTCACAGTATCTGTATTGTGATAACAACAAGTTACTGGATATTAGAGATTCTTTGCGCAGCCAAGGTACTATGTTCACAAGTCACTTGGAATAGTTCTTTTTTTCTGATCGTTAGATTACTACATCCTCAACCAGTTTCATGTAACTTATATTCTTATTTTGATGTTTTAATTTTTTGCTCTTTTAAATTTTCCTTTTGATGATTTAACATGATTCAAGGTCAAGAGAGTGAAGAGAGTTAGGCTTGGAGGAGCACGCCATCAACCCCATTCACGTTGCCGTGTGTAATCATTTCCAGTTTATCTGTCCATAGTTGCTTTTTGCAAAAATACGCAAACACACACAAACAGATGAGCACTTGCAAGGGCACACGGAGGTCAATGAACCGCTCACATGCATGTGTGCCCACACATACTTGAATTTCCCCTCCTCACAGAAAGGAAATCATGCTATACATACACCAATCTACTTTTTCACTTCTTTTTCTTTTTAACACTGTAAATCCTGGCTATCATGTCACAACCATCATAAGAAATTGTCATTTTTTTTTTTCCGTTCCCAGTTCCTTGTGGTGTGGATGTTCATGGTTTGTTCTGTTGTTGAATCATTGTGGACTGTTTTCCAGACTATAGCAGACTCAGCTGCCCCAGTGGCTCTATACATCTGTGTTCTACTCCCACCCACGTTGTAGGGGGGCCGCCAGCAGAGTATGGTCAAAGTCTTGGGTTTTTGTTTATCAAGTAGGTGAGAAATAGATCCAAGTGCAATTTTTAGTATTACTTGCATTTCTCTTGTTATGAGCAAGGTTGAACCTCTTTCCCTTTTCCGTGTCTAATCTGTATCCCCCACTAGACTGTCAGCTCCACCTGTCAAGAGCTTTGCTGGTTTAAGTGGTCGTATGCATGGCCTAGAAATATTCTTGGGCCTCTTGCTGCTGCTGCTGCTAAGTCGCCTCAGTTGTGTCCGACTCTGTGTGACCCCATAGAGGGCAGCCCATTAGGCTCCTCTGTCCCTGGGATTCTCCAGGCAAGAATACTGGAGTGGGTTGCCATTTCCCTCTCCAATGCATGAAAGTGAAAAGTGAAAGTGAAGTCGCTCAGTCGTGTCCGACTCTTAGCGACCCCATGGACTGGAGCCTACCAGGCTCCTCCATCCATGGGATTTTCAGGGCAAGAGTAATGGAGTGGGGTGCCATTGCCTTCTCCGCTTGGGCCTCTTACGGGCTCATAAATGATTGCTTAATGGAGCAATGAATGGGTGGATGAATGAATGAATATATTCAGCACTTCTCTCTTACTGAAATCAGGCATAAACCAGGAAACAGTATAAATTCCAGAAGGAGAAGAGAGTATACCATCAGAAGCCCCAGAGACAGCCAGAGGGTCCAGCTGGGTTCCAGCACTGCCTCCCACCCCATCCCCAAGTAAAGGCCTAGAGGCGCCCTTTCTGCAGAAGAGAAAGTGCTCCCCCCAGGTTACGGGGAGCCGATCTGATCTCTGCCCTCAGACAGAGGGGGTCAGTGCAAGGATGCCTGCAGGCCTCCCGTGTAACCCAGGCAGGCCCTGCACCCTCCCTCCACCTCTGCCACCCCCACCCACAGTGGCCCAGTGACCACAGAGACAAAGTGGACGTTAATTCGTTTATTGGCCCGTCTCGGGGAAGGCGTGGGGTGGGGTGTGAGACTCCTTAGAGCATCTGGGGGCCCATTCCGTCCTGGGGGTCCTGCGGCGGCCTCAGCGGTACTTCTCCGTCAGGACGCCGGACACGATCGACAGGAACTTGTCCCAGGCGGCGTGCGCGTCGGCCGTGAAGTCGGCGGGGAAGTGCGAGGCCAACGTGACCAGCAGGCAGTGGGACAGGAACTGGGGCGGGAGGGAGAGCGGTCAGCGCTGGCGGCCCGGACGAAGCTCCGCCTCCGGGACCTCGCCCCGCCCCCGTGACCCCGGCCCAGGAATCAGCCCCGCCCCCTAGGCATCGCCCCGCCCCGAAACCCCGCCCACCGAGACCTCCTCCAGCCCCCGGGACCCCGGCCCCGAAACCCGCGCCCGGGGCCCCGCGCCCACCTTGAAGTTGACCGGGTCCACGCGCAGCACGTAGGCGTGCAGCTCGCTCAGCTTGGACAACGCGCTCGTCACGTTGTCAATGCTCTTGACCGCGTCGCCCACGGCGGCCACCACCTTGGAGCCGTGCGCGCGCAGCTGCGCGGAGCCCGTGTGCAGGTCGAAGTGCGGGAAGTAGGTCTTGGCCTGCGGGTAGCAGGAGAAGAGCCTGCGGGCGGGCGGGCGAGTTAGTGACCGCTCTGGGTGACTCTTGCGGTAGCCGCTGCTCAGTACTGCCCGGCCACCTCACCCTGACCGCCCGTCTCCAGGTCATTCCTTCCCTCCCTCCCTCCCTCCGTCCACGTGATTGTGGGGACCTGGGTGCTGGGCCCCTAGAGACACAGGTGACCCTCAGACCGCCCCCATCACCTCCTCCTCCTGCCTCTGACCCCCGAGACGCTCCTCACCTGCTCATGCTCACTGACCCTCCACACTGACCCTCCTCACTGACCCCACCTCACTGACCATCTTCAGTGACCCCTCCTCAATGACCCCTCCTCACTCACCCTCCTCACGACCTACACGGTCCCCTCCAGGTTCCATCCCAGCCCACCTGGTGCTCACCTCTCCAGGGTCTCGGTGCCAATGAGGTCCGCCTGTGTGGAGATCTTGCTCCACATGGACACGATGATGGTCCTCTCAGCTCTGGTCAGAGACATGGTGGCGGCTGAGCGGGAGCTGGGCGCGCTGAGAACTGGCGTCCTGGTGCTCAGGCCCCAGGGTCCGCTTATATACGTGGAGCCAGGGTGGGGGCCACGCTGTGGTCATCGTTGGGGGAGGGGAGGGGGCCGTGGGTGTGGATCTCTTATCAGATGCAGTGACCCTGGGCGGTCAGGGCCTGGTGGGCTTGGTGGGGTGAGGGGCTATCACTCCGGCCACCCTTGCTGGGCCTGACTAGACTCCAGGGGAGATAGGGGCCCAGTCAGCCCAGGAGGTCATCCTGCGTTTGCAGCCCAGCGCTGCACTTTCTTGTCCATTTCAGAATCCCAGAATGGGAGAAGCCAGAGGAGTGCCCATACACCGTCCGGTTCCTGGTTCCCATGCCCCTGCTGGCCCCATTACTGCTGGGCTAGGCTGTGGCTGGACCCACATGACACCTCCCCCCTGCCCAATGCACACACTGGCTCTAGAATCCCTGGGTTTCCTGCAAGAAAACAATGCATGGTCTTGCCTGGTGGGCCCTGAGGAGGGAGGTACTGACTGGTTTCTGAAAAGCTGGGGAAGTGGCAAGTAAACAGAAGAGAATCCTTCTAATATCGTGTGATTTTAGGTTCTGCAGTTTTGCTCACCAAGTCATAACTTAAACAAAGTGAGGCAGATATGCCTTTCAATTTTATTTCAACCTACAATTGATTTTTTTAGTATGCTGCTCTGTGAATTTTGACACGTGTATAGATTTGTGTAACCTCACCCACAATCAGGACACACAGCTCTATCACCCCCAAAACTCCCACTGGCTGCCCTTTTGCAGCCTCATCTTCCTCTATCCCCTAAACTGACACCACTGTACTTCTGTCTCTTTTAACAATGTCCTGTAAACGGAAATATACAGCTTGTCAACATACAGCATGTCATCTTTCAGGACTGGCTTCTTTTTCAGCGTAATATTCTTGAGATACATGCATGTTATTGCCTGTATCAATAGTTGGTTTCCTTTTACTGCAGAACAGTACTCCGCGGTAGTAATGTTCATTCATTCTCCCACTCAAACATGTGGGTTTTTCCCAGTTTGGGGTTATTACAAGTAAAGCTGCTGTGAACATTCTTGTGTACGTCTTTATATAAACATGTATTTTTATTTCTCTGGGATAATACCATATCTAGGAGTAGGATTGGGCTAAGTGTATGTTTAATTTAGTAGGAAACTGCTCATCTGTTTTCCAGAGTGGCTTCAACATTTTGCATTCCACCCAGCAAAAGTCCTACCTGCTCTGTGTCTTTGTCAACACTTCCACACATTGGTTGTTCTGATGTTGTGGGGCCATATGGCACACTGGCTTCAGTCTGCATTTCCTTGACAGCCAGTGATGTGGAGCATCTTCTCACACTCTTGTTTGCCGTCCAGGTTTTCTCTTCGCTGAAATATCTCTCCTGGTATTTTGACCATTTTAAAATTGGGTTGTTTGTCTTCTTACTGTTGAATTTCGAGAGTTCTGTGTGTATTCTGGATGCAATCATTTGTCAGATATGCACTTTGCAAATATTTCCTTCTAGTTTGTAGCTTGTCATTTCATCCTCTTAATAGTATCATTTGCAGAGCCAGAGTTTTATTTTTTATGAAGTCTAATTTATCAAGTTTTTCTTTTAAGATTCATGTTTTTAGAGTCATGCCTGAGAATTCTTTGCCTAATCCCGTCACAAAGCCTTTATCTAAGTGTTTTCATCTAAGACTTTTTTCTAAGTATTTCAGAGTTTATGTTTTACACTTAGGTCTGTGATCTATTTTGAGATCATTTTTGTTTAAGGTATGAGGCTTAGGTCTTGGGTTGTTTGTATTTTCTCTTTACCTATGAGTGTCCAATTTATCCAGTACCTTTTGTTGAAAACACTATACTTCCTCTATTGAACTGCCTTCTCTAACTTATTTGTAAACAATTAATTGCACATTAATTGCACATATTTCTGCACATCTATTTCTCTACTCTTTCTTTTATTCCACTGACCTATGTGTCTATCCTTCACCAAAATCACACAGGCTTTATTACTGTAGCTTTATGTCATGTCTTAAACTTAGATAGTCTCCCAAGAATGAGAGAAAACATTTGCAAATCATATATCGGATCAGGGACTGATCCAAAATATAAAAAAATCTTACAAGTCAAGAAGAGACAGCTAACTGAAAACTGGGCAGAGTACTTTCATAGACATTCCTCTAAAGAAATCATAAATGTGCAATAGACACGTGAAAAGGCGCTCAGCGTCATTACTCATTAGGCAAGGTAAGGTAAGTCACTTCAGTCGTGTCCGACTCTGTGCGACCCCATAGATGGCAGCCCACCAGGCTCCCTGGGATTCTCCAGGCAAGAACACTGGAGTGGGTTGCCATTTCCTTCTTCAATGCATGCAAGTGAAAAGTGAAAGTGAAGTCGCTCAGTCGTGTCCGACTCTTCGAGACCCCGTGGACTGCAGCCCACCAGGCTCCTCTGTCCATGGGATTTTCCAGGCAAGAGTACTACAGTGGGGTGCCATTGCCTTCTCCGTACTCATTAGGGAAATGCAAATCAAAACCAAAAAAGATAGCACATCATACTCACTAAGATGGCATCAAAAACCCCAGCCTGAACTGTAATCCTAACCTTACCTACAGTATATAGAATGGCTCTATTTAAAAGACAAAATGACAAGTGTTGGTAAGGAGATGGAGAAATTAGAATCTTTAGACTGCTGATGGGAATGTAAAATGGTGCAGCCGCTATGGAAGACAGCCTGGCGGTTCCTCAAAAGGTTAAACAGAGTTCCCACATGACTCAGCAATTCCATTCCGTAGTACACACCCAATAAAATACATCCATTTGAAAACTTGTACTGTGTTCATAGCACTGCTATTCATAACAGCCAAAAAGTGCAGACAACCCAAATGTCCTTCAAGTGATGAATAGGTGAATCAAATATGGCATATAATCTAGACAGTGGAGTAATGAAGTAAAGTGAAGTCGCTCAGTCGTGTCCAACTCTTTGCGACCCAGTGGACTGTAGCCCACCAGGCTCCTCCGCCCATGGGATTCTCCAGGCAAGAATACTGGAGTGGGTTGCCATTTCCTTCTCCAGGGAATCTTCCCAACCCGGGGATCGAACCCAGGTCTCCCACATTGTGGGCAGATGCTTTAACGTCTGAGCCACCTGGGAAACCCCAAGTGGCGTAGTATCCAGTCGTAAAAAGGAAGAAAGTACTGATACGTGAGTGAATCTTGAAAAAATTCATACTGTATGATTCTGTTTACATGAATGTCAAGAACAGGCAAGTCCTTAGAGACAGATAGTAGATTAGGGAACTTGCCTAAGTGGTTAACTTGTCCAATGGTTAAGAATGCTCCTGCCAATGCAAGGGACATGGGTTCAATACCTGGTCTGGGAATATTCCACACGCTGAGGGGCAACTAAGCCCATGCGCCACAACTACTGAGCCTAACACTCTAGAGCCTGAGAGCTGCAACTACCGAAGCCCACCTGCCTAGAGCCTCTGCTCCACAAGAAGCCACCACATGAGAGACCAACGCACCAGAACTAGAGCGTAGCCCCTGCTTGCTGCAACTAGAGAAAGCCTGCGTGCAGCAGCAAAGACTCAGCACAGCCAAAAATAAATTAATAAAATTAAAAAAAGATAAAAGTAGATTAGGTTGTCTGGAGCCAGGGTAGTTGGGGGTCTGTGACTGTTAATGGGGCTGGGGGTTCTTTCGAGGTAATGAAAAGTTTCTAAAATTGTGGTGATGGTCACATAACTCTGAATATACAAAACCCCACTGAATTGGACTCTTAATTTTTTTTCTTTTTTTGGTCTGTGCAGCATGGTATTTGGGATCTTAGTTCCTTGATCAGGTATCACACCTGTGCCTGCTGCAGTGGAAGTGCAGAGTCTTAACCACTGGACCACCAGGGAAGTCCCAAATTGCACACTTAAAATGGCAAGATGTATGGTATGTGAATTTTATCTCAATTAAGGTGTTAAAAGATTGGGTGATGTCATTCCTCCATCATTATTCTTCTTTTCCAAAACGATTTTGGTGACTCTGGTTCCTTTGCCTTCCCATGTGAATTTTTGTTTGTTGTTCAATTGCTCAGTTGTGTCTGACTCTTTGTGAACCCATGGACTGCAGCACACCAGCCTTCCATGTCCTTCATTATCTTCCGGAGCTTACTTAAACTCATGTCCATCGAGTCGGTGATGCCATCCAGCCATCTCGTCCTCTGTCGTCCCCTTCTCCTCCTGCCCTCAATCTTTCCCAGCATCAGGGTCTTTTCCAATGAGTTGGCTGTTCACATCAAGTGATAAAAGTATTGGAGTTTCTGCTAGCATCAGTCCTTCCAATGAATAATCAGGGTTGATTTCCTTTAGGATTGACTGGTTTGATCTCCTTGCAGTCCAAGGGATTCTCAAGAGTCTTCTCCAGCGCCACAGTCAAAAGCATGAATCCTTCAGCACTCAGTCTTCTTCGTGGTCCAACTCTCACATACATGACCACTGGAAAAACCATAGCTTTGACTATACAGACCTTTGTTGGCTAAGTGATGTCTCTGCTTTTTGAATTTCAGAGTTAGTCAAAGAGTTACTTGCACAAAAGCCTAGGAGTTTTTCAGAATGGAGGTAAACATTTCCTGCGTGGAGAGTTCTGATCACAGATATTTTGCTAAACTATTCTTAGAGAAAATTGTGAGGCTCAGACAAGCCCTCTGATTGGAAAACATGTGCACAAGAATAAACAAGTGTTGAGCACCTTCTGTGCTTGGAGTGTTACTGTGCTATGAGGCTTGCTTCTCCTAAGCCTGAGACTGGGCTGATGAGACTGGAGGTCTGAGGGCGGGTGCTGCCTCCGGGGGTGCCTCCCCGCTGCTGAGCAGAGAGGGCGGGGATCTCCCGGGGCTGTCAGTGCCTGTCTGTGGCCTGGAGGCCGAGTCTGTCTTCCTGGAAGCCCCTTCCAGGTCTCCCCTTATGTTTCACAGCTGTGCCCTCTTCTCATGTGACAGGGTCTCCCTCTCCCAGGGTGTGCCCACCCTCTGCTGGCCTTGCGCTCGTGGTCACCTCTCCTGGCCGTGCTCTGCCTCTGGGCCCAGGTGTTCACAGGGTGTGTGACTTTGCCTCTCTGGGCTCACCCCAGAACTGATGAGCCCAGCCCTCCCTGCTCACCCCTGTTTCAGGAGACTCCAGGCCGCTGCCCGCATCTAGGCCTGCAGTCGGGGTGTGCGAGTCTGATCCTGAGGCTTCAGCTCCCCAGAAAGAAGAGAAGGAAGGAAGACAGACAGGGACAGATGGACAGACTGGCAGAGAAAACAGGCTGAGCCAGGGAGACAGAAGGGGCTGAGGAACACGTGGAAGTTCAGGCAGAAGGAGGGAGTCTGGAGGTCCTGGGTGAGGGTGGAGCTGACCTGCTGGACAAGGTAGGGGAGGCACAGCGGGGCCTCAGTGAGCAATGTGCCTTAGACAAGGCCCCCAGCTACAGCGTCTGGGGTCTTGGCCAGGAGTCAGTGTGGGGGGTGAGGAGTGTGGACTCCTGGCCTCCCGCTGTGGGGCTGGTCCTCACTCCCCTCTTGGCAGCACCTCCCCCATCCTTGGCTTTCACAGGACAGAGAGTCACAGGAAGCCACTTTGATTCTGAAACTTCCAAGGCCTGCAAAGCATTGGTGTGGGCAGGCACCCTTTTTCTTTTACTTTTTTTCATTGCAAAATACAGCACAAGATTACATCACAGCGTAATGAAATATTATAAGTCACACGCTGAGCGTCCCAGTCCTCCTCAAAGGTGACCCCAACCTACTTTCTTGCTTTACAGTAAGCTTTTACTACACACTTATGTGTCCTTGGACTTCCCTGTGGCTCAGATGGTAAAGAATCTGCCTGCAACACAGGAGACCTGGGTTCTATCCCTGGGTTGGGAAGATCCCCTGGAGAAGGAAATGGCTACCCACTCCAGTATTCTTTCCTGGAGAATTCCACGGACATAGGACCTTGGTGGGCTACAGTCCATGGGGTCGCAGAGTCGGACACGACTGAGCAACTCACACTACTACTACTGTGTGTCCTTAGGCGCTTTAGTTGGTGTTGCCTGCCTTTGGCTTTCAGGTCCATGAGACAGTGTAGGGGGTCATCTCCTGTCACCCACGTTTGTGACATGCCCGAGGTGCTGTGGGCATTGGTTGTCGTCGCCGTGTTGTGTTTCCTGGTAGGGACATATCACAAGTTACCCAGGGTAACAGGGATGGACATTTGGGCTGTTTAGTTCTTGGCTGTTGTGAGCGACGCTGCAGTGAACATTCTGTTGGGTATATCCCCAGGATGGAGGCTGCTGGGTCCAGGGCGTGGAGTTCTCAGCTTCCGCAGTTAATGGCAGATGTTTTCGGGAGCAGTTGTACCGCCTGGCACTCACCTAGTGATGTTCTAGTTCCTCTTGCTCCTCACCCTTCTGAAAGTTTGTCACGTGGGTCCCAGTTGGAGGCGGGGTCTCAGGGTTCAGGTTTTCTGCTGGGTGTATACTAGCTTCTCACGTGGTCTTAATTTGCACTTGACACTGCTGAGCTAGGTCCCTGTTCACACAGTTGCTGTCCTTTGCATTGCATTTGCATTCCTTTTTTTTGTTGAAGTTTCCAAGTCATGGCCATTTTTCTACTGTGTTGCCAGTCTTATTGATTTATAGGAAATTTAAAGAGATTCTAGGTAGGGACTTCCCTGGTGGTCCCATGGTTAGGAACTCACCTGCCAATGCAGGGGCTATGGTATGATCCCTGGTCTGGGACGATCCCACAGGCAGAGGCGCAGCTGAACCTGAACCGGCACATTGCAACTACTGACCAGCACGCCCGGAGGCCATGCTTGGCAACAAGAGAAGCCGCTGCGGTGAGAAGCCTGCGTGTTGCAACCAGAGAGTAGCCCCTGCTCACCACAACTAGAGAAAGTCGGCGTGCAGCAATGGAGACCCAGCACAGCCATAAATAAATAATTAATTTTTTAAAGTACTAATGGACAGGTAGGCCTGGCATGTTGCAGTTCATGGGGTCGCAAAGAATCGGACATGACTGAGCTACTGAACTGTACTGAATACTTACAAAAGTATTCTGGATGTAAGTTCTTTGTCAGTTTCATATATTATACCTCCCCCAGGTCTGTACTTTGCCTGCACGCTCTTACTGCTGTTTTTGGTTGAGCAGAAATTTATAATTTTAATGCAGCCAAATTAAGTGATTTTTAAAAATTCAGGTAAAAAAAAATGTACCTTTCTATACGTAACAGCCGAAAGGTGGAAGCAACATAAATGTCCATCCATGGATGAATGGATCAACAAATGATGGTATTTCCATACAGTGAGATATTTACTAAACAAACATGAAAATGAAGCTGAGAAAGATTTAGGGCAGGAGAAAAGGACAATAGAGGATGAGATGATTAGATGGCATCACCGACTCAACAGACATGAGTTTGAGCGAACTCTGGGAGATGGTGAAGGACAGGAAAGCCTGGCATGCTTCAGTCCATGGGGTCGCAAAGAGTCGGATGCAACCGAGTGACTGAAAACAATGTAAAGATGAAGCACTGACAGAACGTGGATGAACCTTGAGAATATTACGCTAAGTGAAGGAGCTAGACATGAAAAGCCATATACTGTGTGACTCCCCTTATATGAAGTGTCCAGAACAGGCAAACCCAAAGAGACAGAAAGTGTGCCAAGGGCTGGGGGCGGGGATGGGGAGGATGGGATGATGAAAATATTCTGTAACTAGTGTGATCCTGGTTGCATTCATTATGAATATATGAAATGCTACGGAATTAACTTCACTTTCAAATGGTTAATTTTGTGTTATGCAAATTTTCCCTCAAATTTTTAAGAAGGAGTAAGCATTATGCTGAAGGCTGAGGTGAAGTGAACCTTCTACATTACTTTTCTAAGAACTTTGCCGTTTGGTCCTTCGAGCTGGCCGCAGTCCACCTTGGATTGCTTTCGTGTGGCGTGAGGTGAGGTCTGCGGACCGGCTCTGGCTGGTGTGAACTGAGTGTTCTCTAAGTCCTGGGCCTGGTATGGACTGGGCACTCTCATGTCGGGTGTTGAAGTTTTATTTTTCAAGATGACGTGTTTTCAGATAAGGAAACACAGGCTTGGGAAGGTTACACGTTCACAGTTTCCGTGGAGGAGGAGCAGCCCCAGTGGGCAGAGGAGACCGAGGTTTGCTGTGTGCGAGGCCTTCTGTGTCTGGGCCTTGCTCTCCCACTTGAAACAAGAGGGGCTGGGCCTGTGCAGGGCCTCAGGGCCCTGAGACCTGCTGGCCTCTGGGCCAAATTCCAAGTGCCAGGCTTGTTCTGAGCTTGTGTACTGGGGCTGAGCTCAGAGGGGCCGTGGTCTCAGCAGAAGATTGAGATGGGGTCTGCAAATGCTTCCTCCCCGCCTCCCCCAACCGAGAGCAACCCCTGGCTGACCCTGGGCAGGATGAGCTCCCTTGTGAGCTCTGGTTTCACTGTTTTAACCTCAAGCGTGTCCTCCACCTCACTCTTAGGACAGACGAGCTGCTGCCGTGTGACCTCGGCACACAGCAGTGTGAGTTCAAGATTATTGTTGTTCTTGTTGTAGGTGAAGGATTTTCCTGGGCAGATACCCTGCGGTGGGGATGGTGGAGGTATCACGTCGGTTTGAGATAGGGTTCGTGAGCCCCGCCTGGCGCTTGATCATCGAGGGTGGCTCTATCGGGGCCAGACCGAGTGGCAGGGCCGATAAGGCCTAGCCGTCCAAGGAGCCTCCTGGCCCTGCCCTGGGTTAGGATTCGGTGCTTTCACTGCTGTGGCTCAGGTTCAGTCCCTGGTCAGGAAACTGAGATCCCACAAGCTACAAGGCATGGCTTCCCCTCAGAAAAGACAAAGAAAATGAGGACTTGGCGATGTGGGGCGCTGGCAGGCAGGCGTCTGAGGGCACACCCTGCAGTGAGCAGAGGCCGAGCCTGGCACAACGCTGCCTGGGAGGCTGTTAATTCCTACTGCGCTTCCTGGTGGGGAATCGGAGTCCAAAGTGGGGCCACCTTCCCTCAGTCCCTCTGCTGCCGGCAGCTGGCTGCATGGCCCAGGGAGTGACCATGAGCCCTGGTTTCCCTGACAGCCCGGGGAGGCAGACGGACACGGACACTGAGGTGCCATTGGGGAGGGTCCTGTGGAATTCAGACCCCGACTCCTTTCAGTCCAGCCCGAGACAGTCCTGCATCCGAGCCTCGGGAAGGGATGTGTCCTGGTGAGCTCCCTTCACCATTCATGGATTCCAGTGCTTGTTACAATGAAAAGTCATGAGCCACACAGCCAGAAAATACACAGTGAATGCTCTGGGGAAGGTTCCTAGCACGAAGTGGGCCCTGAGAGGGTAATATAGGAATGGTGGTTTCTCCACTTTTGGGCCTTCCCCCAGCCCAAGCACAGCCAGTTCTGGGGTCATAGGCCCATCCAGTGGCACAACAGCATGTCCAGGAAAGTCAGAAGAAGCAGACCTGAGCCAGAGTCCTGGCTTTCACGTCTGGGTGCCCACAGATTCCCAATGTCCGGCAGGGAGGCCCCATCCATACAGCTCTCCCAGCCTCGCCTCTTGCTCCTGTGTCCTTGTTTCCATTCTGAGGACATTCATGGGAACTGGGGGAGAACTCAGAAACCTTTTGATGATACATAAAATCAGTATATTCTAGGGACTTCCCTGGTGGCCCAGTGGTTAAGAATCTGCCTTGCAATGCGGGGGACATGGATTTGATCCTGCTGTGGAGTTACTTAGCCTGTGTGCCGCACCTACAGAAGTCCAGGCACTGCAGTGAAGATCCTGCATGCTGCAACTAAGACCGGACACAGTCAAATAAGTAAATACAATATTTTAAAAAATCAATATATTCTAGACTGGAAAAACGGCTTGCAGAATCTGTAACAGAGGTTAGCTGTGGTGGTGGTTTAGTCACTAAATCATGTCTGACTCTTGCAACCCCATGGACTGTAGTCAGGGTCCTCTGTCCATGGGATTCTCCAGGCAAGAATATTGAAGTGGGTAGCCATTTCCTTCTCTAGAGGATCTTCCTGACCCAGGGATCGAACCTGGTTTCGTGCACTGCAGACAGATTATTTACCCACTGAGCTACAAGAGAAGACCCATTTATGTTATTACCCTTATTTTACATAGAACATGAGGCCCTGTACGGAAGAAATGTCTCTTTCCTTATCCGTAATATGTATAGCATTTTTTAGGCCATGGATATAAAAGTATTTCACCAAAGAAAGATCCCATAAACAAAGGATAAATGGGCTTCCCTAGTGGTCCAGTGGTTAAGAATCCACCTTGGAATGGAGGGGACACCGGTTTGATCCCTGGTCCCAGATGGGGCAGAGCAACTAAGCCCGTGTACTGCACCGAAAGCACCTGCAGTCTAGAGTCCTGGAGCCACAACTACCGAAGCCCATGTGTCCTAGAGCCCGTGCTCCGCAACGAGAGAAGCCCACGTTGCAACTAGAGAAAAGCCCGCACACAACAATAAAGACCCAACTGCAGCCAAACATATAAGTAAGTAAGAAAGGTTTTAAAAAGGACACACAACACAAAAGGAAACATAAAGGCATTTCTTAGGCTCTGGCAAATAAGCAATACAGTTAATTCTGTTCCTCAGTAATACAAAAATGCAACATGAGACATTATTTTCCTTTTTTTTTTTTTATTTTCCTTTTTTGACATTTTTTTGGGGATTAAAAAAAGTCAATGCTATGCAGTCCTGGGCAGGGCAATATGTTTGTGGGGGAACATCTGAGACATTTCAGAGATATGTACCCATTACCCTGGGAGATTCAACCCATGAATATGTTCTGCAAAATACACATTTGTGTTATCCTCAGTGAAAGAGGTTACTTTGGCAATGAAAATGCCAAAGTTCCATTCCTGGAACTTCCTTGGTAGTCCAGTGGTTAGGAATCTGCCGTGCAATGCAAGGGACTTGGGTTCAATTCCTGGTCGGGGAACTGAGATTCCACATGCCTTAGAGCAACAAAGCCTGCATGCAGCAACTGCTGAGCTCACCTGCCAGGACGGAAGAGAGTCCGTGCGCCACAGGGGAGATCTTGCCTAATGCAGTGAAGGTTCTGCATGCAGCAACTAGGACCCAACACACACAACTAGATGAATAAAAGACAATGCTCCTTCTTTAGCCCATTGATTACTTTCCCATCCATCTGATGTGCTTGAAAAGATTTGAAAACAGTTGCAGTAGACTGCCCACCACAGTCACCTCCTGGGACCACAGGGGTGGGGTGGGTGGAGTGCTTTTTTTACTTTTTAAAAGCAGCTGCTTTGTGAGATAGAATTCACATATCGTACATTCCACCCATTCAGTGTGCAGTTCAGTGGGTTTTAGTATGTTCAGAGAGTCATGCAGCTACCACAATTTAGAACATTTTCATTACCCCAAAGGAACCCCCGGCCCCTCAGTTCCCACTGGTGGTGTCTAAAGATTCCGATTTCACCATTTGCTCACTATTTTTTTCAAGTATAGCCATCCTCGTGGGTGTGATACGGCATCTCTTTTTAGTTTTGATTTGTTGCTGTTCAGCCGCCCAGTTGTGTCGGACTTTTTAGGACCCCACGGACTGCAGCATGGCAGGCCTCCCTGTCCCTCACCAGTTTTGATTTGCATTTCTCTAACTAGTGATGTTTGAGCATCTTTTCACGTGTTTCCAGGTTGCTTGTCTATATTCTTCAGAGAACTATCTATTCACGTCTTTTGCCCACTTTTTAGGGGGTCACTTGTGTTTTTCCTGTTGAGTTGTGAGTGTTTTTTTAAAAATATATTCTGGATACAATTCCCTCATCAAATATATGACTTGCAAACATTTTCCCCCACTCCGTGGGTACTTTAATAACTTTTACAACAAAGAAAGGCACATTTAGAGACATCCCTTGAGCCAGAAGGTTAGGCCAGGCAGCTTTCTATTTGCATTGCCAGCGGCTCTCTTGGGCAGAAGCGGGCCGCTGCAGGCATGCGGGTAAGCCCAGCGTCCAGAGCCGGCATCGCGCCTGCGCACACGGCAGCTTGCGCCTGCGCAGAGGTCGCCGGTCTGCGTACAGGGTGCTTCCGCAAGTTTGCCTCATACAGTCGCGAAGTCTCGCGAGCCTCTTGCGAGTGTGGGGTGTGGGACGGGCCCGTGGGCTCGGTGGGTCTGGCTCCGCTCGGCCCCCCCGCCTCCAGCCGGTCCTCCTCAGGGCGGTGGGTCCCGGGTCCTCAGCTCTCCCCCGGGCAGCTCCTCCTCAGAGCCCCACCCGCCCCTCGCCCCCGACCCGTCCTCCTCAGGGCGCTGGGTCCCGGGTCCCGGCCCCTCCCCGGCCCGACGTCCTCGGGGCCCCCACCCAGGCCCCGGGCCGACCCCTCCCCGGGCTCCCGGCAGGATGGGGGACAACACCAGCCCCATCAGCGTGATTCTGGTGAGCTCGGGGAGCCGGGGCAATAAGCTGCTGTTCAGGTACCCTTTCCAGAGGAGCCAGGAGCATTCGGCGTCCCAGACGAGTAAGTGGGCGCCGGGCGCCGCCTCCCTCGCTGTGAGCTGGGAAGCCGGCTACCGTGTTGTGTCCGTACTGGCGGTGCCTTCTCATCACAGAGTGCTGGGGAAGTATAGAAAAGTAAAAAGGAGCAGGAAAAGAATCACTCATAGTTTAAACATGTCAAATCACTGTTGCTAACGTTTCATCGGTTTCTCTAGCCTTTTACCTAGGATAAAGGTACAATGTGAATGTATTCAGCTAGGATGAAGTTAAGAAATGCAGGGACATCGGAGTTTCCTTTGGCCACTTCCCCTCAGTTCTGCTGCTCCTCCCCCGTTAACCACTTACATTTTGAAAAGCGTTCCTCTTGAGCAAAGACACCAAATATATATCCACAGAAAAATAGTTTATTACTTTGGGTTTCTTCCCCCTCCAACACATAGGATGTTCTCAGTCGCTGTTTTTTTCCCATTGAACCGTCTGTCTTGAAGCCTTTTCCTGCCTAGCAGACAGATGACCTCTCTCTTGGTGTAGCGCACAGCTGCCTGGTAGGAACATACTCTTTCCCTGCGGATGGACATTTAGGTTACTTGCGGTTTTTCACTATTGTGGATGTTCAATTTATAATTAATCTAATTAAAAAAATTATTTTAAAATTTGTAAACATGGAAAAAGTTTTAAAGGCCCAGAGGAGTTTAGATTATGAAAAGATGGTTCTTGCCTCTCATTGACCCCCAGCCACCCACATCCCTTGTAGGGTCAGATGCTGTTACCATTTTCCTGTGCATCTTTCTAGAATCTTAAGTGTAAATGCAAGCATATACGTACATTATTTTCTAAGCACAAGTGAACACACTGTTCACACTCTTCTGCCCTGTTTTCATTTTCACTTTACATCTTTGATATAGATTTAAAACTATGGTCAGAATCATAGGAAGAACTTACTATGGTTTATTCATCCAGTCCTCTGTTCATGGACATTTGTTTCCAGTCTTTTGCTAGCAGTGTGAATGTCTTTTATGTATATATTTTTTTGTTCTGCAGAATATATGATCAATTCCCAGAAATGAAATGTTTGGATCCTAGGGTTAATAGTGAGTCATGTGTTAAAATTTATTTATTTGGAGGAAAATTGCTTTACATTGTTGTGTTGAGCCATGTATTTTTAATAGATCAGATTTTTCTATGTTTGTTCATGAGATAGGTGAAAACTTTTATCCGATAGTAGTTTTAATGGGCTTTTGCCTTCTGACTGAGAGTGAACATGTTTTCCTGTTTTTATAGTCATTTGGATTTCCTTTTGAGTTAAGAACCTACTCATAACCTTTGCTTAATTTCCTCTTGAATTGCTTGATTTTTTTGTTGTTGGTTTGAAGAAGTTTTTAATATATTTAGGAAAAAATAGGCCTTTGTGACAAAGCTGTACGTTCTTAGCCAGTTTGCCTTTTGAGTTTTGATTTTTATGGAGTCAAGTTTTCAGCCTTTTTGTGGTTTCTGAGTTTTGTTCTGCATAGAAAGGCCTTCTGCTGTTATTAACAGATTATTAACAAAAGGAGTGTCTTGTTTTCCTGTGGAATATTTATTGTCTTTTTAAAAGATATTCTGTATAATTGCTTTATAATGTTGTGTTAGTTTCTTCAGTAAAACAAAGTGGATCAGCTTTATGTGCATATAATATCCCCTCTTCCTTTGACCTCTACTTCTCCACCAGCCCCCTCTCCCATCTAGGTCATCACAGAGTACTGAGCTGAGCTCCTTGTGCTGTATAGCAGCTTCCCACTAGCTAGCTATCAGTATATATTTGTCAATCCTACTCTCCCAATTTGAGAAAAGGCAGAGGAACCAGAGTTCAAATTGCCAGCATCCACTGGATCATCGAAAAAGCAAGAATTCCAGAAAAATATCTATTTCTGCTTTATTGACTATGCCAAAGCCTTTAACTGTGTGGATCACAATAAACTGTGGAAAATTCTGAAAGAGATGGGCATACCAGACCACCTGACCTGCCTCTTGAGAAACCTGTATGCAGGTCAGGAAGCAACAGTTAGAACTGGACATGGAAAAACAGACTGGTTCCAAATAGGAAAAGGAGTACGTCAAGGCTGTATATTGTCACCCTGCTTATTTAACTTATATGCAAAGTACATAGTGAGAAACACTGGGCTGGAGGAAGCACAAGCTGGAATCAAGATTGCTGGGAGAAATATCAATAATCTCAGATATGCAGATGATACCACCCTTATGGCAGAAAGTGAAGAAGAACTAAAGAGCCTCTTGATGAAAGTGAAAGAGGAGAGTGAAAAAGTTGGCTTAAAGTTCAACATTCAGAAAACGAAGATCATGGCATCTGGGCCCATCACTTCATGGCAAATAGATGGGGAAAGAGTAGAAACAGTGGCTGACTTTATTTTTCTGGGCTCCAAAATCACTGCAGATAGTGATTGCAGCCATGAAATTAAAAGACACTTACTCCTTGGAAGGAAAGTTATGACCAACCTAGACAGCATATTCAAAAGCAGAGACATTACTTTGCCAACAAAGGTCTGTCTAATAAAGGCTATGGTTTTTCCAGTGGTCATGTATGGATGTGCGAGTTGGACTATAAAGAAAGCTGAGCGCCGAAGAATTGATGCTTTAGAACTGTGGTATTGAAGAAGACTTGAGAGTGCCTTGGACTACAAGGAGATCCAACCAGTCCATTCTAAAGGAAATCAGTCCTGGGTGTTCACTGGAAGGACTGATGTTGAAGCTGAAACTCCAGTACTTTGGCCACCTGATACGAAGAGCTGACTCATTTGAAAAGACTCTGATGCTGGGAAAGATTGATGGCAGGAGGAGAAGGGGACGACAGAAGATGAGATGGTTGGATGGCATCACTGACTCAATGGACATGGGTTTGGGTGGACTCCGGGAGTTGGTGATGGACAGGGAGGCCTGGCGGGCTGCGGTTCATGGGGTCACATAGAGTCGGAATGACTGAGCGACTGAACTGAACTCTCCCAATTTGTCTCACCCTCCCCTGTCCCCACTGTGACCACATGTCTATTCTCTACATCTGCGTCTCTATTCCTGCCCTGCAGATAGGTTCATCTGTACCATTTTTCTTGTTTCCACATATGTGTTAATATATGTTTTTGTTTTTTGGGTTTTTGTCTTAATATATGATATTTGTTTTCTTTGTCTGTGAATCTGTTTCTGTTTTGTAAATAAATTTATTTGTATTATTTCTTAGATTCTACATAATCTATATTCTAGATCATCATATAATATTTTTCTCTCTCTGGCTTACTTTACTTAGTGTGATAATCTCTAGGTCCATTCATGTTGCTGCAAAATGGCATTCCATTGTAGGACTTCCTGGTGGCTCAGTGGTAAAGAATCTTCCTGCCAATGCAGGAGACATGGGTTTGATCCCTGGTCCAGGAAGATCCCCTGGAAAAGAAAATGGCAACTCACTCCAGTATTCTTGCCTGGAGAACCCCATGGATCCTGGTATGCTATAGTCCATGGGGTCGCAAAGAGTCAGACTTGACTTGGTGACTGAACAACAACAACAAAATTTCATCGTATATGTGTACCATATCCTCTTTATCCATTCATCGGTTGATGGGCACTTAGGTTGCTTCCATTTCCTGGCTATTGTAAATAATGCTGCTGTGAACACTGCAGTGCATTTATCTTTTTGAATTCGAGTTTTTGTCTTTTCTGGGCATATGCCCAGGAGTGGGATTGCTGAATCAAAAACTCTGTTTTTAACTTTTTAAGGAACCTCCATGCTGTTCTCCATAGTGACTGCACCAGTTTATATTCCTACCAACAATGTAGGAAGATTCTCTTTTCTCTGCACCCTCTCTAACATTTGTTCTTTGTAGACTTTTGGATGATGGCCATTCTGACTGGTGTAGTTGTAGTTTTGATTTGGATTTCTCTAATAATTAGAGAAATGGGCTTCCCTGATGGCTCAGTTGGTAAAGAATCTGCCTGCAGTGTAGGTGACCTGGGTTCGATCCCGGGGTTGGGAAGATCCCCTGGAGAAGGAAATGGCAATCCACTCCACTCATCTTGCCTGGGAAATCCCATGAACAGAGGAGCCTGGCGGGCTACCGTCCATGGGTTTGCAAGAGTCGGACACAACTTAGTGACTGAACCACCAATCTAATAATTAGAGATGCTGAACATCTTTTCATGTGCCTGTTGGTCATCTGCATGTCTTCTTTGGAGAAATGTTTGTTTAGGTCTTCTGCCCATTTTTGATTGTGTTACTGGTTTTTTTGATATTGAGTTATATGAGCTGTTTGTATACTTCGGAAACAAAGCCTTGTTGGTCACATATTTGTATCACTAAATATTTTCTCCCAGTCTGTAGGTTGTCTTTTCATTTTGTTTGTGTTTTCCTTTGCTATGCAAAAGCTTAAGAGTTTGATTAGGTTCCATTTATTCTTTCTTTTATTTCTTTTGGGAGCCCGACCTAAGAAAATATTGCTACAATTTGTGTCAGAAGGCTTTCCCTATCTTCTCTTCTGGGAGTTGTATGGTGTTGTGTCTTATATTTAGTTCCTTCAGCCATTCTGGGTTTACTTTGATGTGTGGTGTGAGGAAGTGTTCTAATTTCATTCATTTTCGTGCGGCTGTCCCGCTTTCCCAAGGTCGCGTGCTGAGGAGCCCGCCTCCATGTGTACTCTGGCCTTCGTGGTTGAGCATCAGTTGGCCGTAGGTGTGCGGGTGTGTCTCTGGGCGCTCTGTTCCGCTCCAGTGGTCCCTGGGGCTGTTTTTGTGCCAGTGCCACACCGTTGTGATTACTGTAGCTTTGTAGTGCTGCCTGAAGTCTGGGAGGATTATTCTTCCAGCTCTGTTCTTTCTCCTCAGGATTGGTTGGCAACTCTGAGTCTCTTGTGATTCCATATAAATTTTAGGATTGTTTGTTCTAGTTCTGTGAAAAATGTCATGGGTAATTTGATAGGGACTGCATTAATCTGTGTAGATTGCTTTGGGTAGTATGGCCATTGAAACAGTATTAATTCTTCTAATCCTAGAGCAGAAACCATCACTTTTAATGGTTCCACAACCTTCCCATATGTGGATGGGTCCTGTTTTCTTAGCTTTTCTCCACTTTTGCCTTCACTCAGGTAAGCCTCGTAGCAGATACGCTGTCAACAGTGCCGGAGAGCATGCTGAAGACCAGGATGGGGACCCCAGGTACGGGCTCTGCAGCCGCTCCGTGGGCGCCGGCCCCCTGTCGATCCAGACATTTCCCCCCCTCAGGAGCCCTGTTCCTCTTCTGCACTTGGTGGGTGTTTCAGGCAGACTGATGTGGGATTGTGGTGCCCGTCTCTGGCTTTCTTTGTGATTCGGTTCCATGATCCTGCTGTGGGCTGTGTTGTTGGTGGGGCAGGCTGGAGACTAGATGGGGCCATGTCCCTACAGGATGTTTATGTCCCATGAGAGGAGCACGGAGGAGGGGACCCTGGTGCTGCCCTTGGACCCTCGTCCCCAAGCTCGTGTGCAGAGGCTGAATGTGGGTGCTTGAGCAGCACAGCATGCCCGGGCGGAGCGGCGGCTGGGGGCCAGTGCTGCCGTGACCCGGGCTGAGGAGGAGGGGACCCTGGTGCTGCCCTTGGACCCTCGTCCCCAAGCTCGTGTGCAGAGGCTGAATGTGGGTGCTTGAGTAGCACAGCATGCCCGGGCGGAGCGGCGGCTGAGGGCCAGTGCTGCCGTGACCCGGGCTGAGGGCCCAGAGGAGGGCAGCTCCCGTGCCTTCTGGGCGTGCTCCCCCCTTCTCTGGGAGGTGCTCTCAGGGTGGCAACCTTGAGAAATGGCCACTTCTGCCTTCTTACATTCATTTTAAAGTTTAAGAAATAATGGTACAGTCCCAGATGAAGGAGACAAGATCGTGACCTGCGAGTCCTGCGTGAGATTATATCCGTGGGAAGGCATCTGTGGGCCCCAGCCTGCACCCCGGCTGTGTGAGGCGTTAGCACCGTCTCCCTCGGTTCTCTGACGTGGCGCCTGCCATCGCCTCGTGTGCTTTCTCTTCTTTTCTCTGAGGATGTGGGGGCCTCTGGCATGACCGCCGACTGGCTCTGAAGGGAGGAGGAGGCAGGGATGCGGGGGCTGCTGGGCATCATGTGTCATTCTGCTTGACATCAAGGCCTGTGGATGTCTTGTCCTTTAAAGTGGTGCCTGGAAACACTCTTGTCTGTGAGGCGTGTAGAAAGGCGTATCACACTGCATGCCGACTGAGTGCGTTTTGGCCCCCCCTCCTGTGTCACAGGTGGTCAGAGCAGGGCTGGCCACCTGCCTGCCTTCCTCCACGCTCTGCGGATGTGAGGCTCAGCCCACTGAAGACTCAGAAAGAGCTCTTGGAACAGTCTGGGAGAAGGGCCGGCAGGACCTGTATGCTGCAGTGACTTTTCAGAGGCTTACAGTAAAATGACTGGGAGGATGTTTTCTGGGGAATTCATTCTGCATTTAGCGTAATGAAGACAGGAAACCGGGGGACAGGCATAAGACACTGTGGGTCAGTCAGGATGCCAGACAGGCTTGCTCCCTAGGGAGAGCTGGTCTCTGCAGAGGCTCACTGAACGTAAGAATGCCTTTGTTGGTGATTTTGGCACCTTGTAGCACCTGCTGACCCCGCTCTGCGCCCCTACACCATCAGAGGTGCAGGTTAATGCCCCAGGGCCCGGCTGTATTTTGTCTTACAGACCTGCCAAACTCCTGCTCTGCCCCTGGCACCCAGGGGACCCCCACCCAGCTCAGATGTCTCCCCAGAGCAGTGCAGTGACGTGCCTCACACTCACTCCCTGTTTTCCTTGGTTGTCGTTCTCAGAGGGGCTTTTTCTTCTGGAACCAGCAGTGTGTTCCCGCTTGTCTGCCAGATTGAAGCTGTGTTAACGGGCCTGACGGTCCCCTCTGAGTGTGGTGGTGCTGGCCTCACAGGAGTGCAGAGCTGTGCTGCCCAGGGTTGTCCTCACTGGCTAGCCGTTTAAGTTGACATGGACTGAAATCAAATAAAAGTAGAAACTGAGTTCCTCAGTTGCACTGGCCACATTTCAGGTTCTCAGTGGCCACCTGTGATGACAAATAGGGAGTGAAGAAGATGGATATTGTTTGTTTTCTCTTAAGGCCTGAAGGTCAAGTTTAGAAAAGATGCTGTCTTCCTGTTAGGGAGGTCAGCTGTGCAGCGGCCACAGGGTCTCAGGAATTGAGGCTGAGATACTTGGTGGTGGTGTGCGGTTCTCATGAGCCTTTCGCCTTTGGGGCCTTGTCTGAGCTCCTTGACATGTTTGGGCAGAAAGACTGAGCGCCGTGCAGGCACCCAGCGCGTGCGTGCGCTGCTGCACTCTGATCGGGCCCTCGGCCTTGTTCTTGCTTCTGGGAACTGACCCTCCTTGCCCAGCCTGAGTTCACTCGTGAGGATTTGAGCGTTCCTGGGAGGACTGGGTGGTAAGTCTTCCATGTCGGGAGAGTGTTTTTCTGTTCTTTCTTGTGTGGCAGGTGGTGTAGTCTTGACCTCAGCGGTTAGTGTAAGTGTGGTACTTCTGCCAGACCTTACCGCTGTGTTAATTGTCATCTTGTAACTCTTGATGAGTTTCAGAATCAGTGTGGTCTTGATGGCCCTGGTCCCATTGCAGTGAGCGAGTCGTCCAGCCGGCAGGTGACTGGCCACAGGGTGGCCAAGGCTTCTCCACTCTCCTCTGTCTCAGTTCCCACCGCCTTCTCCTTGCTTATTCTGGACTCCTGGTTTCCCTCGGTGCTGGGGGTGGACTGCTGGGTGCAAAGACTCACTGCCTCACGAGAGCCCAGGCTTCCCGCAGCCCCTGCCCTTTCTGCACCTGGACTTGTCTAGTGCTCTGAACCTGAGCGCCCAGACAAGGTTGGCTGGCACCAGGGACCTCTGGGACTGAGTGCTCTCAAATGCCCCCTCCTCCCGGCAGGCGCTGTGCCCTTGGGAGGGTGTTTGACAAGTGGAAGCAGGGTTTCTTGTCTCCCTCACCTGCCCCTCTCAAGAGAGACGCTTGTCATCACCCCTCCATCTCTCAGAGGGGTCTGTGAGGTCTGTCCCAAGGGCTGAGTGTCCCCTGTGGCACTCGGGCTTGGATGCTGCCCTGTGCCCATCACACACTAAAATGTCCCCGTGGGCTTTATATGACACTTCTCTAGGAGGCAGGAGTACAGGGGGACCTCCTGCCCCTGACAGGGCACCCCCGGGGTTGGAGGTGCACAGCGCACCTGGGTGCCCCGAGAACGAGGGCAGAGTCGCACGCCCTTCCATGCTGTCCCGCTGTCTGTTTGTGGACTGGCCCGAGAACACGCCCTGTCCCAGGTGTCTCAGGGTGGACGGTCTTGGTTTGACTTCCAGCTGTGCTGGTTCATCTTTCTAAATGTGTTTTCTTTTTTAATTTCTTAAGTTATTGCAGAAATGTTAGTTTTTATAACAATTATTTTAGTGTATTAAAATATATCAATATTTACCATGCCTCTCATCATCAAAACAAGGGGAGAGGATTTTTGTAAATTTTGGAAACATCAAACAAATATCGAGAGAATTCCCTGATGGTCCAGTGGTAAGGACTTGGTGCTTTTATCACTGGGGCCCAGGTTCAATCCTCGGTTGGGAAATTAAGATCCTGCAGGCCGCATGTCGCGGCCTGAAAAAAAACCAAACAAATATTGACACTTTTTGTTTCAATTTGCTATTTATGACTATTATATCGCCTGACCCCACATCTCATGACATAGCTGTCTTTGTGCATGTTATGTCAGCAGATGCTGTATAAAGCCAGCTGCTGCTGCTAAGTCGCTTCAGTCCTGTCTGACCCTGTGTGACCCCATAGACGGCAGCCCACCAGGCTCCCCCGTCCCTGGGATTCTCCAGGCAAGAACACTGGAGTGGGGTGCCATTTGCTTCTCCAATGCATGAAAGTGAAAAGTGAAAGTGAAGTCGCTCAGTTGTGTCCAACTCTTAGGGACCCCATGGACTGCAGCCTAAAGGCTCCTCTGCCCATGGGATTTTCCAGGCAAGAGTGGTGGAGTGGGTGCCATTGCCTTCTCCTGTATAAAGCCACTCAGGTGTTTTTCTCATTATAAACCTGTAGTGTTAAGCTCTGGTGAGTGGATTTCTGTGTGGGCCAGACTTGCCCACACAAGCAGAGCAGTCAGACAGCAGAGGGATCTCGCCGAGTGTCTGCCGGGGGTTGAGGGGTGGCTTTTACTTGAAGCAGCACCTGACTTTGCGGTTGGTCCCCTCTGCAGACCTTTGCTCTCTGGGCCCAGGTAGGGAGAGTGCTTTTCAGGCGGCCTTGGGGTTTGGAGGCTTCTAGATGTGCGTGAGACCACTGCCGCTTGCCTCTGAGTCTCAGGGCCTGTCCCACAGCCCAGCAGACTCAGGTTCCTGGACGGGAGGCTGAGGCCAGGGCTCAGGCCCGTCTGTGGCTCTTCGTGGCAGAGCAGAGGTTTTGGAGGAGATTTTTGATATCACAGTAAAAAGTGAAGTCTCTGGGCGGTGGGTGGTGTTCTCCTATCTGTCCTGTGGTGTCCTGAGTCACAGGGTGGCAGAGTAGTGGTGGGTTTGCTCAGATAGGGCAGGAGGCGCGGGCGCTGGGCCAGCTGCTGGGGCAGTCATGTCAGTGAGGCTCCACCGCCCCACGTCCTCTCCGGTCTCCAGGCCCCTGCATGGCTTCCCGAGCAGAGTGAGCCATTGAGAGGTTTTGAAGAAAGACCTAGAGTCTCCCGCGTCTGGTTGACTCACCAGAGGGCCGTGTTCCTGGGAACGAGGCCCCACAGTGGGGGCCGAGGCCAGGCTGCAGGCCCCATGTTTCCAGAACATCTCTGATGGTGTCCGTGCGGGAAGGGCCGACTGCAGCCCTGACTGCGAGTGGCGCGGCGGCCCGCGCTGACAGACCCTCTGTGTCTGGTTCATTCAGGGGCCCCAGGCGACTGAGCGTGCCTAGAGGGCCGTGTCAGTCCTGGGGGAAGACTGGACACCCGTGTGACCCCGCCCAGGGCCTCAGCGGTTTCTGCGGGATTCCCGCAGCTGCTGGTCTCATTTATGCTCGCCCCGGTGTTGGGCGCGCATAAGCAGCCGCTACCGCGGGGCCCCTTCCTGGACCCTTGAGTCCGGGCGGTGTCTGGTTGCTTCGTAGCTGAGTGGAAGCAGCAGCAGCAGCACGCACAGTGTGCGGCCCTCCTTCCTCTGGGGGCAAGGGTTCTCGGGGCAGGTGCCCCCCCAGAGCGCGGCCCCTGGGAGAGGCCCGGGGTGCTACCACCAGCCCCGCTGCTCGGGAGGCCTGTGTCCTCAGTGGCCCCTGTGGAGCCCTCCCCGCACAGCCTGTCCTCCTACCTGGATGCCGGAAGGGCTTTTCCCCAGCGGGGGGATGAGCACAGGCCTTGCTGCCCTCTGGCTCCACATTCGACATGGGGCATCTGTGTCTGCAGAGTGGAGGCCCCGGTCCTGGGCTTGGAGACAAGGCTGCCCTGCACTCTGTCCCCTGTGGTGACGCCCCCACGCTGACACCCTGGGCAGGAGGGAAGGGGCCATGCTGCCAGCCCGCAGCCAGCTCGCACCAGCCCTTCCTCCTCCGTGGCCTCCGTCTCTGTCTGTCCCTCCATCCTCGCAGTTAGTGGATCTGTGTATTTCATGTGTCTGAAATGTTTTTTCCCGAATAAAAGCTGGAGGGTGACGTGTTCAGGGTGTGGGAGGCCCAGGAGCTGCCCTGGGATGAGAGCGGTTCAGAGGCTCCAATGCGTGCATCCCCTTGGGCCTCAGTCAGCACCGAGGGGCCGGCCTCTGGGGGCTTGGTGGGGGGCCCTGCACCCCTGGGCCTGTTAAGGGAGCCCCCCCTCCGGCCTCCGAGCCTTAACAAGGTTCCTCAGGGCCTTGCCAGCGCCCGCAGCCTTCCTGAGGGCAGACGCCTCTCTCCTCCTGCCTGGGTGGGGGCCAGGGTGGCAGCACATGCCCTGCGGGACCGCTCGCGCCTTCGCCTTGTAGCTCTGCCCTGACCCTGGGGGGTGCTTCCGAAGGGCAGCTGTCAGGTGGAAGCTTCCCGGTCCCCACCCGGGGCAGTGGGCCTGCTGCTGTGGCTCGCAGTTAACTCTTTTCACTCCACTGTCTTTTTAAATTTTAAGGTTTTCAGATGTCATTCTGGCAACAATTTTGGCAACCAAGTCTGAAATGTGTGGCCAGAAGTTTGAACTGAAGATCGACAACGTGCGGTTTGTTGGGCACCCGACGCTGCTGCAGCACACGCTGGGCCAGGTACGGGCTCCCGGGCAGGCGCGGGCCCCTGGCTCCGCGGCCTTTGGGGCTGTGGAGGGCAGAGCCGTCCGGTGCTTGCCCACCTGCACCTCCTTGTAGGCCCTGAGTCCTTGCCCGGAGCTTTTGCTGTTTGCATCTGGAGTCTCTCTGGACCGCGGCCTTCCTCTTTGTGTATACCATGTCTGTTTCGGGGGGGCAGCCAAGAGAGGGAGGTCAGCAGTGTGTCAGACCCTTGAGCTTTATATAAAGCAGGGCAAGCATTTCTTCTTGCTCATAAGTGAAGTCCTAGCCAATAGTGTTATCAGTTTAGCGCTCACTGTCGTGCTGAGCGTGCTCTGTGTGTTCTCCGTGGAGATTGGATGCACTGTTACCCAAGGGCATTTGCACACCGGAACTGCCAGTCAGTCCTCTGCACACAGGCAGAAGCGACACCGGTGTCCCTGGGATTCTGAAGGGTTTTGATGTGACACACACATGATCCAGAAATCGTCTGAGGGCCTGGGGTATGGTCCTCAGGTGTTCTCGTCTGGAGGAGAGCTTCTGAGACAGCAGGAGCTGCCAGGGCAGGGGACACGGTGGGGACATGGCCCCTGGGGCACCAGCCCTGCCCACATTCGCTCCACCCCACTGGTGGCCTGTGGGTGGGGTGGGGGCCTTTGGCAGCCCCTCGCCACCCTGCCCGCAGAACTGGAGGCACAGGGCTGGAGACGGGCCTGATGGGTGGCCCAGGGATCCCTTTGCCCCTGCTGGTAACGCTTGTCGGCAGCTGGTGCTTGGGCCCTGGGCAGGCTGGTGCCCCAGTGGCCCCTGCCGTCTCCTCCGGGTAGCCAGCGCACTCGAGGTGACTGGGCAGTCTTGTCTGTTTGGGTCACAGCACTCTCCTGCTCCTTTCTCCACCGTGACCGTCTGTCCGTGCAGCGTGCACTTGCTGTGCGTCTGCACTGTGGGTGCCTCTCAGAGGCCTCGGGCTTGGTTCTCCTCTGGTTCCAAGTACTCTGGAGCATTGTCCTGCCTGCGGTGGGATCACTCCAAGTGATTGTCCTGGCAGGTGGTGGCTCTCACTCACAGAACTGTGCCCCTTTCACAGGTCTCCAAAACTGACCCGTCCCCGAAGAGGGAGGCTCCCACCATGATTCTTTTCAATGTGGTGTTTGCACTGAGGGTGAGTGTAAATGACTGAAGAGCAGAGCAGGGAGGAGGGGGGTTGGGGGAAGGGTGGGGGTCACGGGGGAGGGTAGAGGGAGAAGGAGGTGCTGAGGAGGAGGGGTTGGAAGAGGGGCTCCGGGAGGGGTGGAGGGGCAGTGACTCATTTCTGGTGATTGCGTCCTTCACTCAACTCAGCCCACTCTGGGCACAGCTCTGGCCCCTTCTGGGTGCTGGAAGAGTCTAACTTCATCCTTCCCCTCTCTTTAAAGTAAAATGTACGTAAAACATACCATCCTAACCGGTTTACAGTGACATTTTGGTGGCATCTGGTAACAGTGTTGTGTGACCATCACTGCCACCCTATTGTCATCGTCCCCAAAGGACATCAGTTATTCCGAATGCGCTCTCCTCCCCCAGCCCTGGAACTACCAATCTGCTTTCTCTTTCTGTGGATTTACCTGTTTTCTGTGCTTCACGTGAAAGGGATCCTACAGTATGTGAGCTTTGATGTCTGACTTCTGTCACTTAATGTAATGGTTTTGAGATTCATCCAGTTTTTCATAATCTTTTTTTTTTAATTGAAGTGTGGTTGATATATAATGTTTCAGGTGTACAGCAAAGTGATTGACATATCTATATATTCTTTTTCAGATTTTTTCCATTAAAGATTATTATAAGATATGGAATATAGTTCCCTGTTGCTGTACAGTAGGTCCTTGAGGGTTTTTTAAATACTCTTTTAATTGAATCATACATGTTGTAATATGGATCAGTATTTTCTCCCTTTCTATGGCTCAATCATATTCCACTGAAAGGAGATCATACTTTGTTTTATCTACTGGTGAACTTTTGGGTTGTTTCCACCTTTTGGCTGTAAGAAAATGCCATTAAGGACATTTATGTACAAGTTTTGTGTGAACACATGTTTTCATTTCCCTTGGGCACATACCTAGAAATGGACTTGCTGGGTCATGTGGTGACTCAGCGCTTAACCTTTTGAGAAGCCGCCAGACTGTCTTCCACAGCAGCTGCACCATTTTACACCCCCACCAGCCATGTAGGAGGGTTCCAATTTCTCTACATTCTCAGCATTTGTTATGTTGGGTTGTTTTATAATTAAGCCTAATTACTTCTTGAGGCAGTTCCTAGCACTGTCTAAAGTTTTGTTTTCACTAGTTAGAGGAAATTTCTTCTTGGTAAAGCTGTCAAAGGGCTTCCCAGGTGGCTTAGTGGTAAAGAACCGCCTGCCAGTGCAAGAGATGTAGGTTCGACCCCTAGTTCAGAAAGATCCCCTAGAGGAGGAAATGGCAACCTACTCTGGTATTCTTGCCAGGAGAATCCTACAGGCAGAGGAGCCTGGTCGGACACGACTGGGCACAGCACAGAGCTGTCAGAATACAAGGGATCTCAGTAAACATGAGCAGCACTCGTGGGTAAGGGCTGGCTGGTGTTGCGAAGGAACTTTGAAATCTAGGAGACATGTGTTCAGTTAAATATGGCACTCCTCCACCAGCAGATTTCACTGGCGAGTCCAGTCGTTCTTCCTGGTCGGCACACGGGAGCTGCAGGTGGCTTTCGTACAGAAGTGTCAGAGGGAATGGTTGTACCTTGGTGACAAGGAGCGGGCAGTGTGCCTTCTTCCCTGCGTGCTGGCGGGAGTGATTCCAGCAGGAGAGGACCTGCCACCTCAGCTGCCTTCTGAGTCTCAGAGTGTTTTCCCCACAAGGCTTTTTTGATCTCACTGAAGAGTTCAGAATCAAAATAATGCTGGAGAAAAGCTTTCTTCGTTCTGAAGGGAGCTGTATTCTCAAAACTGCCCCCCTGCTGATCAGTGGAGAGCTGCCAGTTAGACACGGTGGTCTCTGCTGGTGACTGTGGGGCTGGAGGTGCCCAGAGGGGAAGCGTTGCTTTCTGCTTCGTGCACTTGGGTGGCGTGTGCTCGTTGAGTGTCTTTTTATCGTTTATTTCATTATGCACTGCAGACATCCACAGAAAGAACTCAGTGATGAAGACAGACCGAAACCACGACCAGTGCTGTCCACCCGTCAACTCTGATAGCCCCTGAGGGGCGGGGGCGTGAGGAGCCGCTGCGGCCCCACCCTGGATGTTGCAGGCAGGCCCTCATCTCTGGGAGCAGCGGCATGTGATAGCCGAGTGTGTGACTCCCATGGGCGCGGCAGTCAGGGAAAAAGGCAGATTTTAAAGTGTATGGGGATTTTTATAATAAGCAGGCTGGAGATAATCCTGCTGTCCAGTGGCCGGAGAACAGTTAGACAGGGTGGTAGTTTATACACTAACGTGTTCTGTGGCCACCACAGGTGAGAATGGGGGTGAGGCCAGATGCTGGAGTGAGCGGGTGGGTCCCTCCCAGGTTAAAGCCACAGGAGACAGGGCAACATAGGACTTCAGAGCATAGGCAGTGATGTGAGCAGTGGGAGGAATTGAACGCAAGGTAAAGAGTGGACGGGTTTTATTTCCTCTTTTCTGTAGTCATATAAAAATGTACACTCTTTTTGCTTTGAAGTTTTCAGCACGCCCTGGGCTCGAGACAGTAGCCTGATGACCCTTGTGCCCTTGTCTCAGGTCCCACGGCTGCTGCCTCTGCCCCTGGCTCCTCTGCCCGACCCCGTTGCCCGGCTGAGGAGGACAGGTCTCAGAGCGCCTGTGTGCTCACCCCTACATACCTCAGGAAGCGTCTCTGAGAGGGGACAGCTGTTGTACACCATACCTGACAGAACTAACTTATGTAGGTAGCAGCTAGTGTCTGGTTCGTGGAAACGTGTCCCAGTCGTCACAGCATTTTTTCCCGTTGGCCTGTCTAAACTGGAGTGAAAACCAGAAACCAGCCCACAGAAGCATGGGGGGTTGTGTGCCCAGGCCTCTAACGCTCCCCTCCTCTCCATCTAGAACTCTCTTCTCCTTTATCCCGTGGACGGGTCCACGGTCAGACCTGTCTCTGTGCAGACAATCCCTGTGTCTCCTGCAAACTGTACATCTGCTCTGAGGGCCTGACTGTTTGGTGGGAGTTTCACGGGTGAGACAGTCTCACTGGCGATGCCCTGCGCGTCATGCTGCTTCACATCACGTGTGCAGGGAGGGCATGTTTCTCAGAGCTCCACTCGGGGCTGGCGCCTCCTCGGTGGTCACCTTGGTGTACCCCATGTAGCATGGGCTCTCCAGGCACCTGGAGCCAGGCTGGGCCTTGTAGCCAGTCGGGACACCTAGACACACTCGTCCATGTGGGCCTCGCCCAGGAGTGTGAGTGAGCGGCCCTGGGCACCCGATTTGCGGCACCGTCTTGCCCCAGCCAGTAGGTGTGTGCTGAAGGGTCAGGGAGTGACCATGTGCCCAGGTCACTCTCCTCCCTCTGCTTTGCTGGGAGGAGGATTTTTACACAGATTTTTCTAAAATCTAAGGCAGAACGTTTTGATTTGAGGCACTTGTGTACACACTTAACCCAGACCCTCTATCCCGTGACCTTCCGGGGACCCTTGAGGGGCCCTCCTGGATGTGGGGAGGGCTCCGGTCTACAGGGGCCCGGCGTGGACCTAGCCCTCAGCCCCTCGCCGCACAGGTGTGCTGCCGGGGGTGAGTTCTGCTTGTGAATGTGGATCTGCTAGGAGCAGAGTGTCCCCAGCTCCAGGTGATGAAGGTGTTTACTTTGTCTAGGTCAAGGTTTGGCCCAGGAGCCTGCCTGTGGACCTTTGCCGAGGGCCGTGCCTGCAGATAAACAGGAGGGGAGGCCAAGCGGAGGCTCTAATCGGGGCCGCCACTCTCCCTTCCTCCCACCTCCACCCGGGATGACTCAGCCTCCCTGTCGGCTCCTGGGGTGCTGAGTCACGGCTGGGCGGTTATCAGCTCTGGGGGCATCTTCACAGACCTCACAGCTGCCTGCCCCACCCTTGGCCTGGGCGGGTGCGCAGGCCTGGCTTGGCTGTGGCCCCCGATAGGTGCCAGGATTAGCAGAGGGGTGCAGAGGGATGTGCGGGGGCCTGGTGCCTGCTGACCTGTTAGCCAGCTCTCAGGAAGAGCGCTTCCTCTGAGGACAGAGGTCTTCACTGAGCAGTGGGCCCAATGCTTGTGTCTCACGCTGTGTCCCTGTTGTTACTTGTGTGCTTGTGTGACTGAGCTCTCATACAGCCGCTCCCTGGAGACCGTAGACACCCCCGGGCTCTGCTCTCCATAGGCTTACTCTGAGCACTTGACCTGTGGGCTGATGGGTGAGGGAGGGGCCCTTGTTCTTCCTCAGACGGAAGCCTGTGACCTTGGGTCCCTGCGCACGTGGTGGTGGGGTCTGGGCCTTCTGTTGTGTCACTGGGCTGCTCCTGCCAGGCCTGGACTGCATTCCTGAACATCCCCCGCCTCCCTGGATGTGCTGGCCTGGGGCCCTGAGTACGGGACCCTCTCTCACTTGTTAGAAGCACCTGTGTGCCTGTCCTCCCCACTGGGGAACCCACAGGGCCATCTGTGCTGCCGTGTGGGCAGCAGCTCCATGCCCACCGTGGAACGTGTGCAGACTGGCGTCGCTGGGAGAGGCCCTCAAGGGGACCCGGGACGGGACACCCAGAGAGGGCTCTTCTGTGGTCTGAGCAATGCTGCGTGTCCTCCCGGGGTGCCCTGCAGGCCCACGCGGACCCGTCGGTGATCAGCTGTCTGCACACCCTCTCCCGCCGCATCGCCACCGTGCTGCAGCATGAGGAGCGCCGCTGCCAGTACCTCACGCGGGAGGCCAAGCTGATCCTGGCGCTGCAGGACGAGGTGTCCGCCACGGCTGACGGTGAGCGCGCCAGCGGCTTCTCCAGAATACGGAGGCTGGTGGGCTCTGTGCTGGACTGAGCATGCCCTGGGCACGCAGCAAGACCCTCAAAGGCCCCAGTGAGACCCAGGCTCCTAAACTGACACTCCGGGAGTGGCTCCCCAGCCCAAAATGTCCCCCTCCCCCAGACCCTGCATGATGGCTCTTCCCGCAGGTCAGGTACCACCCTGGTCCTGCTGAGCAGTGTCCCTGGGGTGGGGGGCATGCGGAAGGGCAGTGTCAAGCTGGAAGGAGGCCTCTTCTTCGCTTTCAGCAGAATTGAAGGGGAGCCCAATTGAGCCGTCAGCTGGCCAGTTACTAAAGCAGTACCTGCTGACGGGCCCGCTTGAGGCCCTGCTGCACTGCCAGCGTTTCAGAGCTGAGAGAGGCCCCCCCGTCACAGGCTTTGCACCTCTGTCTTCTCAGGTCAGCACCTCCATAACAGAAGAGAAAACCAGGACTACATTTGCCAGTGAACTTGGGCTAATTTTAGCTATAAGTAAAAGTACATGTAAATGTGCCACTTGGAAAAATTTGTTTTTGATGTTTGACAGTTGTCAAAATGTGTAATACCTTTATTTTCCCCAGTTATGTACTATTAATAATAACAATCCAGAAGTTTTATCTTTTAAAAACATTCTTAAGAGTTTGTGACTTTTTCACCGGAATTTGTAAAAGTTCAATGTAAGTACATTTATTTTTTGTTAGATGTTACGTGAGGCCTGTACTTGCAGAGTCAGGTGGGGCCAGCGGTCAGGGGAAATCCAGAAGACGGTGGCACGGACCAGCGGGCAACATCCTGATGTTCGGTGTACAGTCACTTAAAGTTCTTCTTAGCCTAAACTTGCCATCTGGCCTGTGTGAGCTCTGTGCTGTGCAGGCTCTGAGTCCCCTGTGTTACAACTCTTGCAGCAAATGATGGGCCTCAGTCCCCATTCCACCACATCCTGCCCAAGTGCAAGCTGGCCAGGGACCTCAAGGACGCTTATGACAGGTAAGACGAGCGGCCTCCTGCCCAGGGCCTCCGCAAGGCGGGTGCCACTTCCCCGCTCTGCCTGAGATGGGAGGGAGGGCGGGAAGGTGCCTGGCTGGGACGGCACCCCTAGACTTTGCTCTGACTAGAAAATGGACCTGAATAAAGCTGTGTGGGGGCCTAGAACGCAAGGTGACGCTGACTGAGCACAGCACCTACAGTGTTGCAGGCCCTCCTTCTTCAGGCGAGGTCACTGTGGCTGCCGCACCCAAGAGGAGACTGAGGCTCAGGGTCTAGGGCTGGCCCTGCTCCCCCAACTAGCTGACTAGCTCTAGTCTTGGGGATTTGGGACACTCAGTGTGGGCAGCAGGCAGTGGAGACATGGTGGGAACCCCAGCTCAGCACCAGCTCTTAGTGTGGATAAGCAAGGCAGGCACTCTTCTTTCTAAAGCGTGTCCACAGGGCTTTGACCACTGCTCCCTGGCCCTGGGTCTGCGGGACCCCAGTCCTGGGTGAGTGCCGCTGGCTGGCAGCTTCTTCTGTCCTGCACCTGGCCAGCGGGCTCACTAGAGGCCTCTCGGTGCTGAGGGGACCGGTGTGTTGCTGGACGGGGGGCGCAAGGGGCACTGCCCCCTCACCTCCCCTCGCCTCCAGCTTCCCTGCCCCGGCCTCCTCCATCCAGGAGACCGTGTTCCCTGCTGGAGATGGGCTTGACCTGAGAGCTGTGGCCAGAGCCCCTCCGGAGATGGTGGTTTGTCCACATCCTTTCCTTTTTCCATGTAAGTTTTCTTTTTCCCCGTGAATTCTCTCTCTCTCTTTTTTTTTTTTTTTGGCTGAACTGTGGGGCTTGTGATAGCTTAATTCCCCAACCAGGGATTGAATCTTGGCCTCCTGCAGTGGAAGCGTGGAGTCCTAACCACTGGGCTGCCAGAGAATTCCCCCCTCCTTTTTTTTTTAATGTTAATGTTTTTTTCTGATTTCACCAGTATTATGTATTTATTATAGATATAGAGAAGTATAAAGAAAATAAAACCATCTGTAACCCCACGCCCAGTGGTAACCACTGTGATGTTTTGGTAATTGTCCTTTTGTTATTTAGCTTAAGCCTTTGAAGAGGTCCCGTGACGGTCAGGTCTGAAAGGGCACTGGGCTGCTTTCCCTTTAGACCCTCGCCGGTCCCGTCCCGGAGACAGGATGTGTCAGGTGGCTGCGTGCTGTGTGCCCCTCAGAGGGCGCGGCGCACAGGAGGGTGAGCCCGGAGCACACTGCGTGTGCAGTTGCCCTGTACCTTCTCACCTCCATGTGCAACTTAGACATCTGTCTGTTGGTAAATAAGGACTGACTTCTCTGCTGCCCAGCTGTCTGCCGCCTCCCTGGGGCTTCAAGGGCTCCAGCTTTTGCTGCTGAAGGACATGCGGCTTAGCCGTGCGTGTTTTTTTGTGGGTGCCCGTGCATCCCTGAGAGAAATTCCTAAGTGGAACTGCCGGCTGAATAGTCAGGTGTGTGTGTCACGGAGGTACTGCCCTCTGTGGCTGAGTCTGCCCACCTGTCAGCAGCACCTGACTTTGCCACACAGAGTCTTCTGAGCTTTCCGTTTCTGCCTACCACGGTCGGATGGTGTCTCAGGTCAGCCAATATGAACGCAGGTGTGCACGTCTTCACCTGGGCCCACCCCTGTACCCTTCTCTGTGAATGCTCTGCTCTGGCCCCGTTTCCTCCTGGGGGCGCAGGTGCCTTTAGTTGGGAGGGAGAGCTGTCTTCAGGGATGCACAGCGTGGCTGCTGTTTCCGTGTCTTTATTTCGATGACTTCAGGGTGTCAGAGTACATAAGAGCAGCGTCCCTTGAAACTGCATGCTAGATCCAGGCCAGTGTGGGCTTACAGTAAAAAGCAATCCAGAGCCAGACAGTATGTTTCTGAGCAAACAATGAGCTGTGAATTCTTAGGCTCGAACTGTGTTGGGATGCTGACCCTCGGGAGTTGACAGCTGCTTTCGTGGTCTGCTGGACCAGCCGAGCCCGGAGCTGGGGCAGCCCAGCGCCCTCTAGCGGCAGCAGTTCCAAGGACAGGAGTCAGCACTTGGCAAGAGCAGCTCCCGGGTCCCCCATTCAGCCCTTTGCCTCCTTCCTGAACCCAGAAGACCCCCTCCCTGTTTCCAGGCCCGACTCTTGTGACCTGGGTCCCGCCCAGTGCTTCTCCTGTAGGAATCCCAGACCATCCGTGTCCTCCCCTGTCCCCGCCTGCTGACAGCAGCAGCTCTGACCCAGCGGGAAGGCTGTGAGGGTCTGGCCTGACCCTCCCTGCTCCTGCAGTGGGCTGCACCGAGGGGCAGGGAGGCAGGTGGTAGGGAGCACGCAGCCCTTTCTCGGTGGAGGCTTGCCAGCAGTCCCCGGGACGGGCTTTCTCAGAGCAGAAGCAAGAGGCCTTAAGCTGAGGTCTGGTTGAGGTTCGAGGCTGGGCTGGACTTTGCACAGGGGCGTTCTGGACCGAGCGCTTTGACTGCAGTCCCGTGTGTGGCGTGGCCCGGAGGCCCTGTGCGCCGGGACCGCTGCGTCTGTGAGCTGCTGCTGCCGCGTGACTCCGCGGAGCCCACCGCTGCTTGCCCGGCACCTGTGTCTCCCCTTGTAGCTTGGTGACTTCAGTGACAGCATCCCCCGAGGTTGGGGATGTCCCCTAGCCGTCTGTGCTCAGCATGTGGATCCCGTGGTGGGGCTTGAAGAAGTGTTTGCCAAGCAGTTCCTGACCTGCGGCAGTGCTGGGGGTGCTGGGGACTCTGCCCTGCTCTTCGCTGCCTGTCCAGAGCAGGGCTGGGCCCACGGACTCGCCTACGAATATCCTGAGAATTTCAGTCCTTTCCACAAAGCGCACCTGTGTTGGAAATTTCAGGGTGGGCTTTCAGGAGCCCACCTGCCCTCCTGGGTCATGCGCAGTGTTGGCCTGTGCGCTGTGTTTGGGACCAGAGGGTGCAGGGCTGGCTTCAGAGGTCTCTGGCCCGGGGCAGGGAGAAGGGTGCCTGGTGCAAGCCCACAGAGGGCGTCAGGACAGAGGCTGAAATTCGGGTCCTGAGCTGTGAGGTGGGCGATGAGCTTCATCCTGTGCCGTCTGGGATGTGAAAGATAAGCGCTTGTTGAAAGGCCAGTGTGATTGCCTTGGGCCTTGAGCTCTGGGGGCGCATCTATCTCGTGTCGCAGGCGGGGCGGGGTCTCAGAGCTGCAGTCCAGTGTGTGGTGTGGCCTTATCCGTGTGAGGGGCCGGATAAGCCTCACACGGGCACAGTGTTTTCCTCAGTGTCCCCACCAAACCGTTAGCTGCCCTGAGGATATAAGTATGAGCTGCTCAGGACCCTTTTCGGGCCCAGCCTCTACTCTGCTAGTGCTCAGTCGCTCTGTCCTGTCCAACTCTTTGCGACCCCATCGACTGGGACCCCATGCTGCTGCACAGGCCTTGATGGCTTGTCTGCCTGGTACCAGATTTGGCACCTCTGCTGATCCCCATGAGGCCCCAGGCTACACCTACCCTTGCCCCCTCCTCCACGTCCCTTTTCTTACCACTCTCTCCGGCTTCTTGTGTTCACATAGTTTGCTTACAATTCCCTGTGTCTTCCCTGGCATGGCTGAGTGGGAGCCCCCAAATGCAGGCTGTAGATTGTGCACCAAGAGCCTGAACCAGTGCCTGGGGCCTCCTCCTGTGCCCGGTGGCTCAGCAGCCTGCACATGGCATCGCTGGGCTCCTGGAGGAGCCCACTTGGCTACATTTGAAAAGAGGAATCTCTGTGTTGACTAGGACTCTGCGTTCCAGCAGCTACCTTGTGCCATGTCCTGGAGGGGAGCTCAGAGATAGGAAGACCTTGGTTCTGAGTCCACTGCCTTTCTGAGCAGATGTGAAGTGAACTACACACAAGCCACAGCTTGTGGCCCCCCTGCAGCTGGGGGCCTGAGACCCTCTCTCATCCTTCAAGGGGGACGGCTGGGGACAGGGAAGCCCTGGGAGAGGGCCCAGCCCTCCAGGTGCCCCGGTGGCAGCACAGGAGAGGGAGCAAGGCTGGGGCCAGCAGGAGTCCTGGGGGCAGCTGGGGTCACAGGCATGCTCCGTGTGCTTCCCGTGGTTCCTCTCCCTGGTGCCCATTCCCTGCTGGAGACAATAAGGACTGGTTTTTACATTTGAAACTGCTGCCCGTGGATTCCGCACAGCTCTTTGGACAGGGCTGTGGGGAGGGACTGTAAGAACAGCCTGTGGATGCGGGGCGGGGGCTGCAGGCCGCCTCTAGCACCAGATCCCTGAGTCTGTGCCCGAGAGCCCCGAGGCCTGAGTGCCAGCAGCGCGGGCTGGAGCGTGGCAGGAAGGGGGCCGGGCAGGGGGCACAGGCCGCACACCCTCCTCTGTGCTAGCAGTCGCTCCTTCTGTGCCCGGCACCCGGGCTGGGTCAGGGCCTCAGCTTCGTTCCTGAGAGACGGCAGCCCAGAGGGTCTCATCCTCAGGCCTCCTCTCCGCTCCAGGCGGGAAGTGCTCTCAGTGTCCCTGCCCGTTGCTGGCCGTGCGGTGAGCACCACACCTTGTGGATTCTGGTCGGGAAACAGCACTGACCGCGGACAGGAGGGCCTGCTGCTGCCCGTGCACAGGACAGATGGCAGCTTGGAGCTGCCCGGGGGGCCAGGGCCAGGCTTGGGGCTCACCCCACTGAGAAGGTGGGCCTTGAGTTGAGATCTGTAGGCAGGAAGGAGCCCTGGCGCCCCTGAGGGAGAGCATGTGGCTAGGGCAAGTCCACGAGCTTGGAGAGCAGCAGGGCAGCCTGTCCTGCTGGACTCTCCAGCGGGAGGACACAGGGTTGGCAAGAGTGGGCAGGTCCCACAGGGCCTGGCACTTTGAGGTCTTGGCTGGGACTGCTGAGGTGGGACCCCTGGGGGTCTGCGTAGGGAGGGCGGACCGGGGAGGCCAGAGTGGAGCAGGTGTGCAGTTTGACCCTGCGTGGAGCAGGCAGGATTGACAGGCAGTCTGAGGTGGGATGTGAGACATGAGAGTCAGACACAGAGTCTCTGTGTTTGGCCTGAGCAAGGTTGGAGAGATGAGGGGTGCCAAAAGCCTGAGTGGGGGCTGGCGTGGCTGCTGGCTGTGGAGCGCCTGCAGGGCTGCGCCATCGGCAGGGCCGGGCTCCTCCCTCGGGATATCTGGGGGCCGGGCACCGCCACCCTTCCCTCCTGCTCCCCCTTCCTCTCCTGCTCATCTCTCCCTTTTGGTGATGGGCCCTGCCCTGCCCAGCCGCCCATTGTGTAGAGGAAGCCCTGGGACGCCCAGGTGCATTGAGCCTCCAGGGCAGAGATTGGAGAGGCTTCCCTGATCCCTTGCCTCTGGTTGGACTGCAGATTCCGAGGCTGGCCAGAAAGGCAACTTTTGTGTGTGTTCCTAATACATCATTTTCTTCTCTTAACCCTACTGAGATGTGGGGTAGGATGCTTTCTTAACCCTACTGAGATGCAGGGTAGGATGCGGGGTAGGAGTCTGGGAAGCCTCCCTGCTGTGTACTTGTGGGCTGGGCGGAGGCGCCCTCAGGCGGGTGTGCAAGATGTGGTTGCGTGTGCAAGGCTGAGGGCCCTCTCTCTGCAGCTTGTGCACGTCTGGGGTGGTGCGGCTCCACGTCAACAGCTGGCTGGAGGTGAGCTTCTGCCTGCCCCACAAGATCCATTACGCGGCCAGCAGCCTCATCCCGCCAGAGGCCATCGAGCGCAGCCTGAAGGCTATCCGGTGAGTGCCAGCCCCACACCCGCCGGCCCTTCTCTCCCTTGTCTGCCTGAGGTGTACCAAGCACTTGGGTCCTCTTCCTGCCACAGAAACTGGCAGGTAGGGCTCTGCTCTTTGTAAACACATGTTTTTATGTCCAGTTTTGTCCAGGAGTGACCATCACCCCCAGCTCACCCCCAGAGCCTCTTGGCACTGCCTGGCCGAGCAGGGCTTTGTGCTGCAGCCCCAGCCTGGGGCCTCGGTAGGGCTGTGGGCCGCGCCTCACGGCCAGCAGCGGGCCTGACCCTCGAGGGCTGTGTCTTCATGGTGTTACTCCTGGGGTCTGTGCTTGAACCAGAACTTGTGGGCTCTGTTTGTCCATTTCAGGCTTCCTCCTGCAAGGAGAGCACAGAGCCCAGTCTCCTGCCTTTGCCTTCCCCACCAAGTGCTCTGTCTCTTCAAATGTCTTAACCAGAAAAAGAGATCTGGGCACGGGACAGCAGATGTTTCGATGACAGAAAGCAGAGCACTGTCTTCCTCCCTCACCCAGGCCCCCGCGCTGTCTGTGCCTTTCCTCCTGGGCTTCCTTCCCAGCATGTGTCTAGGTAGTTCTGTTCATAGTCTGAAGTGGGGATTTTGCTTTTCCCATGTGTTATATGCTGTGCTTAGTCGCTCAGTCGTGTCCGACTCTTTGCGACCCCACGGACTGTCGCCCGCCAGGCTCCCCTGTCCATGGGATTCTCCAGGCAAGAATACTGGAGTGGGTTGCCATGCCCTCCTCCAGGGGATCTTCCCAGCCCAGGTATTGAACCCAGGTCTCCCGCGTTGCAGATGGATTCTTTACCATCTGAGCCACCAGGGAAGCCCTCTTCGGGACTGTTTCCTTGGGAAGGGTTGACTGGTTTTTCAGTCAACCAGTGTTTGCGGGCAGTCCCAGAGGCGGGATAGAGCCGGTCATCAGGGCTCCCGCAGTTCTTTCTGCTGCAGCAGTGATCCTCGCAGGTTTTTAAAGGCCTCAGGGCACAACCTTGTCTTCCAGTTCCTCCCGTGGCCTCTTCTCTCCAGGTGCCCACCCCGAGAGCCCAAAGCTGCTTGTACCACTGACCATGTCTCTGCCCTGCAGCCCGTACCATGCCCTGCTGCTGCTCAGCGATGAGAAGTCCCTGCTGGGTGAGCTCCCGCTTGACTGCTCCCCAGCCCTGGTACGCGTGATCAAGACCACGTCCGCTGTGAAGAACCTGCAGCAGCTGGCCCAGGACGCAGACCTGGCTTTGCTGCAGGTACCTCTGGGGGCCTGGGGAGATACCCTCAGTGGGCAGGATGGGCAGTGTGGGGTGGGGGGCTGGACGTGTCATAGGAGGCACCTCAAACTGCCTCCCTAGGGCCGTAGTCCAGCTGAGGGCCGCGCACAGCCTGCCACAGTGATGGATCTGGAGGCAGACCGGCCTCTGGGCCGGGGGCCTGAGTGTCTGTATCGTGGTGGGGGTGCTGGGCTCTGGCAGAGAGGAGTGAGGCCTTCATGGTGCTGGGTGAGAGGACTTAGTCCCTGTGGGAGCCATGTAGAGCAGGACCATACCCCATGACATGCGGGCCTGTGTTCTGTATGAGGTGCCATCTCCCTGCCGAGTCACATGCTTGGGGGCTGCCCTTTCTGATCAGATGGCGGCCCCTCCTCTTTGGCTGAAGATCTGGTGGAACAGTAGGCAGGGCTGAGGGTGAGGAAAAGCACAGGAAGAAGTTGGAGGCTGGGTCAGGGGGGCCTCAAGCGACAGCCTGAGGGGGACCCTGGGTCTGGAGTGGGGCAGCACCTGGCCACCAGGGGGCAGCGGAGCCCGGGCCAGGGGCCACAGCTGCGGAGGCCGGGACAGCTTTCTCAGGCCCCTTGAGGCACCTCCAGGGGGCCTGCAGTCTATTCGCCGTTGTTGTTCACACACTAAGTCATGACCAATTCTTTGCGACCCCCGGGACGGCAACACGCCTCTGTCCTCCACTATCTCCCGGAGTTTGCTCAAATTCGTGGCCATCAAGTCAGTGATGCCGTCCAACCATCTCATCCTCTGTCGTCCCTTTCTCCTTTTGCCTTCAATTTTTCCCAGCATCAGTGTCTTTTCCAACGAGCTGGCTCTTTGCATTAGGTGGCCAAAGTATTGGAGCTTCAACATCAGTCCTTCCATGAACATTCAGGGTTGATTTCCTTTAGGATTGACTGGTTTGATCTCCTTGCAGTCCAAGGGACTCTCAGGAGTCTTCTCCAGCACCACAGTTCGAAAGCATCAGTTCTTTGGTGCTCAGCCTTTATGGCCCAATTCTCACATCTGCATATGACTACTGGAAAAACCGTAACTTTGACTATATGGACCTTTGTTGGCAAAGTGATGCTTTTTAATACACTGTCTAGGTTTGTCATAGTTTTCCTTTCAAGGCGCAAACGTCTTTTAATTTATGGCTGCAGTCATCATCCAGAGTGATTTTCTAGCCTGGGAAAATAAAATCTGTACTTTCCCCACATTTTCCCCATCTGTTTTCTATGACGTGATAGGACTGGATGCCATGATCTTAGTTTTTTTAATATTGAGTTTTAAGCCAGCTTTTTCCATTTTCCTCTTTCACCCTCATCAAGAGGCTCTTTATTTCCTCTTGGCTTTCTGCCATTAGGGTGGTATTATCTGCATATCTCAGGTTATTGATTTTTCTCCCATAATCTTGATTCCAACTTGTCCTTCATCTAGCCTGGCATCTCGCATGATGTACTCTAGACATAAATAAATAAGCAGGGTGACAATATACAGCCTTGACCTACTCCTTTCCCAATTTTGAACCAGTCCCTTGTTCCATGTCTGACACTCTAACTGTTGCTTCTTGACCTACATACAGGTTTCTCAGGAGACAGATAAGGTGGTCTGGTATTCCCAAATCTTTAAGAATTTTCCATGGAGATGGGCACGTTAGCACAGTAGGGGAGTTTGTTCACCAGGCCTGACTCTCAGGCCATTCTTCCCCCAAAGCAGCCCTTTGGGATTCTGTTGTCTAGAATCCTTCCCCCATCTTTACCCCAGGACCTTTGTCCACCCCACGTGCGAGTGTTTATTGACCTGTGCCTGGTGTCTCACGTGGGGTCCTGGACTGCCTTGCTAGCACCCAGGAGACACAGACCTCGCAGGCGCTGGCCGTGGTGTGTGCACCACTGCGCGGCATCCTGACCGGTGCTGCTGAGGCCAGGTGCCCGTGCGTGTGCGGCTCTGAGGGGCCCTCTCTGCCCCTGTGGCTGCCTGACAGGGGTCTGTGTGGACACGCCTCCCCCTGGCCACAGTTGCCCTGCACAGAGCTCTGATGATGTCGCCTCTGTCTCTCCCTGGCCATGGCCTTGCCGTCTGCTTCCTTGCCCCTCTACACTGAACCCAGTGTGGTTGGGGTTTGCTGCTGGTGTGGTCATGCAGGGCCTGGCCCCATGGGTGGACTGTGCCGGCCTCTGGCACTGCTGCTTCCTTCAGCAGGCGGCCCAGCAGAGGCCCCGTGGGGGAGGCTGGCGAGCCCAGCCGGAGCCCCTGCACAGATACCAGGGAATGTTGGTCTCAGGTGTGAGTGTCATCAGGTGATTTGAAGGTTTTTGTCTAATGAAACTAATATATTCTTTCTTATAAAAGTTCAAATATCACACAAATTATAGACACAGAGTAAGTGCCCACAATCCCATATTGCAGCAGTAGCCACAGTAGATTCCTCCAACTCTTTTATATACATGTTAACATATAATCTTTGAATAACAAAATCAGGATTATACTTACATTACTTGTAATGAATGAACAGTGCCCTCATAGACCTCCGCGTCCTAATGTGAGTGGGACCTTCCTTATGTGGGACTTTGCAGATGGAATTAACACTCTTGATATGGGGCGATAATCCTGGATGATCTGGGTGGGCCCTTGTGAGAGGGAGGCAGGTGGAGAGGCTTTGACTACAGAAGAGGAGGCGGGAGGTGACCTGCAAAGAGGTGACCGCGGAGGCCAAGGTGGGAGGCGTGGTCTCACCTCACCTCACGCAAGGAACAGCAGCTTGTATCTTGGAGGCAAAGATCAGTGTCCCTGCCAACAGCCTGACTCCAGCCCAGTGCTCTCAATTTCAGACTTCTAGCCTGGAGCAGGCGCTCTGGCTGCAGGGAGAGGGGATGTGGACCCGCTGGCTGAGGTTGGTGGCAGAGACGGAGGGAAGTGAGCCTGTTCCTTTAGAGCCTATGTCACTGGGACTTGGGGTGAGAGAGAGGGTCAGCAATGGGAATGAAACGTTATTTGTGTTTGAGCTGGGGCCACTGGAGGCCGTCTGCTGAGACGAGGTGGGGGTGTTTTGGTGCTGTGCCCGCAGGCACTTGGCTGTGGTGGTCGGGGTGAGCACTGCCCAGTGCCATGGTCTCACCCTGGCCCTCCCTCCCGGCGCTGTGGTCTGTCTGTGGGCCATCCTGATGTCTTGAGAGCCCAGGGCAGCAGGACAGAGGGAGGTTCTCCAGGGACGAGTGAGGGGTCGGGGTGGGTGCAGCGACCCCTCATCCACTGTCCTGGTGCTCGGTGCCGGTGGGCTAGGGGCTGGCCTCTGCCAGGATGAGCAGCCAAGACCCTTGCGCAGCTGAGTCGACCTCATCCTGGTTGCCCTTGGCATACGTGCCGGGGCCAGCCGGGACAGCTGAGGGACCGGTGGCGGAAGGGTCAGCCTCCCAGCACTGTCCCCTGCCCCCTGCCTGCAGGTTTTCCAGCTTGCGGCCCACCTGGTGTACTGGGGCAAGGCCATCATCATCTACCCGCTGTGTGAAAACAACGTCTACATGCTGTCTCCCAACGCCAGCGTGTGTCTGTGAGTCCCTGTGGCTGACAGGGCCCCAGGTGGTGCTCCCAGCTCAGCCAGGCCCGTGTCCCAGTTCTGGCCTGGTCCCGCCCCTCCAGCGCCACCCAGGCCTGTGCTGCTCTGCACTTGCGGCCTCTGGGAAAGGTCTGCGCCTGCCCACACCTGCCGGCCAGTGGGCCCTGTGCAGGGTGCCTGCTGGGAGGTCAGGAGCCTTGGTCCCGACGCAGAGGTTCACAGGGGCTGCCGCGTGGGGAAGGCGTCTGGGCTCTGTCCTCACTGCACCCTCCCGGACCCTCACCACACTGCATCCCCTCCTGCACAGTGCGGGCTCGAGGCAAGGACACAGATGCCTGACCGAGGGGAGACCTCTTGAGCTCAGGGATCCTCACCCCCATCCCCAGGTATTCCCCGCTTGCCGAGCAGTTCTCACGCCAGTTTCCATCTCACGACCTGCCGTCTGTCCTTGCCAAGTTCTCCTTGCCTGTCTCCTTGTCAGAATTCAGGAACCCCCTGGCCCCCCCTGTTCAGGAGGTGAGTCTTGGGAGCTGGGGGAGCCCAGGGACCAGCCACCTGGCTTCAGTCCCCAGTTGATCCCAGGCCTGCAGTGTTGCTGCACCCAAGGCCTGGGTTGGGGGCAGTGCTTGCTGTGTAGGTGATACCTGCCCTGCCCGAGGCTGGCTGCCTGGCTAGGCTGCCTGCCGACACCTGGGCAGTGCCAGTCCCTCTACACACGGAGCTCTGTCTGCCCGTGGCAGGCAGTTCTCAGGGTTAGGGCGGAGCTAAGAGGTAACTGGTAGCAGATCGTGACCACTCCTGGGACAAGAGAGCCACCTGGTGCCCCTTCTGGACCTGGGGGTCCTAGAATCGGGAACACAAGAGGGTTTTGTTTTACTGAGCCTGGGCCCTGCCCCCTGACTCCCTCTCCTGCCTGCCAGGGTCCCCGTGGCCACGGGGTCTGTGGGTATAAGTCTGAGCTCACAGACACCCAGAATTTTCACATTTGGGGCCTGCACAGGACAGGCCTGGGTCTGGGTCAGAGTCAGGGTGGTGAGGGGCTGGCAGGAGTGTGGGTGTGGTGTGGTGGCCACCAGGGAGGGGTGAGGCATGGGGAACGAGCTGGCGAGTTGTGTGTTTACAGAAGGACTGATTGACCTGGGTCCCAGAGCCAGGCCTTGCCCCTCCCCCACCCCAGCCTGAGCTCTGGGCCCCCGGGGGAGATGGGCTGGTGTTCTCAAGGCTTGTCTTCAAAGTGAAGTGTTTGCTGTAACAAGTGCCGGGGCTGGTAGGTAAAGCCAGTCCTTAAAAGCAGCCCTTTCCTCCTTAAGTTGTGAACACAGAGGAGGGACCGTGTCAGTCACCATCTGGTCCTCCCAGGGGTGGGGTGTGGTCTGCTCCAACCCCAAGCTGGAGGTTGGTCTGTTGGTCCCTTCACTTAGACGCCGAGCGTGACTGTTCTAAATGCCGTTGTTCGCGGCACCTTTGGTTTCCTGGGACAGTGCCAGGTTGTGCCAGCCAAATAGAAGGCACACTGTGTGTGCACCCTCCCCTCCCCAGTGCAGACTTCCCAGTGGTCTGAACAGCCGGTGGCTTTTCTTGGCCTGAGGGGAGCTGGTTCCGATTTTGCTGGGTCCTGGGTGAAGCCGCCTGCCTCCCTAACTCCTGTTTCAGGCCCTGAATGTGTGCAGGTGCTGACGAGGTCTCTTGAAGTATTTAACAGTCCTCTTCCATTTTCCTTGCTGTGACTGGGTCATACATGCTCACGGTACACGCGTGTGTCCATGCCTGCCCGCCCCTCCCAGCAGGGAACCCCAGTGACAGGAAGGTGGCATGTGGGTCTGGGGACGTGGATGCCCCCACATGGGGGTCGACCCAGGGGAGGACTTTCTGCTCTTAGGGTGCTGGCCACGGGCGGGGTCCCCACAGAGCCCACGGGCCGGGAGAGGTGGCACAGTAGGGCCGCCACGTCACAGGTCCTGTCAGCTCTGGGCAGAAAGGCGTGTGGGCAGCTGGGCACGTGGCGGGGTGAGGGCCGCCGTGGCCCCGCCGGGTGTCCCCTCTGACCTCCGGCGCCCCCGCCTGCAGACGCAGCTCATCCAGATGGTGGTGTGGATGCTGCAGCGCCGGCTCCTGGTGCAGCTGCACACCTACGTCTGCCTGATGGCCTCGCCCAGCGAGGACGAGCCCCGCACCCGCGAGGACGACGCGCCCCTGGCCACCAGGGTGGGCGGCCGCAGCCTCAGCACGCCCAATGCCCTCAGCTTTGGCTCCCCAAGTAGGACTTCCTGCCCCTGGGCATCTGTCTGGAGGGGGGTGAGCACCTGGGCGCCCTTGCGAGAGGTGGGTGGCTGGGAGGTCCGACTTGGGCACCTGTGAGTGACCACGGAACCGTCACAGGGCCGCACTCGAACCCCTGCTCACACCGCCCTCTGGGCAGCTGTGTCCTCACATGGACGTCACTTGCCCCCCTGGGCAGCTCTGCCTGGGGGACGGGAGGTCCTCCCCTGCTTCCCTGAGGACGGGGCTCTGCCTTGCTGAGTCGGAGCAGCCTGGCCCAGCCTGGGGTTGGAGCAGACCACACTGCATCCCTGGAGGACCGTTGAAACCTGCAGCCCCAGGGCCTCTGTGGAGATGGTGACTGGTCCCTTCTCTGCAGAGCCATTTGGCCACAGTGTCTCCCTAAGGCAGCAGCCCTGAGCCCAGGTCCCTGGCTTGGGGACCCCAGCCTTCCCAGGGCCCCATTAATGCAAGGGGCTGGATGACCTTGGGGTTTGGGGCAGCTCCCTGAGGGCGTGGCGGTGAGCTCCCAGGTGGATGTGGGTGACCGCAGGGCCGCCGCTCCCTGACTGCTGACGGTTCTCAGCCAGCAGCGATGACATGACCCTCACCAGCCCCAGCATGGACAACTCCAGCGCTGAGCTGCTCCCCAGCGGGGACTCGCCGCTGAACAGGAGGATGACAGAGAGCCTGCTGGCCAGCCTGTCCGAGCACGAGCGGGCCGCCATCCTCAGCGTGCCTGCGGCCCAGAACCCCGAGGACCTCCGCATGCTTGCCAGGTGCGGCGGGGCCCCGTGTGGAGAGAGACAGGTGGCAGACTTCAGCGCAGGTCTCAGGACTGGCGCCTGTGTGTGGGGTGTCTCTTGGACCTCCTTCCAGTGCTGCTCCTCACGTTGTCCTCAAGGGCTGGGCAGGGATCATCCCAGGACCCTTGGCCTGGGGGCGGGGTGGGGCCTGAGGTCTGCACATCATGGGTGAGAGACCTGTCACCCCCCAGCCCAGACCTGGGGGCACTGGGCACGTGGTGTTCCGGGAGCATGAAGTCATCGGGCCAAACCTCCAGGCCAGACTTCCCCAAGCTGCAGTGGCACGGAAGGCAGAAGCGACAGCTGCCCGTGCGGCCCCCTCCTCCGCCGAGGGGCTGTGGTGGGAGCGGGCCCCGCGGGCTGTCCGAGCCCCGCTGTAGCTGTCCTCACACCCTCCCGCCCCCACCCCCGCAGGCTCCTGCACTACTTCCGCGGCCGCCACCACCTGGAGGAGATCATGTACAATGAGAATACACGGCGCTCCCAGCTGCTGGCGCTCGTGGACAAGTTCCGCAGCGTCCTGGTGGTGACCACGCATGAGGACCCGGTCATTGCCGTCTTCCAGGCCCTGCTCACGTGAGCTGGGTGGGGGCACTGCCTCTCACTCCCGGCTCCCTCCCACTGCGGGGCCTTGCTCTCCTCATCTTCGGTCTTCAGGACAGCCTCAGGGGCCCTGGGCTGTGAAGGTGAGGTTTGAGGTAGGGGCGCGACCAGCACGCGGGCCTCTTGAGGGCTGCATGCCTCCCGCACGATTCTGCCCGTGTCCCTCGCCGCCCTGTCTGGCCCAGCACTGCCTGCCTGCGGGCACCTCCCCAGCCCCACCCTCCTGTGTTGGCCTCCGGAGGCCATGGCCAAGCAGTCCCCTCTGCGGGCACCCAAGGCACCAGGACGTCCTGTGGGGAGTTGCTCTGTTTCCCCTGGGAGTGTGTCTGCCGTGGTGCCCCCCACCCCGGGGTGGCCTCAGGCCTGAGAGAAAGTGGGCATGGTGGCCCTGGGTCACCGGAGCAGAGCTGGCTGCCAGGGGGCCTCTGGCCAAGGTGCAAAGGACACTGTTGTAGAAACACAGCATTTATTTCGTTTGTAAACAATTAAAAGTCCCCGTGGGAGCAGGCCCTGGCTCCAGTCTGTGTGTCCCGCTCTGCCGCCCTGTCCACCACGCTGACCCAGGGGCTGCCCCGTACGTAGAAGCGCAGGGGCTTCTGGGCCCACTCGCCAGCCTGGCCTATGCCCACACGGGCTGCCGCCACCACGGCTGGCTCACTGGGCTCGGGGGGGCCCTGCTCCAGCCACACAGACTCATCCCTGGCCAGGTCGCGCTGGTCGAAGCTCCTGTCGATGGCCAGGGCCTGGCACAGCTTGGAGGGGCCGTTGCAGAGCTCACGGTCTTTGAGGGCTCGTCCCGCAGCACCTTTGCGGAGGGCGTGGCGAAGTTGCCGCATGGCCTCCAGGCCCCCCAGGGGCTCCAGCGCTCGGAGCAGGACACACGCCCCGTCCCCTGTGGGAGATGGAGCTTCCAGGCTGTGGTTCTCCTATCCAAGGCCCGACCAGAGCGGCTGGGGACACCTGTGCTCACTCTCTGCCCAGACCCTGTGCCTGCCACCCGTCCTGCTCACCTGTGCCTCCTATGGGCACCTCTGGCCGCGTGCCTACCAGCTAGGGAGGCATTGAGCTCCCTGGCTTCCTCTGGTTTGTATGACTGGTGCTAACTGTAAGGTCGGTAGGCAATGGAAGCCCCAGAGATGGCCCCCCATGGGCATATGCCCATCAGCCCCCAGTGTACACAGGGTGCAGGTGAGCCCCACCCTGTGACCCAATGGGGAGAGGTGCCAACATAGCTCCCCACCTCGGGGCCCGCCCTCTCCCCCTCCAGTCCAGGCCACTGAGGAATGGCTGACACCCAGGGCCTGGGATTCCCCAGAGAAGACATGTCTGTCCAGAGCCCTTGATCCCCAGCTGAGCACTGGGGTTGTTCTGGGCCCGGAGTCTGCCCCACCTGCTGGGATCTGAGGGGCTCAGCCTGACGCGTGGGCAGCCCAGTCTCTCCCGGGCCTTAGCCACACAGGGCTTCCCAACAGCACCCAGGAGCTGGCCTCCTGCACAGCCCGCAAGCCTTAACCAGCCACTTTTCAAAGCATTTCAGGATGGCCTGAGGGCGCCCAAGCCTGGGCTCTAGTCCCTCCATGATTCCTGGGCTCTCCCTCACCAGCTGCACAGCTCCCTCTGGTTCCACCAAGCGCGCTGGGTGCCACCTGCACACAGGTCAGGGGAGCAGCTCACCGCTCCTCTCCGAGGATGCGTGTGCGTGCAGCCCCAGCTCTTCCCACTGGGCCTCCCTATCCTCCCCCCTGCCCCCCGCCCCCCACCCGCAGCAGCTGCTCGGTCTCCGCCAGGCCTCCACCCTGCAGGCACAGACCGGCCCCGCTGCCCTTCCCTCCCTCCTGGATGATGCTTGGCCCCAGCAGTCTACACCCTGCGGTTTTCTGCTCCCCTGACCAAGACGTTCCTGGGCATCCTGGTCACATGACCAGAAAGGAACACATTACCTCCCTCATCTGCCCGGTCCAACTGTACCCCCCAAAACGCCTTCCCTTCCTCACCAACCGCATCCCCTTGTCCAAGTGCAGTCTCCCCTCACGAGGGGTTGGTTCTAATGCCAAAGAAAAGCTTGGCCACTGGAAGGTTCTCTGGGAGATAACAGGCCCCTGGGGCAGTCCCTATCACTCAGCTGCACATAACTGCCTTCTGCGGGGCGGGGTGCAGGGCCAGTCAGGGCTCCTCGCATCCTCCAGCCTGCGGATCACACTCAGCATCTGCAGCTGTCCACTCTGGGCGATCACAACTCGCACGTCACTGGAATTCTCCAGTGTGACCGACAGCCCTGACATCCCAAGTCTTCATCTTGGGACGGAGGCTCAGCAGACGGACTCTGGGACTGGCTGGCCAGACTGGGCTAGGGAGACCTACTGCCGGGCGCTTCTTTCCCAGCACAGACGCCCAAGAAAACAGAGGTGCCTATCCACGAAGGACCTGGTGGGTCCCCCAACGAGGGAGAGCTCTAGATCAGCCTCTCTCCATTTGGCACCGCTGACCCTGGGGCCACGATTCTCTGTGGAGTCGGGCGTCCTATGTGTCATGAACGGTGCGCACCCTCCCTGACTCGTACGCACGGGAAGCCAGGAGCACGCCAGGGCTCTGACGGCCGAGAACATCCAGACATTGCCTCGTGTTCCCCACGGTGGCAGGGTCATCCCTGCTGAGACCCTGTGACTGCCCACTGCTGAGGCTCCTGCCTGAGCCCAGAGCACCCCAAATTGATCGCACCATCGTTTCCCTACAGTCGCCCCCTCCGAGTCCTCCCGCGCCAGCAGCGGCACCAGTGGCCACCGGGGGCCCCTGCACCCGGCCGCTCTGGGTTCAGGTCTATCTCTGAGCCACTGGTAATGCAGCCAGGGTGACGCCGCAGCCTCGCTCCCAAGGCGCCCCTGGCTCAGACACCTGCCCCCCGGTCCTCCTCACCTCGGCTGGAGACGTTCATGCAGAAGTATATGCCATAGATAAGATACACGTAGAGGGTCCCAGGCTTCATGAACATGCCACGGTTGCGGGGGGTCTGCCGGCCACCCCTTGAATGGGCAGCTTCATCCTCTGGCCCCAAGTATGCCTCAGTCTCCACGATGCGGCCGCGGAGCTCTGTGCCGTCATCCAGTCGTCGGACTAAGATCTGCTCCGGGGAGGAAGAAGGGGGCTCGTTCCCTGCTGATGGCCCGCAGCCTGGACGCCCCTCCCCAGCTTGGGATGTCCCGGGACATCTGCATACAGCCGGTCCGGCCATTGCGCCCCCCATCCCGCTGGGCCGCGGGCCACGGGCCTTGCTCAGCGAGTGTCCCGTCCACGGCGCAGCTAGCCTGGGCCAGCCAGAGCCGGGGTGTGCTCAGCACAAGCGAGTCCTCACGCCTCCTCTCACGGGGGCCCTGCGCCCCCCCGCCCAGTGCCCCCGGACCTGACGCTTAGCCTGGGGCTGAGCGGTGTGAAGGGCACAGGGCCCTGCCCAGGATTCCAGGGCCCGTGGAGCTTTCCACCCAGACCAACTGCAAAGGGCTGTCGTGCTCAGTGCCCACGCAGCCAGCTCTGAAAGCAGCAAGACCAGCTGCCCCACGGTGCCCCAGCCTGGCCCCCAGCCCCGGGGTGCCAAGCTCCTTGAACTGGGGGTCAAGCACAGGCAGTGGGCTGGGGAGGTGGGCCTGGCGCTGGCTGCCTTGGACAACACCCTGGGGCGGGGACTGGGTGGGTCTGGGGTTGGGTCCAGCGGGGGACAGAGGCTGGCTGAGCACAGGGCAGGGGCGGCTGTCAGGGGCTGTCCCCTGGGGCCAGCAGAGCACCAAGGAGAGCAGGCCTCATGGGAGTCAGGGCCCTGAGGAGTGCTGGGCACGTCAGAGCTGGGCCCACCTGCCTGGAGCCCCCGTGCCCAACGCCTGCACCACCGTGGCCTGGCCCTGAGAATGGCTGGCAGGCATGCCCAGTGTCTGCAGCCCCAGGTCTGACTCAACCAGGGTTCACGGTGGAGTATCGGGGATGGCCACTTCCCCAGGACGTCCCCAGCACCTGCCTTGTCCTTAGGCTAGAGCAATCGAGCGGATGGCCAGGCCACTGCCCCTTAACCCACGGAGCCCACTGTGTCTGGCCAGGGTCAGGAAACAGCCTGATTTCTGCGCCGCCGTCGGGTGGGTGGAGCCTCCTGCAGCCCTGTGCTCATGGTCTGCTTCTACTCCGAATCTCACGACCTTCTCTCAGACAGCAGGAGTCGGCTGCCCCTCAGCCCATCACAAACATCTCCTGCTTGCTGGTGGGGGTCCTGAGAGGACCCTTCTCAACCCACGAGGGGACACAGAGTGGTTTGGGCTGTTGCGGCAACCCGTAGCTCCTTGCGCTGACCTGCCCGAGGATGAGTGCACGACCCAAGCCTGGTATGGGCTCTACAGAGGACATCCACTGGGAGAGTCTGAGAAAGGTTCTCCTCCTGAAGGAAAGGAGTATACGGGATAAGACCTTCCCTTCTCTGCTGGACAATGCCCTGTCCACCCTCAGGCTCAAATGGGCATGCTGGGAGCCCAGGGGGAGCCTGTGAGGACCTGGGGTCCTCGACGGGACGCTGGACTCACCTGCCCCCATGCCACTTCGTGTGAGGTCATAACCTCTTCTGACTCCACATGCTTTCAGGACCTCCTGGCCCCTGAAGCCCAGAGCATCCTCAGGGGAACAGACTGCTCCCTTCTGGACGAGTGCACACTTTAGATCACGCTCCACTAGCTTACATTTTAGGGTCTGTTCTTGGCACCAGTTTTCAAATAGCCACAGAAACTGACTCTCCTTGGCTATTTTAACCTCACGGTGTGCTCATTAAAGGACACGACGTAGCCACCGAGCCTCCAGGGCGACCAGGAAGCCAGGGCCTGGCACCAGGACTGTAGCCCGATGGTGCTCCACACAGATGCGGCACATGCTGTGCGCACGCCGCCTGGAGCAGGCTCCCCGACGGGCGCTGGGCATCCGGCGCCCATCCCAGGGGTCAGGGCTGCAGGTGCTGCCGGGAAGCGAGCCAGTGGCAAGGAAGAGGCTGTCGCCAGCCCGTGCCGATGCAGGACAGCCTGTGTGCCGTGGGCTCGGCTGCTGTGTGTCTAAGGCGCTACACACAGACCAACTCCGGCAGGGCAGTGGCTGTGCCAGGGGACAGGGCAGGTGACAGGGCCAGCACGGACCACAGTCCTTGTGAGAAACCTGCCTGCCCTGCAGGCATCCCAGGCAGACCAGGGCCAGTGCTCCCACGCCCCAAGTGGAAAGTCTGATGCTGCAGCTGCTGCCTCCTCACTCTCACTGCCCAGAGCAGGCAGGCACCCCAACAACCTCGGCATTCTTCTGAGCCAACCCTGCGCCCAGCCCCTGCCCCAGGCGACTCAGGTGAAGCTCCTCAGGGCAAGTGTGGGCAAAGCGGCTGACTGCCTGAGGACAGGCAGGGCCAAGTCAGGGACGTGAGCCCAGCGGGAAGAGGGCTGTGCCCACAGACGCTGCCCGGTGGTGACTCTTCACGCGGAGGCCACGCTGCTACATTTCTATTACCTGTCCGAGAAATGCCCGGGCCAGGGACACTGCGGGCTGGTCGAAAAATGCTGATCCCAGGCGAGCAGGACGGCCCTCCGGGCTTGAGAAATAGATGCTGCGTGTGGGGCCCACGGTCGCGGGTGGCCCCAGGTGCAGCTCCTTGGGGGAAGGCGTCTGGGTCCCATCTGATGGGCTCTGATGCCGCTTGGCCTCCAACGCTCGCTGCTTTTTCTGCCCCATTGTGCGGGAAAGCTGAAATGGGAAAGGACAAAATCATCTGGGGAGGACAGCTGGTTGTTCAGTGAAGTCAGGAGCTCGAGGACTCATTTAACCGCCTGCCTGTCCACCTCCTCATCTGCAAAATGGGGGCAACCAGCTGCAGATGATGCCACACCTGACGTACTCCGCCCAGGCGGGGACCCGGAGGCCCTAGGAGATGACCGCACGTAAAGGCAGTGACAAGGCAGCCACTCTGCCCTGTACGCAGCACTTACACAGCTCAGTGGCAGGAGGCTTCAGGGCCTGGGGAGGGGACAGTGGCACCCAGGCCTGGGTCAGGGCTGGTCCCCGCTGACTGCCACTCATCACGTGGTCCCCAAGTGGACTTCTGAGCTTCTGAGTCCTCGGCACCTGACCCTGACCAGGAACTTTAAGTCAGCTGTGACCCCAGTGGGGCCTTGGCCGAGGAAGAGACTAGGGGGTCGAGTCATCCACACCCCTTCCCCACAACGGCAGGACTCCCGCTGTGCCTGACCCCTCCTACAAGAGCCCAGAAGGCCTGACACCCCCGTGGGTGAGCACCAGGTCACCCATCTTGGCTCAGGACAACCCTGATGAGTTCCCAGCTGTCCTGTGGCTCGTGACTCAGGATGTCAGAATAAGGAGAAGTGAAGCAAAGTTGAGGTCCCAGGAGTGAGGCGGCTCCGCCGAGACCAGCACACCACCTGCCTCCCAGCTGCTGCCGCAGGGCCGGGGACCTGACCACACACACCCTCAGTCATTCTGGGACCAGCCAGTCTCCCAGGGAAGACGCAGGTGAGCACTGGGGCCTGGACACCCTCCTCAGGGGTCGATTCCAGTGCCTCCCTGGCATGCGACAGACCCATCACCTTTAACGTAAGTGCTGACACTATGTTGTCCGGAGCCACTGGTCAGCTGAGAACGGATGCTGATGTGACCGCGACTGCAGCCTAGCCCGTCTTCCGACACCGAGCGTGGGTTCACGCTCCGGGACGCTGCGGCCCTGCTCTTCAGCCCGGGTGTGGCTCCCTGCCTGCCCGAGGCTCCGGGCTGACTCTGGGTCTCTGCCCTGACCCATCCTGGGGGGGTGGGGGCTCATACAGCTGCCCCGGGAGTGAGGCTCAGCAATGCCCCCGTTCAGATCCCCGGGCTGAGGAGTGGGGTGAGCCTGCTGTTGCACCCAAGAGTGACGGCTGCCCCAGAAAGTGACTTAATGTCTGTGCTTCTGTTTCACCTGCAGAAAGGGAACCAATATCGTCACACAGGGTGGTTCTGAGAATAAAACGAGAAGCCGGGGAAGTACTCAGCCAGCCTACAGACAGCACTCACTAGTGTTAGGAAGAAACACCCTCACCAGAGTGCCTCTGGGCAAAACCTGGGGAGGGTCTCTTGCCAGGCTGGGCCTCCCCAGGGGAGGGCTGGAAACAGCCGCCTGGAAGGAGGCGCCCAAGACACCTGCCACCCCTCCGTCAAAACCTGGGCGAACGGGGTCAGTTACAGAGTGTTTATCCGTCTGGGACACGCACTGGAGGGAGGGCTGTGCGGAAGTAGTCTCTCGGGCCAACCGGACGGTCACGTCTGCGGCAGGCGGGCTCCGGGCAGGGGCCGTGTGAGTCGGGCCGTGTGCCCAGCATGTAACCAGGCAACCGGGCTCGGGCTCTCCTTCCTGGAGGCCTCGGGCCGGGCCTCGACTCTGCTGGTGGCAAATGGAGCGGCCGGGCGGGTTCGACCCCGCCGGCAGGGCTCATCTAGAGACTGCACACGCAGCGGGGCGGCCCGGGAGTACGTTACTGGCTCCCGCTCAGGGCTCACTGCGGTGGGGCTGAGACTCCGGGGAGGGTCTCAGCCCAGAGCCTGTCCTTCGGCCGTGCGCCCTCGGAGGGACCTGCTCCCGGGGCGCGCACTCACCTGGGCCCCGCGACGCGCAGGTTTCCGGCGGCCCGCCGCGGCTTCGGACCCGCCAGCGCGGAGCCCACCCAGGAGCCCACCCGGAAGTACCGCCTGGTCTGGGGGTGGAGCCGGCGCCTGCGCAGAGGAGGGCGGAAGGCCGGCTGCGGGCGGGGGAGCGGAGCGAAGCGGAGCTGGGCGGGCGCCCGGGGCCGGCCTGGGGACCCGCGTTTCCCGCTGGCGCCCCTGCCTGGCGCCCCACCTCCCATCTTGGACGAAGCCCGCGGCTGCTGGAACGCTTGCAGTGTGAGGGGGAGCAGGCAGCTGGGGTGAAGGGGAGCCCCGGGCTCCTCACCTCTCCCAGTGGCATGCCCCCACTCCCCCCGCCACACTTGCACGGTGGTCCACCTGGTCCACCCTCCCCCCCGCAGCCGCAGAACGCACTCCTCCACCGGCTGGTGGTCAGACCTCCAAGAGGCCTGGTCTCTTAGGAGCCTTGATTGGGCCCCGGCTGGAGCTGTGGTGGTTTTGGGGTGCACGTGGAGTGCGCCTGAGGGAGGGGGCATGGGAGCCCTGGTCCTTGAGACACGCCTTCCTGGACTGCGGACGCGCATTACCTAGGGCGCATTTGGGTGGAGAGGATAGATTGGATGACGGAGTGGGCCAGAAAGACTTTGTCCAGGAGGTGGACCCAGGCCTTTCTGGAAGCGCCCCCACCCCCACGGGTGGGTCCCAGGACACTGTCTCAGCAGTGGGGCCCCCACCCCTCCCACCACCTAAGGATGCTGAGAGGAGCCTGCACAGTTCTGGGGGTGAGCGGGCTGGAGTGGAGTGAGGCCAGCAGGAGGGCTGTGGAGACCTCTGACCACCCTTACTGCAGGGCAGCGGCTGGGGGCGCTGTGAGGTGCATCACTGCCCTTTTGGGCAGCGTAGGGAACAGCTCTGCCCTGGAGCGTGTCCTGAGCTCTCTGACTGGGTCACCCTGGCCCTGTGAGGGGCACCCACTGGGCCTTGGGAAGCTGCTGGGCAGAGGATGGTGTGGGGGTGTGGGGAGGTACCAGGGCCTGTGACGGGCCAGGATGTGCATGGCGCCTGGTCAGCAAGTCCAGCTGGGACAGCCCTGGTCTCCAGCTCCTCCTCCTCCTCCTCAGACCAGCCCAGGGGCTCAGCTCCAGCGCAGGCCCAGGCCCCCGCCCAGCGGTGCACCCCCACCTCCCAGGGCCCCCACGGGGACTTCCTGCGGAGGGAGGGGCAGCCTTGCAGCGCCTGCGGGAAGCCGCCCAGCTGTGTGTGGCACTGAGGGCTGCTTCCTTCCGGGGGTGCAGTGTGTCGTCAGTGGGAACTTGTGAGGCAGGCCTGGATGTGACTCCCACCCTTCTTCCCTCCTCACCCGCTGCAGCCTTTCTGCCCGAACAATGTCCCCCCCTTCCGGCCTTCCTGTGTGCCCAGCCTCCCTCCCCCTGCCCTGAGACAAGCTGAGGCCGCAGTTGGGCCCATCCCCCTGGGGGGACCAGGGGCACGGTGGCTGCTGTTTTGGATTCGTTTTCATTTCAATTTCACGAATGGTGCGTGGACCTTGTAGAAATCTCGGGAGTTCACACATTCCTTCAGGGCGTCTTATCCCCAACTTGAAGACGAAGAGAGGTTTGGAGGGCAGCCCAGAGGGAGGAGACGGGGCTGGAGCCAGCAGCCCCTTCTCCAGATGTTCAGCCCAAGTGCAGGGCCTTGCACAACCTCTGCCCCCTCCCGCCCCGGGCCCCCCACTTCCTGCTTTGTGGTCTGAGGCTGCACCGCAGGCAGGAAGTGGTGAGGTGGTGGGCTGCGCGTTCCCACTGTGGCCTACAGGGCGGGCTGCGGGCTGGCCGGGGTGAGAAGCAGGTGCTCAGCAGGGGGACGGGACTAGGGCCTTCTCTGTCCCCAGGGTGCCTGCCTGCTGGGCTGGGAGAGGCTCCTTGGCGGAAGCCCTCAGTGCTCTGAAAGGGATTGGTGCCCAGGGGAGCTGCCCTGGGCCCTGGAGGGAATGGCGATCCCTGAGCCTTGAAAGGACTGGCTCCACGAGCTCCCACCCAGCACACTGCTCGTGGGCCTTCTCTCCGTGCCTCTGTGTGGGGGCAGCGAACGCTGCCAGAGGGGCCGCGCTGTCCCTGAGGCTGCAGCGGGGCCGCCTTGGGCGGGGGCCTCTGTGGCCGACGGGCCTGGGGCATTCGGGCAGCGCAGGCAGCCCCTGGCCGCGTCACCCCTTCCTGGGGCTGTGCTGCCAATGCTGCTCCCTGGGGGCTGGGTGCTCAGGGCCCCCTTGCCCGGCCCCGAGACGTGGGGAGGGGCAGCTGCCTCAAATAGCCAGTGACTTCAGGCCCCTGGCTGGCCTGGCCCACTGCTGCCTCTTCCCCAAATAGCCAGGGGCTGGTCCTGAGCTCATGCAGGCCCCCAAAGTTCAGGCGGGCCTGCTGAACTAACCCCTAATGGCTGGTAGGGGTGCCTTTCAGTGGTTGGGCCCCCACCCACTCAGGTCCTAGAGCCGTCCGCAGGCAGGGAGTGGTCCAGACACCGGGCCGGCCTGTCACCTGCACACATCCCAGGCGGCTGCAGTGGAATCCTCCTTCCAGGGCCTCAGAAAAGATGAAACAGGGACTGGGAGCTGGGCCTCCGTGTCAGGAGCGCCTCCGTCAGAGCACAGGGCAGTGAGGCTGGGCATGTGTCCCTGTGGCCGGGGTCCAGGCCTCTGCTCACACTGTCCTTCTGGCGTCAGGGTCCTGCTCAGGAGGCCTGGTGGGCTGAGAACCTGTGGACTCCTGGGCTTGCCTGCCAGGGTGGACGTGGCAGCCACACCTGTGAGGGGCAAGGGCCTGCAGCAGAGGCTGCTTGGGGTCTCACAGGCGTGGGGACAGAGAGGGTCCCGTGGAGGCAGCCCAAAGGAAGCAGGAGGGGGCCACCCTCTCCGGAAAGGCAGCTTACACTCACTGAGGACAACTCGAGGTGGTGCTGGCTGGGGTGGGAGTGCTGCGGCGGGAGGGACTAGGGGGTGGGCCCAGGCCTGGCTGAGGGCCTGCTCTGGCCGAGCTCCTGGCTGCTGGGAGCGAGAGTCTGGGTCACGGAGGGGTTCTGGATGCCCTGTAGCACCCGCTGAAGGGAGACCTGTCAGACTGGATGCCCGGCCTTGGCAAGCGCTGGAGGTGAGCCCAGGTGCTTGGCTCCAGAGACGACACCACCAGCTCCAGCCCTGGCAGCCAGGCTGGGCATCCAGGTGGACAGGGCAGGCTTACTCCTGGCATGGTGGGGAATGCCAGGCGTGGAGAGACTGTCCTATCTCTGGCTGGGAGCCTTGCACGGACGGGGATGTGGTGTAGCCAAGGTTCTTGGGTCACACCCCCACCCACCTTGAAGGACCCTCCTGTAGCCCCTCCGAAGCTTTCATTGTCTCCCTCAACCCAAGAATTGTGTTGATTTCTCCGAGTTCACAAAGGACCCAGAGTGTGCAGACACCATGCTGTCCCATCCGGCAGTGTGGACAGGCAGTCAATCAGAGGGTTCTGTCCCTCTCCCAGGCTCCAGTGACCAACCTCAACTAGTCCACTTTATTTTCTGTGTGGCCAAGGACCAGGGCACTGTCTGAAGCCATGCCCTGGGCTTAGCTTACTGACCTGACCGTGGCAGCTCCTCTGTTCAGAGAAGACCACTGCCTCCTGGTCCCAGGCCAGCAAAGGGCCCCTGAAGACACATATGGGGCCTCTGAGGCTGGAGGGGCTGGGCCCCGTGTGCCTCAGGAATCTGCACCCAGTGGGAGGGTCTTTAGGACCCCTGGTCCCGGGTTTGCTTCTGAGGAAGCCTGTGCCCCTCCCCCACGTGTGGCTCCTGGTTAGCTGGGCCCATTCCAGGGTCTGTCTCTGGTGGTTGTGTCAGGAGAGAGGGACGCAGGCAGACTCCCTGCAGCAGCCTCAGCCCTCAGGCTACCTTGTGTCCAGCTCAGGGCGGCAGAGATGGGCCCCCCGCCGGTGGGTGAGCTCTAAGACAGGGAGAGCACGCAGCGGGTGCTGCCGTCTCTGCTGTGGGGCTCCAACCTGACCGGGGGCACCTGCTGGGGGAGCCAGGCTCCAGCGGGTGGGGAGCAAGGGGCCCGGGAGGTCACTGCTCCTGTCCTGGCTTTGGTTTGAGTGCAACTGAGTGTAAGTAGGCATCAGTGGTTGTGTTCACGTGTGTAAGTGTGCGAGTGAGCATGGAAGTGTTACAGTTGTGTATGTGTAGGTGTGGGTATGGGAGTCTGTAAACAGGCGTGGGTGAAGGAATACGGGGGCAAACCTGAGTGTGAGTGGGTATGTCGTAGAAACTAGCAATCGAGAAACCAAGCGACACTCGGAGAGTTGGCGCTGCTGCTGCTGCTTCTAAGTCGCTTCAGTCGTGTCCGACTCTGTGCGACCCCACGGACGGCAGCCCACCAGGCTCCCCCGTCCCTGGGATTCTCCAGGCAAGGACACTGGAGTGGGTTGCCATTGCCTCCTCTGGAGAGTTGGAGAACTTGGGTTTATTTCGCCGCGGGCCCAGAGGAGTTAGCACACAAGCTCCGAGCCCCGACTGTTGGGTGTACAGTTCCTTTATTGGGTCCCAATTCCGGGTCTTCGTTCTGTAGTCTGTTGGACGGAGAAGGCAATGGCACCCCACTCCAGTACTCTTGCTTGGAAAATCCCACGGACGGAGGAGCCTGGTGGGCTGCCATCTATGGGGTCGTACAGAGTCGGACACGACTGAAGCGACTTAGCAGCAGCAGCAGCAGCAGTCTGTTGGATACTTTGGGCGCCCAGGATGGGGAGGGGGTGGGGGACTGCCTGCCGTTTACACAGACAAGCATAGTTAAGGTTACAGGGGCTAGACAATTGCAAAAGCAGGGGCAAGGGTGAGTGAGATGTTTTAGTTCCTTGAATTGTACGTTTCCATTTTCCCCAAAACTAGCTGATCTAGGTGATCTAGACTATGCAAGAGGCAAGCTGGGTTACAGAAGCAGAGTGTGTGTGTGTGTAAGTGTATGAAAGCAGGGGTATGTGTGTGCCAGTTGAAGCTCCGAGGGACTTAGAGTGAGAGACTTGGCAGCCCGGCCTTGGAGGAGGCTGGGGGTTTGGGTCCCTGTAGATACGGGGCTGTCTCCCGGACTCTCCACTCTGCAAGCACAAGCCAAAGCATCTGCTAAGGTCAGGACTCACTTCGGGTCTGGGAGCGGGTGAGGCTGACCATCAGATTCGGTCCAGCTGGGCCACCAGGTCCTCCTGCCCCGACCAAAGCGCTTTCGACCCCCGGCCAGAGGTGTCCCCGCCGCCCTCCCGGAGGAGGTGGCTCTGGCGGGGCGGGCCGCGCGCATTCCTGAGCCCTGAGTCACGCGGCCGCCCCCTTCAGCCGGGCCCGCCCCCGGCGCGCACGCCCCTCGTTCCATGGCATTCCCCGGCAGACGGGCGGGCCGGACGGGCGGGCGGGGACTCGGCGCGGGCGCCCTCGGGCCGGCGGCTGCAGCCCCTCCCCGCAGCCCTCAGGACCCCCGGGACTCCCGGCGCTGGCGGCAGTGGTGAGTGAGCGCGCTGGGCGGGGCTGCACGCGGGGCGCGGGCCGGGTGGGTCCCGAGACGGCGTCCGCCGCGCCAGGGCCGGTCCCCAGCCCTCCGCCGCCGGAACCGCTCAGAGCGGCGGGAGTCTGGCCGCGTCCCGGCTTCGAGGAGTCTCCGCCCGAGACGGCCGGACTTTCCTTCCCGGAGTTTCCCGAGTCGCGCGAGGAGGAGGCGGCCCAGCCCCGGATTCCTAACTCGGCGGACCGCAAAAATAGCCCGTGGCCGGATTAGCGCGTCCGGGCGGCGGCCTGACCCGGCCGGACAGCTCGGCTCCAGCCCCCGCCCGACAGCTGAGGGTCCGGGCAGCGGGAGGGCTCGGGGTCCGGGTGTCCCCAGGCGCCTCTGAGCTGTACCCTCCCCCCGCCCTTTACGCTTTCTTGCCCGGCCTCCGCCAGTGGGTGGTGTCTCAAGTCGAAACTCCAGCTCGGAGGGTGGGACTTCTGGGTGGGACTTCTCCGGATCGTCGCTGTCCCAGCCGTCCTCCCTGGGGATGGGACTAACTTCCGCAATAGCAGTAGCTGTGGAGATGGGGTTTGGGGAGGGACTGGCCCACCTTCAGCTTCACAATTCTGCCTCTCAACGCGGGAAGCTGCCGGGCGTCTTCCTACCTTGTGCTCGATGGCCAAGAGGACCAGGCCAGGGCCTGAGCCTGTGGCCACTACCCCGTGCTGGGAAGCAGGCTGTCTCCTGGCTGGGGAGATGGCTGGATCCCAGGTGCTCAGGACCCTGGGTTGGGGGGCCTGGCTGCCCGCCCTGCTGGGGGCCCACTTGTCCCTGACCAGAGTTTCTCCTCCTGGTGCGCAGTTTGGGGGTGTGTATCTGTGTATCCAGGTGAGCGAGGTCTGGATCTGGAGGCCCTAGCTCTGTGTTGGGAAAGGTCCCCCAACCCCCACTGGGGACTTCCTGGCAGATGAGATTCAAGGATGAAACTGGCTTTTCAGGTTTGGCCCAGGTAGATTCTGGGTTCTCCCCACCCCGGTGGGGCCAGCCCCAGCCCCCTTAGCCCCCACCCAGAGGTTGGGACAACCTGGACAACCCAGCAGGTGGCCGGGGCCCAAGGGTTCCCTGAGGCTGAGCCCCTGCCACCGAGTTATTTTGGGCAAGCTGGGTCCTTTTCCTTGAGAAAAGCAGGGGCTACCAGTAGGGCTTGTAGCGGGGTGACCCTGGATGAAAGGTGCCGGGGCCCCAGGCTCCCTCCTAGAGTGCTGACCGAGGGCCCAGGCCTGGAGCACTGCAGTGAGAGCACTCCCCGTCCAGCATTCGCAGGCTGGCCGGCAAACCGTCGCCCTTGGCAGTGCATAGTCCAGGGGACCCCGTGGTTCAGAAGGATCACCCAGGTTGTGCCTGCCTTCCAGGGCCCCCCTCAGGGTCTCTGGACTTAAGCTGTTGCTCAGGGCATCTCCTGTAGCTCCTCTCCCCAGATATGAGGGGCTCCCTCTGCCTGCCCACCCCTCCCCAGCTCCGGTTCCCCCACCTCGGTGTCTGTGACAGGATCTACTTTCAGCCCAAGGATCAGATTCCTTAGCGGCTGCCTGTTTTCTGGGTAGGGTGTGTGAGAGTGGCTCCCTTCTCTCTGAGTTGAGGTGCTCTGGGTGGAGGTGAGGTGGCATGGGGGTCTCAGAGGGGCTGTTGGCTCCCCCAGCCTGAGGATCCCAGATGATCTGCCCCTCCCCAGGGGGCCATGGCCCCCTCCCCAGCTCCTGGGCAGACATGGCCCAACTGCTTGGAGGCTGGGTGACCGCAGGTGGTGACCGGCCTCTCTGAGCTTCAGTTTCTTGATCTGTAAGGTGGACGCAGAGGACCCCTGCAGGGGTTGTGACAGGTCAGCGGGGCTAGCCAGTGTTGGGTTTGAGGCAGGTGTGCCAGGCTTCTGCCGGCTGAAGCCTTTCCTGCTCCAGGAGTAGAGTTTAGGGGCGAGGCGTCCCCTCCTGTGGCCTCAAGGGTGCGCTCCCCCAGCTGCATTGTCCTGGGCAGGGCTGCTGAGCCCGAGGCTGTGTGGGCACTGGGAGCACATTGTGGGGCTGGCCAGGAGCACTTCTGGGGCCTCTGGTGACAGGCTGCTCGTCTGCCCTCTGTCCAGGCCTGTTGATGGGATTTGGGTCTTTCCACTCCACAGCTTGAGGCGGGCTTGCAACCTGACTCCCGAGGTCCAGTTAGATCCCAGATTGTCACACCCAGAACCTGTTATAGCGAAGTCCCTGCCCTAGCCTGGAGCTGGCCATGTGGCACAGACAGGTCCCCTGAGCTTTCTGAGCCTGGTGCTTCCCAATCCCAGGGTGCATCTGCTCCGTTAGGCCCAGCTGGGTCATAGGCTTTAATTGGTGGCCAGTGACCCCCTGGGCCATCTGTGTCTGCCGAGCCTTTGGGCAGCGCTTGGTCATAGGGCCATGCCCCCTTTCCTGCATCACCCTCGCAGGGCAGTCCTTTCAGGGCTTTCTAAAGCAGGGAGTCTCCTGTGGTTCTGGTTGGTGCCCTGCGGGTTCATTTGGGGTGACAGCTAGTGTGGGTGCCTGGGGCTTAGGGATCCGTTTTCCTCCTAGGGATGGCACAGGGCACCGAGCAAGCCAGGGGCCAGGTCTCAGGTCTGCCCTGCTACCTTTTGAACCTCATATCTTCCACAGAAAAGTGGAGGGTCACTGGCTGGGGGTGAGGAGCGTGAGGGCCTGCCCAGGGTCATTCCCAACAAGATGCTAGAAACAGACGAGCTCAAGATGCTCAGGGGAGCCAGCTCATTTCTGCTTTACCAGAGCAGCACGTGGTGGAGGGCCGGAGTCAAAACCCCCAAGGAAGACCTGGGGCTGGGCGTCAGACTCTGGGTCAAACGGGAGACTGAGGGTCAAAGATCAGGGCTCACAGAGGGAGGTCAGAGGAGTTGGCCCCTCCTGGGGCCACATGCAGGTGAGCTGGGGTCACGTCGGGGAGGGTGTCCTGGGGTCACATAGGGGTGGGTATCCTGGGGTGGGGCCATTTGCTGCAGCTGACCTTGGTGGCTGGTGGTCCCCGGGGCAGGGTTGGCCCCAAGCTTGTGGTTCTGGTCCCAAGGCCGGGCCACCCACTTGGCCTCCAGATGCCCCTGGTCAGCGTTGTCCTCCAGGTGTGCGGGGCAGGCCTCAGTGAGGAAGCAAAGGCTCCAGGTTTAACCCAGCTGTGGCCTGTCCAGGCCTGGGTGGGCCGGAACCTCTCCCCCATCTCCTCCTGCTTCTTGGCTACACCTTCCCAAACCAAGCCTCTCTGAAGGGTGTCACCCGGGTCATCCCATGCTCCGTGCTCTGATACGCTCTGCTCTTGGGCCCTCCTCAGGGAGCTCCCCACAGCTGGCAGGCGTCACCAGCCTGCTCCTTTCTTTTTTAGTTGAAGTACAGATGACTTGAGGGCTTCCCTGGTGGCTCAGAGGGTAAAGCGTCTGCCTGCAATGTGGGAGACCCGGGTTTGATCCCTGGGTCGGGGAGATCCCCTGGAGAAGGAAATGGCAACCCACTCCAGTACTCTTGCCTGGAAAATCCCATGGATGGAGGAACTTGGTGGGCTACAGTCCATGGGGTCGCAGAGAGTTGGACATGACTTCACTTTCTCTTTCATAGATGACTTACAATATTATATTCTTTTTAGGTCCAGCATGTTTTTTTAAAAAATACTTTTATGTGTTTATTTTTGACTGTGTTGCCGCGTGGGCTCTTCACTAGTCTCGGCCAGCGGGGGCACTCTCCTGTTGACGGGGGCACGCTCCTGTTGACGTGCACGGGTTTTCACCGCAGTGCCTGCTCTTTTTGCAGAGCATGGGCTCTTCAGAAGCTGCGGCACGTGGACTTATTGCTCCAGGGAATGTGTGGTCTTCCTGGATCAGGGCTCGAACCCTCGTCTCCTGCACTGGCAGGCAGAGCCATTTCTGAATCAGCTGCTGCTTCTTGAGCACCTGCGTGTCCCAGGCTCTGCTGTGGTCTCCGGTTTTCAGAGGGGAAGGTTCAGGCTTGCTCAGGGTTACAGGTGGCAGAAGGGAGCTGGGTCAGGACCCTGTCTCAGGCCAGGCTCCCGCTCTGTCTCCTACTTACCGGGCCCCTGCCCAGGACCCCTGGGGGTCACTGCCGGATCAGCCGCGGCTGGTCCTTGGGGGGCCTGCCCCCTCCCGCTAGCCCTCTGCCTTGCTGGTTCCTGCTTCCAGCGGCCCTTGTGGTGGCCCCCAGCCCCCCCAGCGTCGCCTCGTGCTCCTGAGCTGCTGTTGCTGCGCCGTCCCTCCCCGCGCTTCCCTGGGCCTGTCTGGGAGTCCCTGGTAGGTCTGGGCCCGAGGGGGCGGCCGTGAGTGTTGCTGGAGTGAGTCAGATGCTGTGACCGTAGCAGGCAGGCCCTTCCTGGCCTGAGGTCTCTCCCTGTGCTGGGGGCAGTGGAGGGGGTTGCTGTAGGGAGACCCCCCAGGGGCCGTCTAGGAACAAGAGCCCCCTGTGTGCCCGGGGAGACCCAGACACTGAGCCACTGTCTCCTCTGGGCGGGCGCTGTTCCCCTTCTAGCCCAGACTCTTTGTCCGGCCTGGGCCTGTCCCTCCCCCACGCCCTTGGGGCCCACTGTGGAGCCACTCCCAACCCTGCCTGTGAACCCCACCCGCTTGAAGTCCAGAGTTTGGCATGGTTGAGGGGATCGGGGGGACTGGTCACACAGGGCGGGTCAGGCCGGGAACCCGCAGCTCTGGGGGCAAGGAGCTGTGTGGCATCCGGAGCACCATCCAGCCTTGGCCCCAGACGCGGTGGGTGCTTGGGGGGGGTGGGCACCCGGAGGTCTGTGTGTCTAGGAGGGAGCTGGAGCCTTCCTCGTGAGAGGCTCCTGTGTCTGGTGGCCCTGGCTGGTGGGGGCAGGGGGTGCCCGGCTCCTCTGTGTGCCTCCCGCCCCCTCCCACCACCTCCCCAGTCATATGGTAGCTCCTCCCAGGCCCCGGTGAAGGGGCATCTTCAGGAATTTCCAGTCACCCTACTTCATGGGGCCTGGCCCCTGTTAGCCCATACTCTGAAATGGTCGCTGAGCCGTGGCTCTGGAGTGGGCCTGCCCTGGGCACTGTGGGCCTGGTGTGGCAGGACTGGACAGCACACGTGTGGATGTGGTCCTGACCAAGCCAGGGGGATCCAGGCCCTGGCAGGGTGACCCCGTGGGCAGAATGTGTGTCCTGGGGGAGCCAGCTGTGAGGAGGGGCCTTGGAGGGTCACAGGTGTGGGTGGTGGTGTGCGCCCACCAGCGGGCAGGGGTTTCTGACTCTCCTGAGTGGAGGACCATCTTGTGGCATCTAGACGTTCTGGGTGTGTGTGCGGAAGCTTCTGCAGGGGTCAGTCCCCAGCACCCCACCTGCGGGTTCCTATCTGGACCTCGCAGTAGCTTTATCAGGAGCGTATGAGGCTATGTGAGCCATGGGGTTGGGTGGCAGGGCCAGGCTGACAGTACCAGGGCCTCCACCTGAAATGGGTCTGAACCAGGAGACCAACTCTCAGCGTCCAACTCACACCACCACCCAGCCCAGACTTGCACGGCTGTGGCCAAGCAGGCCTCCCATCCTGGGAGGTGGCGTCCTCGTCATCCGCCAGCCCCCCTCCACAGGTCAGGGAGACTGTGAGCTGCCCTGTGGGCAGGACACTGGTCTCGAGCACCAGCGATGGAATCTCAGACAGTGCTGGACACGCTGGGAAGACAGAAGGAGCTCAGCAGCTGCAGGGCTGGGATGACACTCTGGGTCACCTCCTGAGCCGTGACTGGGCCGGGGCTGCTAGCTGGATACCCGGGCAGTCAGACCCCTCAAATGGTGCTACGCCCCTGAGGCCTTGTGGGTAGGGGCCAGAAAGGACGGGACCCCTTAGCATTTCAGGTGGAGGCCCTGGTACTGTTCAGTTCTCAGTCAAGATGCCCTCATGTCAGACCTGCCTTCAGGTCCATAGCGAGCTGGTGGAGGCTCCGAGCAGGGTCCCTTCTCTGGTCTGTGCAGAGCCAGTAGCAGCTGCGTCTCTAGTTATGGTGCCACGAATATGTGACCTTGGGCAAGGCCAGCCTCCCTTCCTAGGCCTCAGTTTTGCTATGCGTAAAGTCTTCTCTCTGTATCTCTCCAGGCAGTTGAGAGGGAGGCTCGGAAGTAGAGGCTGTGTCTCGCGACCTCGGTGGGTGAGCCGCAGACCCCGCAGGTCAGAATCTGTCAGGGTCTGGGTTGCTTTGAGAGGCTGAGAAAGTGAGAGTCTCCACAACGCCCCTGCTCCCCTTGGCCTTGTTGTGCAAGGACCCTCTCTGCTTGTTGTTGCTGAGTTGCTAAGTCATGACTCTTGGTGACCCCATGGACTGCAGCACGCCAGGCCTCCCCGTCCTTCACTGTCTCCCGGAGTTTGCTCAAATTCATGTCTATTGAGTCAGTGATGTCATCCAATCGTCTCATCCTCTGTCACCCCCTTCTCCTCCCACCTTCAATCTTTCCCAGCATCAGGGTCTTTTCCAGTGAGTCGGCTCTTCCCGTCAGGTGGCCAGAGTAATGGAGCTTCAGCTTCAGCGTCTGTCCTTCCAATGAATATTCAAGACTGATTTCCTTTGGGATGGAATGGTTGGATCTCCCTGTAGTTCAGTGGGCTCTCAAGAGTCTTCTCCAGCACCACAGTTCAAAAGCATCAATTTTTTAGTGCTCAAGCTTCTTTATGGTCCGACTCTCACATCCATACATGACTACTGGAAAAACCATAGCTTTGACTAGACGGACCTTTGTCAGCAAAGTGATGTCTCTGCTTTTTAATATGCTGTCTAGGTTGGTCATAGCTTTCCTTCCAATGAGCAAGCATCTTTTAATTTCGCAGCTGCAGTCACTGTCCACAGTGATTTTGGAGCCCAAGAAAATAAAATCTGTCACTGTTTCCACTTTTCCCCCTTCTGTTTGCCATGAAGTGATGGGACTGGATGCCATGATCTTACTTTTTTGAATGTTGAGTTTTAAGTCAGCTTTTTCACTCTTGTCTTTCACCTTCATCAAGAGGCTCTTTAGTTCCTCTTCACATTCTGCCATAAGGGTGGTGTCATCTGCATATCTGAGGTTGTTCATATTTCTCCTGGCTATCTTGATTCCAGCTTGTGATTCATCCAGCCCAGCATTTCGCATGATATACTCTGCATATAAGTTAAATAAGCAGGGTGACGATATGCAACCTTGTCGTTCTTCTTTCCCAATTTTGAATCAGACTGTTGTTCCATGCCCAGTTCTAACTGTTGCCACTTGACCTGCATTTCTCAGGAAGCAGGTAAGGTGGTCTGGTATTCCCATCTCATAAGAATTTTCCAGTTTGTTGTGAGCCACACAAAGGCTTTAGCATAGTCAGTGAAACAGAAGTAGATGTTTTTCTGGAGTTCCCTTGCTTTCTCTATGATCCAATGGGTGTTGGCAATTTGATTTCTGGTTCCTCTGCCTTTTTAAAATCCATCTTGTACATCTGGAAGTTCCTGTACTGTTGAAGCCTAGCTTGAAGGATTTTGCCTATTACCTTGCTATCCTGCAAAATGAGCCAATTGTATGGTAATTTGAACATTCTTCGGCATTGCCCTTCTTTGGGATTGGAATGAAAGCTGACCTTTTCCGGTCCTGTGGCCACTGCTCACTTTTCCAAATTTGCTGGCATATTGAGTGGTACACTTTCACAGCATCATCTTTGAGGATTTTAAATAGCTCAGCTGGAATTCCATCACCTCCACTAGCTTTGTTGGTAGTGATGCTCCCTTAAGCCCACTTGACTTTATATTCCAAGATGTCTGGCTGTAGGTGAGTGACCACACCATTATGATTATCTGGGTCAGTAAGACCTTTTTTTGTATAGTTCTTTTGTGTGTTCTTGCCACCTCTTCTTAATCTCGTCTGCTGTTATGTCCTTATCATTTCTCTCCTTTATTGTGCCCATCTTTGCATGAAATGTTCTCTTGATATCTCCAATTTTCTTGAAGTGATCTTTAGTCTTTCCCATTCTATTGTTATCGTCTATCTTTTTGCATTGCTTTCTTATCTCTCCTTGCTGTTCTTTGGAACTCTGCAGTCAGGTGGGTATATCTTTCCTTGTCTTGCTTGTCTTTCACTTCTCTTCTTTTCTCAGTATTTTTTGTCCGTTGTTCCATGTCGAGTTCTAACTGTAGCTTCTTGACCTGCATACAGATTTCTCAGGAGGCAGGTAAGGTGGTCTGGTATTTCCATCGCTTGAAGAATTTTCCACAGTTTGTGGGTAGAATACTACCCACTCCAGTATTCTTGGACATTCCTTGTGGCCCAGCTGGTAAAGAATCGGCCTGCAATGTGGAAGACCTAGGTTTGATCCCTGGGTTGGAAAGATCTCCTGGCGAAGGGAAAGGCTACCCACTCCAGTATTCTGGCCTAGAGAATTCCATGGACTGTATAGTTCATGTGGTCACAAAGAGTTGGACATGACTGAAGGACTTTCGCTTTGAACGTTCTTTGGCATTGCGTTTCTTTGGGATTGGAATGAAAACTGACCTTTTCCAGTCCTTGGCCACTGCTGAGTTTTCCAAATTTGTTGGCATATTGAGCGCAGCACTTTAACTGCATCATTTTTTAGGGTTTGAAATAGCTCAGCTGGAGTCCCATCACCTCTGCTAGTTTTGCTGTTCGTAGGCGCTTCGGGGGGCGCTGAGCAAAGTGCAAGTGTTAGTTGTTCAGTCGTGTCTGATCCTTTGCAACTCCATGGACTGTAGCCTGCCAGGTTCCTCTATGCATAGAAAAATTCTCCAGGCAAGAAGACTGAAGTGGGTAGCCATTTCCTTCTCCAGGGGATCTTCCCACCTGGGGTTCCAACTCTGGCCTCTTGCCTTGTGGCAGATTCTGTATGGTCTGAGCCCCCAGGGAGCGTCTTTGCTGAAGTTTCTTGGTGTGTGGCGCCCCCTGGTGGTGACAGCAGCGCTTCCACTAGGTGGTTTTCAGGAGGTCCCTTGGCTTCCCCTCTGGGGCTAGTGGTAACGAACCCCCCTGCCAATGAAGGAGATTTAAGAGGCGTGGGTTCAGTCCCCAGGTTGGGAAGATTCCCAGGAGGAGGGCACAGCAACCCACTCCAGTATGCCTGGAGAATCCCATGGAAAGAGGAACCTGGCTCCTTACAGCCTATAGGGTCGCAAAGAGACACTACAGCGACTTGACATGCACGCAAGCACCTGGCTGTAGGAACCCCCGGCCTCTGGGAAACCGGGTGGTCCCGCCTCAGAGAGAGGGAGGGCCCCTGCAGCCTGTCGCGGACATAGTGGGCCCTCCGTCTCTGGAGCAGCTGTCGTGGTGGCTAGGAGACTGAAGCCCACCCTTGGATTCGCCCCGTGTACAGACCAGGCTGGCTTCTCAGCCCTCGCGCTTCCTCGCGCTTCTGCCCCGGCCATCCCCTGTGTGGGGAGCAGCCTGCCTGTGGCCGTGCTCTCTGGATCACGCCGAGAGTCTTTACTCTGACGAAAGGCTTCCTCACAGGCAGGCAGCTGGCACATGCTGTTTTATCCCCGTCACACTTTGCAGCCTTTAGCGCACTGTATGTCCATGTGGGCTTGCTGTCTGTCTGGACTCCGAGCTCCAGCAGTGCAGGAACTTTGTTTTGGATTCCTCTTTTCTCACTCTCCACCAGTGAGTCCTGAGCACCTGTGAGTGGCTCATGGTGGGTCCTGAACTGTTTGTCACACGAATGTCTGTCGTCTGGGGACCCAGTGCTTGCCCGGTGGTGTCTTGAGACATCGAGCCAAGCAGTGAGCCCGTGGGTGCCGAGCTGTGCTGGGGCCGTCTCTTCTGGTTATCACTGACCCTCCCACCTCCCGGGCCTGGGCCTGGGGACCCGCAGAGACCTGTCCGTGTTGTGTTTTGGCTGTGCTACATGGCTTTGGGATCCCTGATCCCTGACCTGAGATTGAACCCAGGCCCACAGCAGTAGTAAAGCACTGTGTCCTAACCCCAGGCCTGCCTAGTCTGCCTAAACCATGGGCGAGGCCCGCAGGGACAGCAGCAGCAGCCTGCAGCACAAGAAGCCGCCGTGGCTGAAGCTGGACATCCCGGCCGTGGTGCCCCCGGCAGCAGAGGAGCCCAGCTTCCTGCAGGTAGGCCCTGGGCAGCGGGGGCTGCGGGTCCTGCCCGTCCAGTGCCCTCACCGGGACCCTGTTGCCCAGCCCTTGAGACGCCAGGCATTCCTGCGGAGCGTGAGCATGCCGGCCGAGCCCGCCCGCGTCCCTTCGCCCCACCAGGAGCCCCGGCGGCCGGCACTACAGCGCCAGATGTCCATCACACAGACCATCCGCAGGTACTGGGCTGTCCTGGCTGCTTGGGGCGGGTGGGGCCCTGGGGCAGAGGCAGGGTCCCTTCGGGCTGCGGGGCTGGGAGCAGGGCAGGGACCTTCTCGATCCTGCATCCCTGCTCCCCTGCTCTGGGGCTGGCTGCCATTGCCTGCTCCTTTCTCTGCCCCCAGCACCTCCTCTCTCCTCTCTGTCTCCCCACCCAATGTTCTGGCCCCGGACAGCCACCGGGTGCGCTCCGGGCACATCCACACTCTGCCTCCATTGGGCCCCCAGCTGCCCGCAGGGCCCTCCCGCAGCGCCCGTCTCTCTCGGTCCCTGCTCAGGTACCGTGGGCAGGGCAGGCGTGTGCTGGCGTCCGCAAGCGTGAGCATGGCTTGTGTGCCCCTGGAGCTGCCAGCGTTGCTGGTGTCCCCAGGGCTCCTGACAGCAGGTGCAGCAGCATTTCTGCTTGCATGTCCGAGGGCCGTGGGCAGCTTGCCCGGGGCTATGGCACCCGCTTCATGGGTTCTGCCATGTGCCAGGCCCAGTTGCTGCTCATGGCCACGCTCCGGCTGGCTGAAATCTGACCTCTGTCTAGCCTCGGTGTCTCTCCAGAAATCCCTGCCTCAAGGATGGTGAGAGGGCTTGTGTGAAACACCCGTTTCACCCAGGCCTGCCGTCTCTGGTGGCAGTTTGGAGTTGGCTGGCTGTGCGGGGGTGGCCAGGGCCAGAACCATCTTCTCCCCTTGATCAGCCACAGCCCACCTGGGCCCCTGGAGGGTCTGGAGGCCTGCGGCAGGCATGCCGAGGGGGAGCTCCTCTGAGGCCCGGGCCCGGGGAGGGGACTGCTGGGCACCCTTGCTGAGTTCCTCCCCCGGCAGGGGCACGGCCGACTGGTTTGGAGTGAGCAAGGACAGTGACAGCACCCAGAAGTGGCAGCGCAAGAGCATCCGCCACTGCAGCCAGCGCTACGGGAAGCTGAAGCCCCAGGTCATCCGCGAGCTAGACCTGCCTAGCCAGGACAACGTGTCGCTGACCAGCACTGAGACGCCGCCTCCTCTGTACGTGGGGCCGTGCCAGCTGGGCATGCAGAAGGTATGCCCTCCCACGGACCCCTCAGTCAGCTCCTCTGGGCGGGGCTGGGGACACAGCCAGCCCGAGCAAAGGCGGTCCCTGGGAGCTCCTGGATTTGGATGGTGGTCGGATGCTCCTGTAAAGGCACCTAAGATGCTCTCTGGGATGAGGGGCTCCTGAGGGAAGACAGGGACCTGAGACTGAGCCTTGGCCAGCGTCTGGACCGGGAGCATCGCAGGATGGACAGTGCTATAACACAAACGCAGGCGGAGAGGGGGCCCTGGGCGCACTGGGCTGCGGCTGAACCCACTCAGCTGTCCAGGGGCCCGCTGGGTCGGGGGTTGAACAGCAGCTGTGTTCTCCACAGTGGGATCTGGGGTGGGGAAGGAGCCCCGTTGGCCAGACCTAGCCCCAACTCCGGCATCTCCTCCCTTCCTCCAGATCGTAGACCCCCTGGCCCGGGGCCGGGCCTTCCGCTTGGCGGATGATGCCGCCGATGGCCCGAGCGCCCCGCACACGCCCGTCACGCCGGGTGCCGCCTCCCTCTGCTCCTTCTCCAGCTCCCGCTCCGGTTTCAACCGGCTCCCGCGGCGGCGCAAGCGCGAGTCGGTGGCCAAGATGAGCTTCCGGGCAGCTGCTGCGCTGGTGAAGGTGGGTGCAGGGGCCCAGGTGGGGTTTGGGGGCGAGTGGGTTGCACGGAGCCGCGCGCTTACTCCCTCGCTGGCAGGGTCGCTCGGTTAGGGATGGCACGTTACGCCGCGCCCAGCGCCGAAGCTTCACTCCTGCCAGCTTCCTGGAAGAGGACACGGCTGACTTCCCTGACGAGCTGGACACGTCCTTCTTTGCCCGGGTAAGAGCCTGGCGCCATCACCCTGACCCTTCTGCCTAAGCCTCCCACGCTGACCGCGCGTGTTTGCTCAGGAAGGTGTCCTCCACGAGGAGCTGTCCACTTACCCTGACGAGGTGTTCGAGTCCCCATCGGAAGCAGCGCTTAAAGACTGGGAGAGAGCCCCAGAGCAGGTGGACCTCACGGGCGGTGCCCTGGACCGCAGCGAGCTGGAGCGCAGCCACCTGATGCTGTGAGTGCCTCCCGGCGAGCTCCGTGGGGGAAACGCCCCCCGGCTGTCAGGAGCAGCTGCTCCAAGGCATGACACCCAAGGGGATCCCCGGAGGGGGGGAGGTCATCTCATGGACTGGGAACCCAGCTTGGCAACTAGGTTTGGGGGCCCCAGGACTGGGCACCATTCAAATTGGGCTGCTCATCCCTGGAGGAGGATGGCGGTCCCAGAGCCCACAGTCTGGAGAGGATCCAGTGGGCGAGGAGGTGGCGTCGTTAATACTCACAGATGTAGGTCTGACCCCACCTGCCTGCCATCCCGAGAGTGGCTCGGGCCGCTCTGCTTCTGCTCGGCGGGGCTGACTTAAGCCTGTTACACATGGGAGCAGGACAGATTCGGAGGGTCGTCCTGGCCCCGCCGGGTATGGACAGCAGCGTGTGGGCACTCTGGGGCTGGCAGTGACAGTGCCTCCCTCCCCAGGCCCCTGGAACGTGGCTGGCGCAAGCAGAAGGAGGGTGGCGCAGCGGCCCCGCAGCCCAAAGTGCGGCTGCGGCAGGAAGTGGTGAGCACGGCGGGGCAGCGGCGGGGCCAGCGCATCGCAATGCCGGTGCGCAAGTTGTTTGCCAGGGAGAAGCGGCCGTACGGGCTGGGCATGGTGGGCCGGCTAACCAACCGCACTTACCGCAAGCGAATAGACAGCTATGTCAAACGCCAAATTGAGGACATGGACGACCACAGGTAGGCCACGAGGGGAGGGGTTTAGGGCAGGCATGGCTCCAGGTGGGCGCGGGCTTTCCAGGTTGGGGATGGCGCCTCTGCTGACGCTTTGCTCCACAGGCCCTTCTTCACCTACTGGCTGACCTTCGTGCACTCGCTCGTCACCATTCTAGCCGTGTGCATCTATGGCGTGGCGCCCGTGGGCTTCTCACAGCACGAGACCGTAGACTCGGTGAGCCCCGGCGCCCTCCGGGTGCCCTCCTGTCCCCGCTCTACGAAGTCTGGGCTCCCTCCCGCCCACTCTGACGGGAGGGGGCGCGACCGAGCTCTGTCTTATCTTCTCTCCACCTCCCAGGTGCTGCGCAACCGTGGGGTCTACGAGAATGTCAAGTACGTGCAACAGGAGAACTTTTGGATCGGGCCCAGCTCGGTGAGGGCATGGCGGGGCGGGGGCGGGGCCCGGTGAGCAGGGTGGGGCGGGGGCGGGGCCCGGTGAGGGCAGGGCGGGGCGGGGCGGGGCCCTGGGCTCACCGAGGCCCAGCCGCAGCTGCATCGTCCTCCCCGCAGGAGGCCCTCATTCACCTGGGTGCCAAGTTCTCGCCGTGCATGCGCCAGGACCCGCAGGTGCATAGTTTCATCCATGCTGCACGCGAGCGCGAGAAGCATTCGGCCTGCTGCGTGCGTAACGACCGGTCAGGCTGCGTGCAGACCTCGGAGGAGGAGTGCTCGGTGAGTGCCCGCCCGCAGCTCAGCTCGCACCCTTGTCTGCACCTCGTTTCCTTGGGACTCAGGCAGAGCTGGTTGAGTCGTCCTAAACCCCTGGTTCTCAGCACACGATGCCGTCCGTCTGTGCAAGGCCCCTCACCTCAGTCTTTCCTTCTTATCCCATCCCTCCATCTCCGGCTGTTCACCCTACAGACTGTGTGTCCTTAACTTTATTATTTTTTTAAATGGCCGAGCGGCAGGGCTTGAGGGACCTTAGTTTCTGGACTAGGGATCCAACCCAGGCCCTGGCAGTGAAAGCACCAAGTCCTAACCACTGCACCACCAGGGAATTCTGCATGTTTTTAATTTGGGTGTGGCCTTCCCACTTCCATCTTGTTTTGGGGCACCTGTCATAAGTTTATGTAAGTGGTATTGCCTTACTTTTCTCACTAAATTTTAAACAATTTCATCCAAGTTTTTATCATCTTATGTGGAGCTCCCAGTTTGTACCAGTTGCCTAATTTTGGGCACGGGTGGTTTCTGTTTTCAAGCTAATAGGAACTATGCTCTTGAACTCATAACAATCTCCCAACATGCGAGCAGTTTCCGGAGTGCAAATTCATGGACGGGCTGCAGGGCACGCGGGTGTGTAGAGCCAGAGGGAGGAGCTCAGGGTCTCTGATCCCGGCCTCCTAGAGACGGTGGGATGGTGGGCTCTGACCAGGGCTGAGCCCATGTCCTCCCACAGTCCACGCTGGCAGTGTGGGTGAAGTGGCCCCTGCATCCCAGTGCCCCAGACCTTGCTGGCCAAAAGAGGCGGTATGGCTCTGTCTGCCACCAGGATCCCAGGTCAGTCCTGCTGCACCCCCCACCTCCGTTTGTCCGTCTCCCCTGGGAGTGGGGGTGGATGGAGGTATAATTTGTCTCCTTATTGTCCAGGAGGGCGGGAGGGTGCTAAGCCAAGGGCACAGAGTAAGGTCTGACCACACCCTGGGCTCGTGCAGGGTGTGTGATGAGCCTTCTTCTGAGGACCCCCATGAGTGGCCAGATGACATCACCAAGTGGCCGGTGAGCTGGTGTGGAGGGGTTGTTCGGGAGCCACCTTACTGTCTTGGGGAGGAATCCACATCTCACCCATCAGTGATGCCAGAGGTCTCCCCTGAGGGACCACCCCATTTTCAGATGCTCTGCCCTGGCCTTCAGCCAGCTGGTTCATCCACTACAGCCTCCCTTTCTAAGTAGAACCAGGTGGAGCCTTAAGAAGTCAAGTGATATCATGCCAATTTGACAGATGCCCTGAGGGTTTGTGACCTGCTTGAGGCCAACAGGGGCCTGTCTCCTACCCTAGGAGTGTGTCCATCTCTGCTCCAACCAAGCGTGGTGTGGGGCCCAAGATTAGGGGTGACCTTGACCCAACTCATCCCCATTTGTGACCCAGATCTGCACCAAAAGCAGTGCTGGGAACCACACCAACCACCCACACATGGACTGCGTCATCACGGGCCGGCCCTGCTGCATCGGCACCAAGGGCAGGTAGGGGTGCCCCAGTCCTGGACACACAGCATCACCCTGGGCCTGCTCCCACATCCAGTCCAAAACGACCCAGGATCCTGGGGGGCGTGGGGTGAGGAAGGGGCCGGACCTATCCAGGCCAACAAGGTGGGTGAGTGAGGCCGAAACCTGAGCCTGGGAGTCCTCCCAGCTCTGGCCTGACTTTCCAGGTGTGAGATCACCTCCCGGGAGTACTGTGACTTCATGAAGGGTTACTTCCACGAGGAGGCCACACTCTGCTCCCAGGTAGGCCTCTGGGGGAGGGTCCCTCCGCGTGCTGCGGCTGTGGCGGGTGCTCACAGTCACTCTGCACAGGTGCACTGCATGGACGACGTGTGTGGGCTCCTGCCCTTCCTCAACCCCGAAGTGCCTGACCAGTTCTACCGCCTGTGGCTGTCCCTCTTCTTGCACGCTGGGCAAGTGACACCACGTGGGCTGCGGGGGCTGGGGGGAGGAGGTGGTCCCAGGGACCCCAGGACTAGCTGGTCAGTGCTCCTTGCTGAGTGCCCCCTCCCCACAGGGTCCTGCACTGCCTGGTGTCCGTCTGCTTCCAGATGACAGTCCTGCGAGACCTGGAGAAGCTGGCAGGCTGGCACCGCATAGCCATCATCTACCTGCTCAGTGGCGTCACTGGTAACCTGGCTAGTGCCATTTTCCTGCCATACCGGGCAGAGGTAAGGCACCCCCCCATATGCTGCCCAGTATGAACTGGGTCCAGCAGACCCGAGTCCCTCCCATGCTCTGTCCCGCCTGGGGCTCCTGTCCTCATCTACCCTGGGCCAACGGAGGAGAGCGGGCGGCCTACCCCGGCCCACTGGCTCAGGGTCACCTGTACCCTCAGGTGGGCCCGGCTGGCTCGCAGTTCGGCATCCTGGCCTGCCTCTTCGTGGAGCTCTTCCAGAGCTGGCAGATTCTGGCGCGGCCCTGGCGGGCCTTCTTCAAGCTGCTGGCCGTGGTGCTCTTCCTCTTCACCTTCGGCCTGCTGCCCTGGATCGACAACTTCGCCCACATCTCGGGCTTCGTCAGCGGCCTCTTCCTCTCCTTTGCCTTCCTGCCCTACATTAGCTTCGGCAAGTTCGACCTGTACCGCAAGCGCTGCCAGATCATCGTCTTTCAGCTGGTCTTCCTGGGCCTGCTGGCCGGCCTGGTGGTCCTCTTCTACTTCTACCCTGTCCGCTGCGAGTGGTGTGAGTTCCTCACCTGCATCCCCTTCACTGACAAGTTCTGTGAGAAGTACGAGCTGGATGCTCAGCTCCACTGAGCTGGCGGGCGCTGGGGCCGTGTGCCCGTGGCCGGAGCCAGGCCTGCGGCTCGGGACTCTGCCCAGGAGCCCTGCTTCCCACACACTTTGCCGTGTTCACTGCTGTTGAACCCCTCGTGCTTCCGGGCATTTATCACACTAGTTCCCGAGATTACCTTCTAACTAGCCTTCTGACGACCACCTCACGTGGCCAATAAACAGACCGGGAGCGTTTTAGCTGCCACTAACTCAACCAGAGCTGCTGCCTCCTTTCTGGTTTCTGGCTGGGTGCTGTGGAAGGACATCCTCCAGGCCCCAGGCCTCCCACCCACAAGTTCCCAGAACAGGGCATTCATGTCAGGTCCACCTCCCTGGAGGTCCTCGGCCAGGTGCGCACACTCTGTCCCCCTTCTGCAGAGTGACGGGTAGGTGACAAACAAGGACCCAGGAATATCACACTTCCCCACACACACCTGGAAGCGCCCCACGGCATCCAGGCCACGTCCCTTCCTAGGAGCCAGGCACCCATGGGCTGAAGCTGGAGGCCCTGACCAGGCTGGGCTCAGACACCCTTGTTTCCCACAAGTAGAGACAGAGCCGGCACTCTGCTTTTACTTCCTCCTCGCTGCAGAGATGACAGGACAGGTGTGTGTGGCTTGGGGAGCAGGGTGGTGGCCAAGGGCTCAGGTACATCATCCCGACAGTGTGACCGCTGGCAGGGTCCCCGCCTGTGCCCCATGACTTTCCAAGCCTCAAAGGAAACAGGGTTTATTCTGTACACAGGGCCAGGCCCACAGCCCTGGGATCAGGGTTCATTTAAGAGTCCAGGCAAGTCCAGCTGGGGTCAGGCTCTCTCCCACCCATTTGGGGAAAGGGCATGGTGGCCCAAGGCTTCCTTCTGCCAGGGAAGAGCTCAGCCGCCCGCACACAGAGCTGTCCAAGTCTGGAGATTCATTTCTGTCTCAGCTTTTTGATGAAGGACACCTCATCCCGATTCCGGATACCATAACTGAAAGAGAAGGAAAGGCAGAGTCCAGCCTACAGAAGGGCCCAGCTGTGACTCCTCCTCCAAGGCTTGTGTGGGATGAGAGAGGCCAGGCAGGAAGAGCGCAGTGCTGGGGAGGTGAGGAGGGGGCAGGGCCATGCTCCCCCGCCGCGCACACTCGTAACCCTCTCTCCTGGCTCTGCAGCCTGACTGCCACAGCTCCTCTGCCTCCTGTCCTCCGGGCAGGGAGGTCTCCAGGGAGTTCCTTGCAGGACAGCCTCAGTCCAGTCAGGGACTCTCCTGGTCTTACACACTCCCCAGGAGTGGATTTAAGACCCCTCCTTTCTTAAGAGCCTCTGGAGGAAACCCTGGCCCTATGGCAGGGCCTGGGGAACAAAAGGGCCACAGATCAGATAGCTCCCTGTAGCTCAATACGGAGCCTGAACTTACTCTCGGAGTTTCTTCCGGTCTTCTGTGAGCTTCTCTCCCGCGGAGGTCAAGTGGTATGTCCTCCACACGTAGGACCTACAGATGGGAATTCAGTAAACCACAAGCAGGGTGATTCAGGAGGCTGAGAGTACCCAGGCGAGGGGCTGGTAGCAGCTCCTCTAACCAGGGAAGCCGCATCCAGACACACTGGGCATGCCCTAAGGTGTCCCCACGTGCAGCTACCTAGCTGCCCGCGTGGTAATGCAGAGGAGGAGCAGCTAGGACAGGGCCCGCAGGCACAGGAGCACCTGCCCTTTTTAAAGGCTCGGGACAGGGAGCTCGATGCTCTAGGCCGCATCCTGAACAGAGCCCAGGAGATGAAAAGGCTCACTCCTGTCCAGCACGTCCTCCCTGTCTCCCAAGAAGGGCTGAGGGAGCAGCCAAGGCTCCACTCACCAGCTGATGTGCTGAATGCCTCCCTCGCGCTCCTGCCTGAGCTGCACGTATCTCTGGATGGCCTTCTTCAGGTCCAGGACAGTGGCGTTCTGGACTACAACCACGGCTGCACAAGCAAGAGAAGATCCCCAGCGTCAGGTGTCAAGAGGAGAGCCCAGAAGCTCTGATGAGCTCTGTTACTTCCCAAGGCTCAAGTCTGGGCAGGTGTGGGTGTGCCCAACAGGCCTGGGCACAGCCCGGAGTTTCCACCCACCAGCCCTGCTAACATCCTCTCCTGTGAAGGTTCAGACTGCTCGGCCTGAGGGGGAAGGCAGTACTTACGCATAACTTCTCCATCCATCTTGCACACTCGCACTGTCATTGCTTGCCCGTATTCTAATGCTATTTGGGAATTAACCTCTTCTAAAGTAACCTGGAAAAGACCAAGGATGGAGGTGGGAGCTCTCTTCACCACCCCTAACAACAAAGGCAGACAAGCGGACAGCGTCTATAAGGTTAGGCAGAACCTTCCTGAAGTCTGAGGAGAACGGAAAACTGGGAAACATTGATCTTTTGTTTGAAAATTACATTATTTTTGTTTACCCCAGGTTTCTGCACACCAACTTTTGGTTGTTTTTAAAACACTGCTGACACGTCAAATGTCCTAACTAGTCGGTTTTTCGGCGCCCCTTTAAATTTCGCTCCCGAGGCCAGAGCCTCGTTCGCCTCCAGACCCGACAGGAGCCTTCTGCCTAGACGCTCCGCTACGCTCGGAAACGCCTTCCCGAGGCCGCAGCCCCCAGCGGTCCCAGGGTCCGTCCGCGCCCCGACCCCCGCCCGGGGGAACGACGCGGCCCTCGCGCACCTGGATCGGAAGGTCGCAGAGCAGCGGGTCCTGCACAACCATGGCCAGGCCCTCCTGGAACACGTCCACCGCCTCGGAGTGCGGCAGCGCCTCCTCCTCATCCTCCTCGTCGTCCTGCGGCTCTAGCCGCGCCGCGACCCGCGGCTCCTCCAGGGCGCCGGGTTTCCCGCCGGCTTCGCCCGCACAGCCGCTCCGCGCGACAGAGGCTATCGCGCACGCGCCGGGACCGCTACTATAGCCCCACCTTCGGGGCGCCGGGGGCGGGGCCACTCGAGGACCAATGAGAGATGAGCTACTGGGAGCCGGCCCGCCACTGCTGTACTTGGGGGCGGGGAGGCGGCGTGATTATTGGTGGGCTGGCAGGGGGCGGGGCGGGGACCAAGGGGCCCTCAGAACGCCGGCGCAGTGCTGCCGCGGGCGCTGCCGGGAGCGCCGGGCCTGTGGCGGCCATGCTGCTCTTTTGCCCGGGCTGCGGGAACGGGCTGATCGTCGAGGAGGGCCAGCGCTGCCACCGCTTCGCATGCAACACCTGCCCCTACGTGCACAACGTCACGCGCAAGGTGGGCGCGCGCGGCACGGAGGCCGATGCTCTCGCGAGGCGGCCGCGCGACCCGGGCCTTCCCCGCCTCCTTCCCCGCCTGGATCGGCGTCCTGCGGGCCCTGCCGGCCGCCCCGAGGCCCTCCGCCAGCCACGCACTGCTCCCGGGCTCTGTGTAGGGCTTTTGCGCCCGGGTCGCTCTTCCCCTCGGTACCCGTGTCACTCGTCGCTCGTGCTTTTACCCGAAGGATTATTTAATGTTGCAGCCTCTTTGTCCACCTCGCCTTTCTTCTCCTAATCTTATTTTTTTAATAGGACTCGTTTGCCTTCCATTGCGGTTTATAATTTACTTGTGCCCCATGTTTGTTAACACTAGGGTATAGGCTGTAGGAGGGCAAGCATTTTTCAGTTTTTGTTCGCTCTTATAGTTTAGTCTGAACATCTGGAATATATTGGATATTCATTACGGAATGGTGCATACTGTGTTATAACTCGTTACTTTCCATCGATATTGCGTCTTTCCTTTTTAGAACACCTTTAATAATTTTTAGAAGTAGAGCACGCTGGTGTTACCTCATTCTTAATGTTTATATACTGCTCCACCATGTAGCTGTGTTGTGGGAGTTTAGAGTCTGAAATTGTGAAGGGTGACATTTCAAGGACGGCTAGTAAAACTTGGAAAATAGTTAGAAAAACCTCTGTCTGGGAAGAGTGGCTGGGCCACCCGCCAAGTGCTCCACTTTGGCCTTAGTCGTCTTTGGATCTCTTATTTCAGTGACCAAGTATTGTAGAGGTGGGAGAACAAAAGGGTCACGCCAGAGCCATTTCCCCCTTCCTGCTCTGTTGCTTCATCCAATCCTCACAGAATCTTGTTTATTGGATCATCCCAATTGTGGATCCTCCGGATTCTCATGGAGATTCCTGCTCTGTGGCAGCAGGAACTGTGCTTTCGTTTAGTATTCCTCCCTTCGTGTTGAAGGCAGGAAGCAGAGTCTGGGGTGATACTTGAAGGCATGGTTTGGTGACCCGGCTTTGTACTGTTCACTTACTGGGAGAGTCTGAAGACCTGCTGTTTGTTGTTTGTTAGGTAACAAATCGGAAGTATCCAAAGCTGAAAGAAGTGGATGATGTGCTTGGTGGAGCAGCTGCCTGGGAGAATGTTGACTCTACTGCAGGTGAGAGGGAAAACCTTTTCTGTTTCAGAGCTGTGGGTAAGGATGAGGCCGCGAGCTGTGGGTAAGGATGAGGCCGCCAGCTGTGGGTAAGGATGAGGCCGCGAGCTGTGGGTAAGGATGAGGCCGCTGGCTGTGCCACTGCATAGCAGAGTGATGTATCAAGTGGGCTTCTGAGACTAGAAACTGTTTTCTTCTCTGACGTATTTGTTACGCAAACAGTATTGGCACAAGCTTTGGAGTAATTCAGACCTGAGTTAGAGTCTCAGGGTGACCTCATATTGATGCTGATTGGAGTAATTAAAAAATTAGTCTAAGGATTTTGTTCTAATATCGTTTTTTTTAAAGTCAAAGATAAGAATATTAAACTGCCCTAAATATTCCGTAAAGTAAGGATTGAGTCTTGATTCATTTCTGATAGCGACAGATGTGACCAAGGAAGGAAAGAGAGCCCTAGCACGACCAGTCCAGAGAGGAGGAGGAGCTTAGTGTGATTAGTACTGTCTTTTTACCTCAGAGGGGACCATCCAGATCTGCTCTGGTAAAACTCTGGCACGGGCAGAATTTGTCACTGGGAGGTGAATTACACACCAAAATGGTGTCTGAGTGTTTGAAGGCGTTTTCATCAAGAGCAAGGTTCTTGAATTGAAATCTTGGTGAAAGTAAAATTAAAAAAGAAAAAAGTACAATCAAGACCACAAGTCTCCTTCCCTCAGTTGTGAGAGCACAGTGGGAATGACAGCCCCTTGCAGGAAAACCTTGCAGGGCACCCCAGGCGAGGGATACCAGTCGAGCTGGGGAGTGTCTGCTGCTGTGTTTCACGAAACGTCCACTTGTAACAAGCATGTTGATCGTGAGCATTGTTTCTTTTTTTTAGTAAACGTGGGTCACTGTTTGTTCTTCTTGTTGCCAGAGCCATGTCCCAAGTGTGAACATCCTCGAGCCTATTTTATGCAGCTTCAGACCCGCTCTGCAGATGAGCCCATGACCACCTTCTACAAGTGCTGCAACGCCCAGTGTGGACACCGCTGGCGGGACTAAGGCCAGGATGGCCCAGCTGTGTCAGCGTCTGCGTGCTTTACTGCCCAGGGTGTATTCCCAGCTGCGATTGTGAACTGTGTGTCCTGAGGGTCTTGGCTGGTGTGCTGGAAAGCTGACCCTTTAAGGGTGGCTGTCCAGGGGGTCAGGAAGTATAGCCTGCCTCCCAGTCGGCAGATTAACTCCTTGATGTCCAGGATGTCCAAATTCTGCCCATGCTGTGTGTGGACAGGAGTATCCATAGCTGAGTGCATCCTGTTGAAGGTCCTGTTCTTCCTCTTTTATGTATATTGGGCAATTGGTGTTCTCCTGCCATCAGCCAACACTCTTCAATATTTACATTGTTTGTACAACTAATAAAGTAAAACTTATTAGTTTAGTACATTAGATGCCCCTCAGTATTTAACTGTTAATTGCAAACTTATTTAATCAAAATTTATCCTGAATATTTAATTAAAGTTAACAGTCTTGTTATCACCTTCTCAGTGTTTTAAATGCCTTAAAAAGTAGACATCAAACCTTAAATCCCCAAACCGACTGCTCTATTTAGGGCCAAACTGTTACAGAATTGATAATAACATGGATTTCTATTTATTATTTGTATTTTTGTTTCCTAGAATTGCAGTACATTTATTAGATTGTATGTTTTTTAATACTTTCTGTATCCATCTTTCTACTCTAAAGAGAAAAGGACACTCTAGGCTCATGGGGGCAGGATTTTGGTTATTGATAGATTTGTTTCTTGCTCAGGGCCTCAAATTTAATTGCTTCCAAATCTCTCTCTTTATTTTGTTGAATTATAGTTTACTTCCCTTGTGGCTCAGCTGGTAAAGAATCTGCCTACAATGTGGGAGACCTGGGTTCAATCCCTGGGTTGGGAAGATCCCCTGGAGAAGGAAACAGCTACCCACTCCAGTATTCTGGCCTGGAGAATTCCATGGACTGTATAGTCCATGGGATCGCAGTGAGTCAGAAACGACTGAGTGACTTTCACTTTGTAGTTGACTTATGATGTGGTAGTACTGTCTGGTATGCAGCATAGTGATTCAGTTATATGTACGTGTATGTATAGACACATACACACGAGTATTGTATTCATATATTCATATATGAACATATATATTCATGTATTCATATATATGTATCCATATTCTGGTTTGTATGTTTTTCCATTATGATTTATTACAGGATTTTGAATATAGTTCCCTGTGCCAAATCGCTTAATAATGAAGTTTCACTTATGAAATAATGGGACTTAAATTTAAGTCTTTTATACAGATTCTTGCTTTTTTCCAACTTTTTATTGCTTTTTCTTTTTTGTCCTGCTGTGTAGCTGCAGAATCTTAGTTCCCCAGCCAGGGACTGAACCTGTCCCCCTACATTGAGAGCGTGGAGTCTTAACCACTGGGCCACCAGGAAAATCCCAGATTTTTACTTTTTTGAAACTTGTTGTCTTACATAACTTGTATAATTTGTATAATTCAGGAAATTTTAAATTCTCTGCATTTGTTTTTGTCTGTGTGCAGTCTTCTCATTGCAGAGCGTGGGCTCTAGGGTGCGTGGCTCGTGGACTGTAGAGCCCGGCCTCAGCAGTGCTGGCACACAGCTTCAGTTGCCCCAGGCATGTGGGGTCTTCCTGGACCAGGGATCGAACTCATGTCCCCTTCATTGGCAGGCAGATTGTTAACCCCTGAACCACCAGGGAAGTCCGCTTTTTGAGAAATTATTAATCTTTTTTTGGAAATGATTATGGATTGCATATGTATTTTCCTGTTGGAACACGTTGACCAGATCCTGAGCCCATTGTCTCCAGTTGTTTCTGTTTCAGAACAGTTGGCACTGTTTTTGCAAATATGTGTTTGTCCTCTGGGTGTTACTTTAGTATCTTCTTATGGATGGCTGGATGGCATCATTGGCTCAATGGACATGAGTTTGGGTGAACTCCAGGAGTTGGTGATGGACAGGGAGGCCTGGCGTGCTGCGATTTGTGGGGTCGCAAAGAGTCGGACACAACTGAACAACTGAACTGAACTGATGCCATCAGTTATGTTTCCTCAGGAGTCTGTTCTTGTTTTCGCTTGTTATTGGGGGCAGCCTGGTCAGCGGTGAAGGTCATGGCCGCTGAAGTTAGCCTGCCTGCCTGTCAGTTGCTAAACTTCTTTCATTTTCTCCTGTGTAAAACGAAGATAGTAATAGTCTACTTCGGGGGTTCACAGCTTTTTCTGTAAAGAGTCAGTATTTTGGGTTTTGTGGGTCAGGAGTCACAATCAAGAAAGACACAAGGAAGCGAGCTCTTACAGAGAAGCTCAGAATGTAAACCTGCAGCGTTTGTTACACGAGCCCCTTGATGAAAGGAACGCACACCATTTTGTGTAACCGAATTGGTGTTGCTTGTTAAAGTTGCACGTGTGCGTCTCCTCAGCCTGGTTCAGGGTGGGGGGCAGATGCGGGTGACGGTGACCTTGCCGATGGGTCAGCAGCTGCTGGTGGTGAGAGACACGGGTATTGTCAGCAGCGTGTTTGCGGGTGAGCAGTGCAGTTGCAGCCTGTGGACGTGTCCTCCCCGAGGCTGCCCACTGTGGACCCGCGCGCTGCACCTGTGTTCCCGTCAGCCGTGATGCTCGGCAGCAGGTTCCAGGTGCCGTTCTCGCGCGTTCACGTTTTCTCGGCTTTGCGAGTGCTCCCACGTGAGTTGCTAGTTGTTTCCTTGCTCTGTGCCCAGAAGCTCATTCTTCAGGCCTTTCCCCGCTTAGTGTCGAGGCATTGACTCCGCGGAAGCGGCAGAGGGTGGGTCCAGTGACGTTTGGAGCCATCGAGAGCCGAGGAAAGGCGCTTCAGATTATCGGCCTCATTTTTAATTGACGTGACGTTGCTCCCAGTGTCCTTAGCTTTCAGAACAGCTGTTCTTGACCAAAAACAGATGGTCGTAAACGCATCTTCTCTGGACACGCTTCCCTCAGCTTCTGTGATCAGACACCTTTAAGTCACCCTCAGAGGCTTTCCTTCCTGGGTTAACGATGGGTCCCTGGAAAATTTAATTCCATTGCCTCATTTTTATTCCTTGTGAAGGAATTCTGTTTTGTGTTGAGACTCACGCCAGCGGAGTGCTTAGCTGGTGATGTCGGCCACTGCAGTGTCGTCGCGCGGCGCTCCTCTGCCATCCAGCTCGCTGACACAGTAGCTCGCACTGCCCTGCGCCTTAAAGACAGGCGTTCGGAGCCCTGTCCTCTTACTGTGGCATGACGGGTGTGCAGTGTAAGCAAGCAAGCAGAAGCGTTGTGAAACACTGTGGGCTTGAAACACTGGTAAGATCGCTGCTGAGCCGTGAGTGCACAAGGGCCGCTGCAGACAGCGCGCACAGGCGGTGTTCCAGAAGGTGGACCCTGACATTTGAATTTCATAGTCATTCCACATGGCATGTAATTCTTTATTTTTTCCCCAACCATTTGCAAATATACAAACTTATTCTTTGTTTATTTAATTTATCTATGGCCTTGAGGTGCAGCACGTGAGATTTCTGTTTCCGGACTAGAGAGCGAACCTGGGTGCAGGGCAGTGAAAGCGCGGAGTCCTAACCATGGGACCACCTGTGCATTTTCTGTTGTAACTGGTGTTAACTCACAAGTTCTCTAACGAGGGGGCGGGCTTGCCCCCTAGCTGCTCCTCCTCGTCAGGTATGAGGACGTATGCAGCTCCATGTGTCCCGTCGTTAGGGTATGTCTGACCAGCGGCGCTTGTTATTCTCTGGGCCTGTCTTTCGAGGGGCTGGGTTTCGGGAGATACTTAGTGGCCCTGGTTGTATTGTCTTTGTGTCTGAGGTTTTCCCTCCATCTGCAGATTTTGCTTTTCTGTTTATCTCTGTGTATTATGACCAACCTAGACAGCATATTAAAAAGCAGAGACATTACTTTGCCAACAAACGTCTGTCCGGTTAAAGCTATGGTTTTCCCAGTAGTCATATATGGATGTGAGAGTTGGACTGTAAAGAAAGCTGAGCACCAAAAGATTGATGCTTTTGAACTGTGGTGTTGGAGAAGACTCTTTAGAGTCCCTTGGACTGCAAGGAGACCCAATCAGTCCATCCTAAAGGAGATGAGTCCTGAATATTCATCGGAAGGACTGATGTTGAACCTGAAACTCCAATACTTTGGCCACCTGGTGCAAGGAACTGACTCATTTGTAAAGCTGGGAAAGATTGAAGGTGCGAGGAGAAGGGGACAACAGAGGATGAGATGGTTGGATGGCATCACCGACTCAATGCACATGAGTTTGAGTAAGCTTCAGGAGTTGGTGATGGACAGGGAGGCCTGGCGTGCTGCAGTCCATGGGGTCACAAAGGGTTGGACACGATTGAGCGACTGAACTGAACTGCGTGTTACAGGAGGTGGTGGGGTGCCAGGCTGTGGCATCGGAACATTTCTTGGGCAGAGGCAGTGGCCTTCACGCATCTCAGTGTCTGTGACATGCTCTCCCGTCTCTGTAGCCTGCATGCTGTCCTGTGGGTCGTGTGCGGCTGGTGTGCGGTCTGTTGGTCTCAAGGGAGTGAGTTCTAGCCTGAGAGAGAAGGAAGCTCTCTTAATAAGGATACTAGGGCAGGGATGGCACCAGTGAGTATAAAAGTGTGTAAGGGGCCAAGATGATCAACATTTAAATGTTAGAAGTGTGATCATGTCCCTGGTCGTTCCTAAGGTGTGTCATGGATTTGAGCCTCTGATGCCATCTTGCCGTGGGTCCTGGTTTCTCCAGCTCCAGAGAGCTGCAGCTCTGGTGTCTCCAGATCTCCCCTCATCTGGGTTAATGCACAGAACAGACAAACAGAAACACATTTATACGTAAACTCAGGCACAGGGACATGCTAAAGTGCAACCTTATTTGGCACCCCTGAGAACATAACAGTCAATAAGTTTATGAAAAGATGCTTATCTTTACTGATAACCAAGGAAGTGTAAGTTAAGGCAACATTGAAACGTCTTTGCCTATCAGATTGGCAAAGATTTAAAAGACTGCTGTCAAATGCATTTGGTGAGGACTGCAAGCACCCTTACATGTCTGATGGGAGCAGAAGTCCGTGTGTTTCTAGAGGGCTGCTTGGCAGCATCTGTTGTGAGGTCTTAGGCCCGACAGTTTGCTCCAGATTGTTTTTTTTTTTTTTTTTGTACAGAACTCATCCTGGTGATAAGAGATCCAGGCCTGGAATTACTCATTTAAAATGGCATGTTTACACCAGAAACGAATGCAGTGTTGTATGTCTATTAAATTGAAATAGCAGATGTGGGCAACAGTGAAATTGTCCACCAACAGGATTATTAAACCATGATCTGTACCACCAGTAAAGGCATGAGGTAGCTTTTTATGGGCTTCTCTGAAAAATTTGAAAAGAAAATTTTCAGAGAAAATTCTTTTCTCTGAAAAGAATTTGAAAAGAGCCGGAGCAACAAGGTGGCTGTTAAACGAGAGTTTGTTGGAGCATAGACGTGGCCTGGAGGGCCTTGTGCCCGGCTTCCCACAGGGGCGTCTGGAGGTGGGGGCGGGGGCTCCTATCTTTTATTTCCTTCCTTAAGCGAGCCTGCAGCACTGTGAGGTTTGACTCTCTCTACCCACCCTGGCGCTCAGGGACTGCCTGAGCTGCAGCCTGGGAGACAGGCGTTGCTCTGAACCTGGTCCATGTCTTCGCCTCCCGGCGCCAGTTCAGGGAGCAGCCCCGCTCACCCGCCAATCGATGGATGGCCCCCAGGCCCACGTGTGGCAGCTTGCTGTCCCTGGGGGTGGAAGGTGGGGTTTATGGTGGGTGCTGGTCCCCTCTCGCCCCTCTTAGGCCAGCTGCCGTGCTCTTGGGCTCGTGGTTTCAGATGTGGGCGGCCTGTGTCAGCCTCCCGCGCGAGGCTCACGTCACTGGTCGGTGGTTATCTCCTGAATCAGGCAGAGGGACTTTGCTGCAAGCGCAGGGGCGGCTGGGTGACAAGCCACCTGCAGGTCTCGGGAGCATCACGCCTGCCATGGGTGCCGGCAGCTGCATCTGGAGAGGTGAGTGTCGCCTGGGGTTCTCCACTGCTCAAGTCAGCGTGGACTTTGGGGGACAGGGCAGGTGGCCCGCCAGCCCTGAGCTCAGGAGGAGCCTGGGGGCCATACTCAGAAGGGCGGCAGGGCGTTTGGGAGGCCACCTTGGTTCATCAACTCTGTCCTGCCTTGGGCATCTCCTGGCGACAGACATGTGCTGTAGGAATGGTGGGCCATCCTGGCTTGGCCTGTGAGCATCGTGGGTGCCACTGGGCAGAGGGACTGGCACTGAGCTCGTCAGGTGGAGTTCAGGGTAGGCTTAGGGCCAGGGTAGTTCTGACCTCTTGGGGGCAGCGCGTGGGCGTTCTGGGGTCAGGTGGTCTCCTCTCGGACGACTGAGTGGAGATGGGGTTCAGTCCTGGGGCTGGTAAAGCCTCTGCTCTCGCCCATGCCTTTGAGGGGCTTTAGGTCTGAAGAGGAGTCTGTGGACCCTCCATGGGACCTGTGGGCAGGGCAGCAGGAGAGGGCAGGCTTCCAGGAGGGCTATGAAGCCAAGAAGATGGAGAGGAAGAGGGCTTGTGCTCGAATGTTCCAGAGCCCCGTTAACAACATCTTCTCTAGGCAAGGGCAGGCCTGGGGGAGGGTCGGGATGTCTCTTCAGTTAGGAGCAGGTGGGAGGGCGCAGCAAGAATCAGACACCCTGGGGGAGCCTGATGCCAGGGCTGCCGACGGCCAGTTTGGGCTGCTGGCAGGGCTGTGTGGGCGCGGGTGGAGCAGAGCGCCCCCCTCATTGAACCCCAGGCCGTTGTCTGCATTCTTCCAGCCATGCCATGCACAGCGCCTCGGGCGGAAGGCAGCGACAGAGTGGGGGTGGGGGGGGGGGTGGTTGGTGGTTGGGGGGTGACAGTGAGCAGCTCTTCCCGAGGCATTCCCAGCCTCAGCCCCCTCCTCCCTCTGTCCTGGTTCCTGCTCTCTGGGCCCTGTCCACCCAAGGCCCCTGCATCCCGCCCGCATCTCTCCCTGGCTCTGGCCTGGCCTCTCCGTGTCCCGGGACGTCCACCTCCCTGAGGCAGGTGCCTGTCCGGCTCGGCCATCCCAGGACAGGTGGCCTCCCTGCCCTGACCGCCCCGCTCCCTGCCCTTGCCCAGCAGGGTCCTCAGCCCTTCACCCTGGGGCGCCGGGTCCTGCTCCCGTTTCCTGCCTCGTGCTGTGTATCAGGCCCGCCTCCCCCAGGTCCAAGCTGCCCCGGGAGCCAGCCTCTGGACTCCCTCATCTCCTGCAGTGAGGGCAGTGGTGGACCAGTGCCATTTCAACCGCAGCCTCCATCCCACGCCCTGGGATGGGCAGGGATAGTCTGTCCCCATTAAAAAATACAGACTGTGTGAAAGGGGACAGGAAGCCAATCTGGAGGGTGTGGTGCAAGGCATAAACCCCGCCCTGCGGGCGTCTCACCTGGTGAGGCCTGGGGCGCTGACCCTGCGAGGTCCCAGCAGAGGTCCAGCTGCATGGCAGCCCACGACTTCAGGGCGGGCGGGAAGCCGGGAGGCAGGCTGTGGGCTGGAGGTCATCTGGTCAACAGACCTTGACCCCGAGGCCAGGGAGGAAACGGGGTTGGGAAAAGGGGCTAGAGTGCTGTCTGCTGAAGGCTGTGTCCATGGACCAGTGGGAAGGGACGAGCCGGGTGGGGATGTCGGCCTGGCTCCCGCCGGACGGGCATGTGGGGCCGCTCTCCCATGGGGCCTCATCCTGCGTTGCGGCTGCCCCGTGACCTGTCTCCTCTGAGTGTGATTGGGCCTCCCTGGGACCATCCTGGCACTTCTTCCTGCCCTACATCCTAAATGCCCCCCACCCCCCACATCCTAAATGCCCCCCGCCCCCCACATCCTAAATACCCTGCCCCCCACATCCTAGGCGCCCCACCCCCCACATCCTAAGTACCGTGCCCCCCACATCCTGGTGCCCGCTTCCCGACCCCCCCCTCAACATCCTGGTGCTCCCGATGACCCCGTCTCAGGCTCCCTGAGAGCCAGCTCCCTCCCCCCGTGACTGCCAGCTGTTTGTGGCAGGTGATGCTTCAGTCCAGAGGCGGGTGAGGTCTTCCTGCCTGTTGATCCGACAGGGGTCTGTCCTGTGGGTCCATGAGGAGGCTGCGGGGGGTGGGGTGGGCGTCTGCTGCTGGGAGAGTGGGTGCGGGCTCTGAGTGCTTCCGTGCTGCGGTCTGTGCTTGTCTGCTACTTTTCTGAGTCCTTATCACCCATCAGGCTTGCATAACCAGGCTAGCCCTGCTTCCTGCGAAGGAGCTATCAGTGTACCATCTGGGGCTGCAAAAATGGGGTGACAGGGCGTCAGCAGCCTGCTCACCCCAAGGTGCTTCCTCGAATCCAGCACTGGGAGCCCCGCCCCGGGGTGCTGTCCCCTGCAGGGCTCCTCAGGACGGGCCTGTGGCAACAGTCTGGGAGGTGCTGGCGGGCGTGTGGACACCCCCTGCCTTTCCCCTGCTGTCCTGGGCCAGAGCCTTGGGGTCAGCGCCCCGCCTCTCGTGGCTCTGGTGGGAACTCACGTGGATGTGCACCTTGCACAGTTGGCCCAGGTGTGACACCAGGGCCTCCAGCAGATCTGCCTTCAGTTGTCATCCACAGCCGTGTTCCCCCAACCCGCCTCCCCTGCAGGAGGGGCCTGGGGCCCAGGCTCAGAGCGCTGCCTGCTGGACAGACCTGGACACGTGGCTGATTCAGACCTGGGAGGCCTGAGCTTGAGCTCCTGTGGGTGCCGCTCCCCTGCAGTACTCAGCCTCCTTCATGGGATGGGATGAGGGAGCGGGTGGTGACTTGCTTGAAGTGACCTCCCCACAGTGCCACCTCGGGGGCGAGGGGTACTCTCTACACAGCCCCTCAGCCCAGCCTCTTCCAGGTTGGACCTTGCAGAGCGAAGTTCTGATGCGAGAGGCGGGCACCTGCTTCCTGCTCTGCGCCTGGCTCAGCCTGGGGGTCCCTGTCCTGGGAGACAGAGGAGGTGAGGGCTGGCTCAGGGCGTGCAGGGGGTGTGGGCGCAGAGTGGGGCAGGGTCTGGGCTGTGGGTACCCATCTTCTGCAGACCGGTTGGGGCTTCCTCCCCACCCAGGGCGCATGGTCAGAGCCCGTCCCCTTAGGGTGCCCAGCCCCGCCGTGGTCACCTCGGGGCTCCTTCTCTCAGGCCTGCCCTGTCACAGGGGGTCAGCGCCAGGCCCTCCCCCTCCCCTGGCCCTGCCCCAAGGCAGCCACGGTGGACTTGCCATGGTCACTGTTCCCAGGGCCGGGGCCTGGGGCTTTCACCTGCTACAATAACAACATCCTCAGGATTGAGTGCCACTGGCCTGGCCCAGCGCCAGGCCAGGGGGCCGGCTCCTGGCTGCTCTTCACCAGGTGAGGCTGGAGAGCGGGGGCAGAGGGCAGGGAGCTGGGGGGCCATGGTCCCTTGGTGCCCACACGTGTCCTTTCCAGCAACGTCGTGCCGGGCAGCAAGCACAAGTGTGTCTTCTGGGCCGGCATGTGCACCGTGGAGCTGCCACCCGAGGAGGTCCTCGTGCCTGCTGACAACTTCACCATCACATTCCACCACCACATCTCCGGGAAGGAGCAGGTCAGCCTGGTGGATCCACAGTATCTGCCCCGCAGACATGGTGAGACCTGGGTCGGGTGTGTTGGCTGGGAACCCCCTGGCCACAGAGCCCACCGCCCATAACCCCCGCCACCCAGTCAAGTGTGCCCAGTCCCTGCAGACAGATCCAGGGCTTGCAGCGGGTGGGGACCGGGGGGCGAGGGGCGGGCCCACTGGTTGCTGGAGGGCTCGGGTCCGGAGGAGGATGAAGGAGCAAGGCTTTGAGTTGGGGCTGGAGCTGCAGCATGAGTCCCTTGAAATGCACTTCAGGCACACCAGCTTAGATTTGAGACGCACCTTGGCTGCCTCAGGGGTTGTCTCGTCCCAGTCTCCCAGGGAGGCCTTGCTCCGAGAGGGCCTTGGTCACACCCTCATCCTTCCTGGGAATCTTTCTGATCCCCAGTCTTGGGCGTGCTGACCCACACACCCTCACATGGCTTTGCTCTGTTTCAGTGAAGCTGGACCCCCCCTCGGACTTGCAGAGCAACGTCAGCTCTGAGCACTGTGTCCTGACCTGGAGCGTCAGTCCTGCCTTGGAGCCTCTGGCCATGCTCCTCAGCTATGAGCTGGCCTTCAAGAGGCAGGAGGAAGCCTGGGAGGTAAAGCTGGGTTGCCTACCCTGGGGCCCATCTCTCCTGGAAGCAGCAGGAGATGCTGCTCTTCCCACCCAGGGTGCTTTCACCTTGGAATTACGAGGAAGGCAGTGACCAGAGCCAAGAGTATGTGAGTGCAGAGTGGTGAGTGTGCCTGTGTGTGTGCGCACGTGTTCCCAGGGCCTGCCTGTGTGGATGAGTGTGCACGCAAGTGAATGCACGTGAGCGTGTGGACGTACAGTGTGCCCGCGTGCGTGTCCTCTAGGGCTGACGACCCAATCTCACCACTGGCATCTCCCGACTGTCCTCATCCCCAGTGGGCTCGGCACAAGGATCACATCGTTGGGGTGACCTGGCTCAAACTTGAAGCCGCCGAGTTGGACCCTGGTTCTGCCTATGAGGCCCGGCTGCGCGTCCAGATGGCCGCCCTAGAGGGCGAGGTGGCGGAGGAGGAGCGATACGAGGGTGTGTGGAGTGACTGGAGCCAGCCTGCCTGCTTTGCCGCTCCCCCCAGACGAGGTGGGCGCTGCTGTGGCCGCTGCCCCCGGGGTCTGGGTGGGGCCCCTGCCTACCTCCGAGTGTCCCACCTTTCCCCCTCCTACCCCCTCTCTCTGAGGTGGTCAACGGGGTCAGCTTGGGGGTCTCCCGGGAGCAACTGTGGCCCCAGGCTGCACGCCAGGGCCCGCTGCTGTCCGTGGAGCCGGGCGTGGCCTCGTCTGCTTAGGGCGGCCTGGCTGACCCTGTGGACGGAGGTCCTGAAGGATCGCAGACTCTGTTGACCCTGTGGATGGAAAAGGCCAGGCCCAGGGGTGCGTGCCTCACCAAGGTGCTCTTGCAGGCTTGAAACAAACCTCCAGGGCCTGTCCGGTACTTCCCCTGTGGCCCAGGCGCTCGGCTGGATGCCTTGGCGAGTCAGAGGGACACAGCCCTGGTCCTTCTCGCCACAGGTCGCCTGGTCCCTGCTCTGGGGCAGTCTGATAGCACCCTGGTCGCTGTGTCCCTCTTCCTCCTGCTGAGCAGCCTGACCTACTTACTGTTCAAACTGTCGCCCAGGTGGGTGGCCAGGGATGTGTGCGAGAGCATGTGCTTGTGTGCGTGTGATCGTGTGTGGGAGTGTGTGCTTGTGTGCGTGTGATCATGTGTGTGTGCGTGTGATCATGTGTGTGTATGTGTGTGTGTTTGGGCATGGGGTCAACGGTGCATTGAAGGTTCAAACCTGCAGCCCCTCCCTGCATGCTCCTGGATGGGGAGGGGTTTCAGGCCTCTGCCCTGGACCAGCGGGGAGTTCCCAAGTTGCCATGTGCATGGGGGTGGTAGGCAGTATGTCCCCAGGAGCCCTGGACACCGTGCTGTGGTCTGAGCCCTGTCTCCTGCCTCTGGAGGTGCCAGCCCATTGCCTGGTTCTGTGGGCACAGTGCTGGGCGTCTGGTTTCCATGGGCCCCTGTCCCCGGCCCTGGGGGATGCTGCTGAGATCCAGATGAACACAGAGGCCCTCCTGAAACAAGCCATCACACGGTCAGGTGACAGGGTGCAGGGCTGGCCCCACAGGAGACTGGCCGGGCATGGACAGGGAGCAGAGAGGGTGAGAGGCGACTGGACAGAGAGAGCCTGGGCGAGGGAGGGGTCAGGCTTTTCCTTGGGTCAAAGGAAAGCCCTTGAAGCCTGGCCACATGTGATGTGACCTGGCTGATGTTTTGAGAGAGGAAGTTCGTGGTACAAGTGAGGAGGAGGCCTGCGGGGCAACCAGCAGCGGTGTCCAGACGGAGGCAAGTGTGGGTGCTGGCGGGAGAAGCAGAGATGGAGCCAAGGGGAGGGAAGTGCCAGGGTCTCAGGAATAGAAACTGACGGGACGTGCAGGTGGATGCTATGTGACCTGTGCCCCCTGAGGCCAGCCTTGGTGTGAGGAATCAGGCTAGGCCCCCGGGGAGGCTGCTGAGGTTGACCTGGACCTGCTTGATTGGAGCCCAGTATGCCGTCCTCAGGGGAGGACCACTGGGTCCTGGGTGGCTAGATGCTCAGGGAGAAATCAGGCGGACTTCCTGGAGGTGCTGTCTCCCTCTCAGACTGAGGACAAAGCTGGGCACCTCCGCTGCGTGGCTTGGTATAACTCAGTTCTGTGGGGTCACCTGCACAAGGGCCATAGGTACCACGTGTCAGATGTGGACCCAGTGAGGGGAGAGCGCACACAGGGCAGGGATGGGCCTGCTGCTAGAAGGAGCCGAGGTCCCTGCAGTGACGGCTGGAGCAGGGCTGCAAGGAGCCCCTGGCCCAGGTCTCTGCAGCCTCTGACTGCTGTCTCCTGGCTGCAGGATGAAGACAGCTTTGTACAAGGATGTGCCGTCCCCAGGCCCATTCTTCCAGCCTCTGTACAGCGTGCACAACGGGGACTTCCAGGTTTGTGACCCTGCGGGCCAGGGTTGGTTGAGGTGGGGCCGGGGTGCCCTGATGTCCGGCCTCCCCAGGATGTGGGCTTCAATGAGGTTTGGGGGCCTTTGTCAGTGCTTTGAGCTTTTTCAGTGTATACAATGGCCTGTAGAGTATATGTAGAGGTATATACACACTGTGACTCAAATGAGCAAGAAGAAAAATTAGCTTTGTCGTGTTGCTGAGCTCTTTTTCCTCTTGTGTCTCTGATTTCATTGCTGATGGGAAAATGTGAAGATTCTTGCGACATTGCCTCTTCGGTTTGCAGCGACCCTTTGAGGTGCCAGCGCCGGGGGCTGCGTCTTCTGCTGCCCTGGAGCCGTCCCTGGTCCCTGGGCTACTCTGGTGGCCGCTGTGGAGGGCCTGGCCCCTCCAGGCCCGCTGGCTGGTGTGATGAGTTGGCCTCCCACCCCTGTCATGGTGCCCTCGTGGGCTCTCACAGGCCACTCAGGACAGCTTGGCGGCCCCGTGGTCCCTGCTGCTGGCCGGGCGCTCCTGCTCCACAGGCAGAAGGAGCGGCAGGGGAGCTCCATGGGTGGTCTCTGGTCTCACTGTCTTGGGCCCCTTGCTTTGTCAGAGGATGGAGCTTCCGGGGGTCCGCTGACGGGCTCTGCATAGCTGGGTTCTTCCTGGCCTTTTTCTCTCTTAACAGAAAGTATGGTTTCTAAGATTGTCATCGAGAGAGATGATTTGGAGCTTAAAGCTGAGGCCTTGGTCAGGGCTGTGGGGTAAAGGTTACCCTGAAGTCCCCTTCTGGGCTGTAGGCACCCAGCCCCTTCCCTGTAGAAGCACAGCAGCCGCCGGGGGTTAGTTAGACCCCCCAGGACGTGGTCTGGAGCCACGGACTGGCTCTCTGATGGAAGGTGTGTATGCTGCACTCGATGGAGATCCCTGGTCCCATGTAGGAAACAGCTTCTTAAAAAATTCTTTTCCATGATGGTTCGTCACAGGGTATTGGCTCTACAGGAGGACCTTGCTGTTTATGCGGTGTGTATGTAAGAGTTTGCGTCTGCTAGCCCCCAGCTCCCTGAATACCCCTCTCCCACCCCCTTGGCGATCACAAGTGTCTTCTGTGTCCAGGAGCCTGTTTCTGTTTTGTAGACATGTTCACTTGTGTCGTATAAGCGATTTCACATGGTATTTGTCTTTGTCTGACTTATTTCACTTAGTATGGTAATCTATGATTGCAACCGTGTTGCTGAAAATGGCATTATTTCATTCTTTTTGTGTCTGAGTTATATTCCATTGCGTGCGCGCGCACACACACACACGCACACACACACTTCTTCATCCATTCACATATTGATAGACATTTAGATTGTTTCTCTGTCTTGGCTATTGTGCATAATGCTTCAGTGAACATTGAGGTACATATATCTTTTTTTAAAAAAATACGTATTTTTATTTGGAGGGTAGTTGTTTTACAATATTGTTGGTTTCAGTTATATATATATATATACATATATACGCATGTCCCTTCCTCTTGAACCTCCCTCCCATCTCCCACCCTTCTAGGTTGTCACAGAGCATCAGATTTGAGCTCCCTGTCTCATATAGCAAAGTTGCACCAGCTGTCTAATTTTACACATGGTAATGCATGTATCTTTTTTAATTAGAATTTTGTCTGGATATATGCCCAAGAGTGGGATTGCTGGGTCATATGGTAGCCCTATTTTTTTTATTTTAAGGAGCATCCATACAGTTTTCTACAGTGGATGACCAGTTTATTCCTACTAACAGTGTAGGAGGGTTCCCTTTTCTCTACACCCTCTCCAGCATTTATTGTTTGTAGTTTTTTTTTACTTATTTACGTATTTTTGTTGGTGCTGGGTCTTCGTTGCCGTGTGTGTGCTTTCTCTGGTTGTGGTGAGGACGACTCTGTGTGGCTCTGCGTGGGCTTCTCATTGCGGTGACTTCTCTTGTTGGGGAGCACAAGCTCTGGGCACGTGGGCTTCAGAACTCACAGCACGCGGGCTCAGTGCTTATGACGCACAGGCTGAGTTGCTCCATGGCATGTGCTATCTTCCTGGGCCAGGGATCGAACCCACGTCCTGTGCATTGGCAGGTGGATTCTTATCCACCGTTCCACCGGGGAAGTCCTATTTTCAGCTTTTAATGATGGCCATTCTGACCAGTGTGAGGTGGTACCTCCCTGTAGTTTCCATTTGCATTTCTCTAATAATTATTGATGGCGAGCATTGCTCTTGGCCATTTGTGTTTCTTCTTTGGAGAAATGTCTTTTTCAGGCTTCTGCCCATTTTATGATTTTTTGTTGTTGTTGTTGATGTTGTTAGTGAGTTGTATGAGCTGTTTGTATATTTTAAAAATTAATCCCTTCTTGGTCACATTGTTTGCGAATATTTTCTCCTAGTCTGTATGTTGTCTTTCATTTTATGGTTTCCTTTGTTGTGGAAAAGCTTGTTAGCTTGATCAGGTTGCATTTGCTTATTTTTATTTCTGTTGCCTTGGGAGACTGACCTGTGAAAACTTTAGTATGATTTATGTTAGGGAATGTTCTGCCTATGTTCTCTTCTAGGAGTTTTATGGTGACATGTCTTATGTTTAGATCTTTAAGTCATTTTGAATTTTTGTGTGTGTGCGCATGGTGAAAGGGAGTGTTCTAACTTCGTTGATTTATATGCCGAAACAGCTTCCTTTTGGAGGTGGGGGGCCTCCTGTGGTCCCACAGAGGGGTCCAGGTCTGCTGACCTTGGCCCAGAGGTGTTAGGCCCAACAGCACCGCGTGCGTGTGTGCGTGTGTGCGTGCGGGTAGTGGGGTTGGGGTGAGGGGCAGCACTGTCTTTGGCCCATATCTACACCCTGGCTTAGGCCTCTGTGAGCCCTGGGCCCCATGCAGGGGGCGTGTGGAGGGAGGGGGCCCTGTGCCGAGGCTGGGCTGGCCCATGGTGGGTGGGCAGGGCGCTCTGGGCTTCTGGGTGTGGCTGTCTGGAGAGCTTCGTGGAGAAGGGGCGGCTGCTCCCATGCTGAGTCCTGAATATGCCTCCTGAGGCCTGCCCTCCTCCCTCTGCTCTATTCTAGACCTGGATAGGGGCCCCCGGAGCCAGCCCACAGGCTGGCCGGGACCATGCCGGCCCCCCACGAGGAGCCCTCCTGGAAGCCCGTGTCCGGGAGGCTGTTGCTTTGCTGCACTGTGACCCAGCAGACGCCTGGCCGTCGGCGGGCCTGGAGGAGGAGGGCGGCCCTGGGCCCGGCCTCCCGGCAGGTGTGCTGCCGGCAGAACACGTGCAGTGGGGGGTGCCGCCGCCCGCCTACCTGCCGCAGGAGGACTGGGCCCCTGTGGGCCGCCCCCGGCTGGTGCCCCCCCAGTGCGAGGGCAGCAGCGGCGACTACTGCGCCCTGGACTGCTCTGCGGGGAGCTGACCTCCGCCTTCCCAGGAAGCACGTGGAGCTCTGAGCCCCCCACCCCCCACTAGTGGCATTTTCTGTGACCGGTCGAGCCTGCATTCCCAGCCGGGAGGTGCTGTGTGGGCAGGCCCGCGGTGCTGCAGCCTGTCCATCTTGCGGCTCGTGGACCAGCAGCAGCCCTGCAGCTGACCTTTGACTGGCGCTGGACCTCCTGTGCAGGGCCACCCATGTGGTGGTCAGGTGTCGGGTCTGGGTGGAGGCAGGCGGGCTCTCCCCCCAACCCCACCCCTGTGGGCCTGGGCCTCTGCCCTCAGCGTCCTGCCATCCTGGCCCCCATCCACCACTTCCCTCCCTGCTTCCGGGCTTAACCCCAGGCCGCTCGGAGAAGCGAGGTGTCGGCCCCACAGCCTGTTCTGCCCTCCGCCCCTTGCGAGGCCAGTCTGGGCCCCGTGGACACAGGTGAGACGCAGCGATGAGGCTGAGGGTCCGCTTTCTGTGCCTCCCTGGGCTTCCTCCCCGACTGAGATTAAAAGGGATGGATGGCCGTTTCAAATTGCTGATGGCTGGGGGATGGGCCCAGAGGACATAGAGGGGAGCTGGGGTCTGCTGCCCGGGGTTTCTGGGGGTGCTCAGTGACCAGCTCAGGGAGGGCCCCCCCGCCCCGCTCTTCCTTGTCCTCATCCTCCCAGGAGCCCCAGGAAGCTGTGAGCTGTGGCCGGAGCCCTGAGGGTCAGGGCCAGAAGTGACCGCCCGCCGTGGCCTAGGTCTGTGAAGGGCCCTGCCCACTGCCCATCCCCCTGCCTGTGGTCTGGAGAGCAGGGGGCAGGGCAGAGGGCGCCTGTCTGTGCCCGGTGCTGCCGCAGCAGTGCACCGTGAGCTGGGTGGCTTAGAACAGCAGAAATTGGTGGTCTCGCAGTTCTGGGGGCCGGAAGTGTGGAATCACGGCCGCAGGGGTGCCAGCGATGACCTGACTCAGGCCGTGCCTGGCTCGGGTGATTCCTGGCTCGAGGCCGCACAGCTCCAGCCTCACAAGGGCCCTGCCTTCTGTCCAGAGCCCCTGTTTACACCAGTGTCGTCACAGTGGATCAGGGCTGACCTGAAAGACGTGCTCTATTTTGGCTGAATTATGGGCTGAGGCCCTATTTCTATAAGAGGTCACGTTATCAGGTGCTGGGGTAGGACTTCCCCTTTCTGGGGAGTGTCCTTGCCTCTGCCAGACGTCTCTGGATTCCTGCTGGCCCCGGGGTGCCGGGGTGCTTCTGGGGCCTCCCTAGCACACTCCCTGGCTTCACACACAGACCCTGTCCCTCCTGGCTGTGGGACTTGGGTCTGGCACTGGGGTTCTCTGTTTAGTGAGGGCTGGGCCAGACCTGCCCTGAGGTTGGAGGTGCTGATGTATTGCAGGTGGGATAGATGGAGGCCTGTCTCCTGGGTGCTGGGCTGGAGAGGCACCTCCCTGTGGTCTGAGCAGAGAGAAGTAAAGCCTCCCCAGGTCCTGAGGCACAGGTCGCTCTGGCTCAGACAGGGCCCCCCACCCCGCCCCACTGCGTGCTGTGGAGCCCTGAGGTTTGTGGAGAGCGACAAGCGGGACCAGGCAGGACCCCAAGTGTATCTTTAGTTTCCAGAGAGTGGACGTGTGTGGACGGAAATGAGGCGCAGGCACCCTCTGCTCTAACCAAGGATAAAAATACCAGCGTGCATCCACTTCCTGGAGCCGGCCCTGGGGAGCCCCAGGCCGGTGTATTTATAACAGCATCTGTGTGGCGCCTGCAGCTCACGTGGACCTGAGCCCCGCAGGACTGGACGGCTGGGCACGGTGTTCATGTGACTCACACACTTGGTCCTGCTCTTGCCTGAGTGAGCAGCCGCTTTTAGAGGCTGGTGGTTGTAGGTGGGCCACGCCTGCCTTTCAGGACGACCTGAGCCAGCTGCCTATACACAGCGAGGCTCAGGAAACACTCATTTCCACCCATTCTGGGGAGACGACCCTTGGCAACTGCACACTGAGACCCCATGAGCCCCGATGAGGGGTCCCGGATCCGCATGCATCTGTGAAGGAGGCAGGGAAGGTGGCCTGGAACTTGACGAGGAAACTGCCGGAGGGAGGAGCTGAGTGACAGTGTGGCCGGGGCACGAGCATCCAAAGGGTGGCTGGCAGGTCCCGCGGCAGCCGGGCCATGGACAGCCCTGGAGGCTCGGCCGAGGTGGGGGCTGCCCGGGGCTCAGGGCGCTCTCTCTCTGGCCGTTGATGCGGTAGAGTTTGCATCGGGTGAAATTAACTGTTTTCTAGTGTGTGCGGCAGCGACACTCAGTGCATCATCCTATGTGCAGCTGGCCCCTCTGTCTGCTTTTTACTCTGAAGGGAGGCCCCCTAAGCGCCCACTCCCCTCTCCACCCTCTCTGTGACCTCTGGCCCCCACGAGTCCACTTTCTGTCTTATGACTTACCTACTGTGGATGTTTCATACAAATGGCGCTGTATAATACACGGCCTTTAGTGTTCTTTTTTTTTCCCTTTTACTGCAGTGGTTCTGACGTCTGTCCACATTGTAGTGGGCAGTCTATGGACAGGCTGCACGCTCGTCCTTAGACAGATGTTTGGGTTATTTCTGCCTTTGCACTCTTGGGAACTGTGTTGCTATGAAAGTTACTGTATAAGTTTTTGTTTGAATACCTGTTTTCAATTCTTTGTGTGTATGCCTAGGTTTAGACTTGCTAGATTATGTGTTAGCTCTGTGTTCATCTTTCTGAAGGATTACCAAACTGTTTTTCTCAGTGGCTGCAACATTGCATTCTCGTTGGCCGTGTACTATTGACTCCATGTTCTGCATATTTTTTCCAACTCTTGTTAGTGTCCTTTTTTTTTTTTCATTTCTTTTTTTTCCTTTTGTGAATTAAGTTGTTTTGATAACAGCTGTTCTAATGGATGGAGAAGGCGATGGCACCCCGCTCCAGTACTCTTGCCTGGAAAATCCCATGGACGGAGGAGCCTGGTAGGCTGCAGTCCATGGGGTCATGAAGAATCGGACACGACTGAGCGACTTCCCTTTCACTTTTCACTTTCATGCATTGGAGAAGGAAATGGCAACCCACTCCAGTGTTCTTGCCTGCAGAATCCCAGGGACGGCAGAGCCTGGTAGGCTGCCGTCTATGGGGTCGCACAGAGTTGGACACGACTGAAGCGACTTAGCGAGCGAGCGAATGGATGTGAAGTGGTACCACATGGTGGTTTTTATTTGTGTATCCTTGACAGGTAATGATGCTGAGCAGCTTTTCATTTGGAGAAAAGTCTGCTTGAGTCCTTTGCCCATTTTAAATTTGGGTTGTTTATCCCTTTGTAGCTGAGTTGTAAGAGTTCTCTGTATATTCTGGATACAAGATGCTTATCAGACTTGTGATTAGCAAATATTTTTTTCTATTCTGTAGGTTGTTTGTTTACTTTCTTGAGAGTATCCTTTGAAGCACAAAAGCTTTAAGTGCTTGTGAAGTGCAGTTTATTTATATTTTATCTTACTGCCTGTGCTCTTGTCATACCCAAGAAGTCATTGCTCAACCTGGTGCCAGTAAAGACGTGAAAAGATGTTCAGCATCACTAGCCATCAGGGAAGTGGACAAACCACAGTGAGAGGGAATTCCCAGGTGGGCTTATGGCTCGGACTTTGTGCTTTCACTGCCGAAGGCCCAGGTTCAATCCCTTGTTAGGGAACTAAGATCCCGCAAGCTTCACGGCTCAACCCACACAAACAAAAACAGAAATAACCCACAGCAAGATACCACTTCGCATCTATTAGAATGGCTACTATAAAAAGAAAAGAAAGAGGAAGCTACTGTTGGCAAGGATGTGCAGAAATTGGAACCCTGAAGAACCGCCGTGCAGCATGTGGGATCTTCCTGGCGCAGGGATGGGATCTGTGTGCCCTGCATTGGGAGGTGGATTCCCCACCATCAGACTACCAGGGAAGCCCCTGCGATTTCTCTTTTTATTCTCTTTAACAGGGTCTTTCATGAGGTAGACATTTACAATTTTAATAGCATCACATTTTTTTTTCTTTCATGGACTAGTGTTTGGTGTTTTATTTAAAAACTCATAACAAACCCAATATTATATAGATTTTATTCTATAATGGTTATGATTTTGCATTTGAAAAATTAATGTTTACAGACCATTCTGAGTGAATTTTTTGTGCGTGTGAGTTAGAGTATTTGTATCTACGTTCATTTTCCCACATGGTTTCCAGTTGCTTCCTGGCCATTTGTGGACACACTTCCTTCCTCTGTTACACACTTCCTTTCTCTGTTACACACTTCCTTTCTCTGTTAAACTGTCCCTTTGACTGGTCACTTGACTGGATTCACATGGGTCTATTTTTGTGCTTTCTGTTCTGTTCTACGTCTCTCTCTGCTCTCCAGCATCACACTCTTCATTTCTATCGCTTTATGATAAGTTTTGGGGTTTAGTCTTCTGTCATCTCCTTTAGCTTTTGAAACAATTTGTCAAATATGTTTGGGAGGAAAAAATGATCCTCTTAACAACGTTGAGTGCGTTGCTTGTGAGCAAGGAAGAGCTCTGTATTTTGTAATTTGTTTGTGCTTACCTGAGTTTCACTGTCTTCTGCACGCGTGCATATATATGTTTTGTAAGCTTTATACTTCAGGGTTTTAATTTTTGCGGTGCTATTGGAACTTTTTTAGATTCCAGATCCCAGGTTGTACCGTGCATTCCTGCTGAGATTGCCATAGCCCCTCTGGGCTGCCGTCACAAACTACCGCAGACGGCAGCCCATCCCGTGAACAGTAGAAATTTATGTCTCGTTGCTCTGGAGGCTGACAGTCTGGGTTGGGGTACCAGCCTGGCAGGGTGAGGGCTTTCTTTTGGTGGCAGACTTCTCCTTGTGTCTCACACGGAGGAGAGGGGCTGGGGTCTGTCTCCTCCATAAGGGCACGAGCCCCACTCCTGGGGACCCCGCCTCATGACCTGTCGTCTGCCAAGGGCGGCCCCGCCCACTGCCCTCGGAATCGCTGTGTGTGGATCTGGGGGCACGAAGGCATTCAGACACAGCACTCTTGAAACAGGGAGTCAGTGGACTTAGGTTGACTTTTACTTTGCTTTTTGTTCTCCATTTTCCGATCAAGGCACAGGACTGGTGGGCTCTACTTCAGTTGGAATTTCTAAGTTATGACATTGAATAATCACAACACTGAATTTCAGAGCTTCACTAGGACTGTCTGAGGGAGTGAACTGGATGCTGCTGAACTGTGAGTGGGCATGTTGGGCGCTGTGTCCTGGAGGACAGCATGGGTCCCCCAAGCCACTGGGCTCTGTCCTGTGAGGGGTGCATGGCATTATTTTTAAACTTACCCAAACCAGAATTTATTAAAAATTTACTATTCTGGTTTTTAATGGAAGTATACTCATCATGAAATATTTCTGAAGCAAGTCAAAATTTGACTGGCAGCAGGGAGTCCTGGCATGATGCCATCCATGAGGTTGCAGAGTCAGACACGACAGAACAGCAAGTTGTAACAGTATGTGAAATACTGTCTTTTTGTTAGACATTGAAATCCTACATCAGATGAAATGTTGGGTTGACCAGAAAGTTTGTTTTTCTCCATGCAGTGACTCTAGTAGCGTTTAGTTGTATTTAACTCATTCAAAAGAAGCAGTTTTATTAGATTGTAATGTGACAGGTGTCATACCAGCATGCCTTTACAAATAGCTTCCCAAAATTGGTAGATTTTTGGTGCAGCCATTTTAGTAATGAAAATGGAAGGAGAAAAGCAACATTTTCAGCATATTATGCTTTATTATTTTAAGAAAAGTAAAAGTGCAACAGAAATGCAAAACAGATCTGTGCAGTGTATGGAGAAGGTGCTGTGACTGTTGAATGTGTCAGAAGGGGTTTGTGAAGTTTTGTGCTGGAGATTTCTTGCTGGATGATGCCCCACAGTCGGGTAGACCAGTTGAGGTTGATAGTGATCAAGTCGAGATTTTTTTGAGGATGATCCGTGTTACACCACAAGGGAGACAGTGGGCATACTCAAAATATCCAAATCAGTTGTTAAACATCATTTATACCAGCTCGGTTATGTTAATCACTTTAATGTTTGGGTTCCAAATAAGTTAAGAAAACCTTGATCTTATTTTCACACGTGATTCTCTACTTAAACATAAGGAGAACGTTCTGTTTTTAAAGCACATTGTGACAGGTGATGAAAAGTGGATACAGTACAATAATGTGGAGTGGAAGAGACTGTGGGGCAAGCAAAATGAACCACCACCAGCCACACCCAGGCCGGTCTTCATCCAGAGAAGGCGATGTCGTGTATGTGGTGGGAGTGGAAGGGAGTCTTCTATTATGAGCTCCTTCCAGAAAACCAAACGATTAATTCCAATAATGCTCCCAATGCTCTTCAGTTAGACCAACTGAACGCAGCACTCGACAAAAGGTGTCTGGAATTAGTCAACAGAAAACGAATAATCTTCTATCAGGATACCGTGCAAGACCATATGTTTCTTTGATGACCAGGCAAAAACTGTTACAGCTTGGCTGGGAAGTTCTGATTCATCCGCTGTGTTCACCAGACATTCCACCTTCACATGTCCGTGTATTTCGGTCTTTACAAAATTCTCTTAATGGAGAAAATATCAATACCCTGGCAGAGTGCGAAAGGCACCTGGAACAGTTCTTTGCTCAAAAAGATAAAAAGTTTTGGGATGATGGAATTATCAGTTGTAAGTTGCCTGAAAATTGGCAGAAGGTAGTAGAACAAAATGAATATGTTGTTCAATAAAGTTCTTGGTAAAAATGAAAAATGTGTCTTATTTTTACCTAAAGACCAAAGGAGCCCTTTGGCTAACCCAATATGTAAGTGTAGCTTAATATTAAAATCAAATGTGTTAAAGGTCAATGAGCATTCAGTTGTCAACGGTAAGCCAGCATTTCTTTTTGCAGTTTTGAATTGGCATTGAGCTGGTGTGAGGTGATACCTCTTCAGACTTTGGATTTGCATTTCTCTGATAATTAGTGATGGTGAACGTTTTTCTTGAGCGTAATGGCACACACTAAGTCTTCCTCAGAAACACCCTCCTAATCTCCGGCCCATGTCTTCTGGGACTGTTGGTGTTTTTATATTGAGCTGCAGGAGCTGTTTGTTTTGGAGATGAATTCTTGGGGTTATCTATGTTTGCAAATATTTCCCCTGTTCTTAGGGTTGTCTTTGTCTTTCCTTTAGGCTTTCCTTTCCTGTGCAAACTTTTTAAGGGATAGTTAGTTCCTGTTTTCTTATTTCATGTTTATTTTTCGTTACTCTAAGAGGTGGATTGAAAAAGAACTTGATGTAATTTATGGAAAAGTGTGCCTTTTCTATATTTTTCTCAAGAATTTCATGGTATCCGAGTTTCCAGTAAGATCTTTATACTTTGTGGAGTTTATTTTCATGTGTGGTGTTAGGGAGTCTTCTAGTCTCATTCTCGTTTTCATTAAGTAACCTCCACACTATCCTACATCGTGGTTGTTACCAGTTTACATCCCGGGCGTTGGTGCAGGAGGCTTCCCTTTTCTCCACATCCTGGGCAGCACTTGGTGTTTGTATAGTTTTTGATGATGGCCATTCTGACTGGCGGAGAAGGCAGTGGCACCCCAAGAGTGGTACTCTTGCCTGGGAAGTCCCATGGATGGAGGAGCCTGGTGGGCTGCAGTCTATGGGGTCGCGAAGAGTTGGACACAACTGAGTGACTTCCCTTTCACTTTTCACTTTCATGCATTGGAGAAGGAAATGGCAACCCACTCCAGTGTTCTTGCCTGGAGAATCCCAGGGATGGGAGAATCTGGTGGGCTTCCGTCTATGGGGTCACACAGTCGGACACGACTGAAGTGACTTAGCAGCAGCAGCAGCAGCATTCTGACTGGTGTGAGGTGATTAGTCCATGTACTTTTGATTTGTGTTAATAACCTCAGATATGCAGATGACACCACCCTTATGGCAGAAAGTGAAGAGGAACTAAAAAGCCTCTTGATGAAGTGAAAGAGAGTGAAAAAGTTGGCTTAAAGCTCAACATTCAGAAAACTAAGATCATGGCATCTGGTTTCATCACTTCACGGGAAATAGATGGGGAAAGAGTGGAAACAGTGTCAGACTTTATTTTTCTGGGCTCCAAAATCACTGCAGATGGTGAATGCAGCCATGAAATTAAAAGACACTTACTCCTTGGAAGGAAAGTTATGACCAACCTAAATAGCATATTCAAAAGCAGAGACATTACTTTGCCAACAAAGGTCCATCTAGTCAAGGCTATGGTTTTTCCAGTGGTCATGTATGGATGTGAAGTTGGACTGTGAAGAAAGCTGAGCGCTGAAGAATTGATGCTTTTGAACTGTGGTGTTGGAGAAGACTCTTGAGAGTCCCTTGCACTGCAAGGAAACCCAACCAGTCTATTCTAAAGGAGATCAGTCCTGGGTGTTCTTTGGAAGGAATGATGGTAAAGCTCAAACTCCAAACTTTGGCCACCTCATGTGAATGGTGACTCATTGGAAAAGACTCTGATGCTGGGAGGGATTGGGGGCTGGAGGAGAAGGGGACGACAGAGGATGAGATGGCTGGATGGCATCACTGACTTGATGGATGTGAGTCTGAGTGAACTCCGGGAGTTGGTGATGGACAGGGAAGCCTGGCGTGCTGCGATTCATGGGGTCGCAAAGAGTCGGACACGACTGAGCGACTGAACTGAACTGAACTGAATAGTGAGTGGAGTAGCTTTCCCTGTGCTTTTTGATCTTTTACAGGGTATAATTTACCACTTGAAATTGGCTTCTTGAAAGTGTGCCCTATTTTGAATTCTTTTCCGATGATTTACCGGGGGACGTTACTTGATGGCAGGCGTCATTTACAGCCCCACAGGCCTTGTGAATGTCAAGTCCATCTGCCCAACTGGGTTTAAAGTTGTTGTTATGGGAAACGGCCAAAAGGTGGCAGCATTTCTTCATGCCCAACTCTGGTTTCTAGGGCATGCAGAGCCTTAGAGAAACTCCTGTTCATCCAGGTTTCTTGAGCTCAGGTAAGCCTTGCCCTGAAGCCCTGTTGGTCAGTTACTGAGCTGATCGCATCTTAATAAAATTAAATAACTTTGCGGGTGTGTGAGAAGTTGATCTGTGTATTTAGTTCCTGCTTTCCAGTGTTTGGCCACTGGATAAAGCCTTTGGTGTGTTGGTCTCAGCTTTTGTTTCCTTATTCATTATTTGCCTACCAAAATGGAAAAAAAAGAAACGCTCCGCATTGATGCAGAGAACCTCAGCTAGGCTCAGGGCAGAGCAAGGTCTGTTGGACTGATGAGTGGCCTGTGCCTGTGGAGCGGGGGGAGGGCGCACCCGTGGCCAGCACTGGTTCCCTGCACAGCACGGCTTCTCGTGGGCCTGGGTCGTGTGCTCTTGTTCCCTGCCACCTGCACCACCTTGCCGTCATGACTTGGTGGCCCTGCTCTAGTCGGGAGGGACCCAACAGCAGCACCTAAAGCCAGATCAGATGTGCCTTTACACAGGCCATGGGTGTACTGGGTGTTAGGACTTTGCTTTGTGTCTAGAAAACAGAGCCTCTAGAAGCTGATGTGTGCTGTGGACTTGAACCCACCTGTGGGGTAATAGCTCCTAACTGGACCCTGTCTTGCCAGCTTCTGCACAGGTGATAACCACACCAGTGCTTCCTGCCCAACCCCTCCAGGCCTCAAAGGTGGGCACAGCTGGACCCATACTTCACGGGCTCCCTGACCCAGAGCCTGAAGGGCAGGACCTGGGATGAGGGCGGTTACTCCACCAACCACCAACACTGAGCCCATCCCAGGCTCTGCTACAAGTCTGCTCGCCTTTGCTCTCCGGATCCTGGAGACAGACCTGCAGGAAACAGCAGCTGTGAGTCCCATCTTGATGGTGTTCTGTGGAATTTCCACGAGGCCCTTTTCTGCCCTGTTCTGAGCAAGATACTAGTCAGTCCGTGCTACCATCAGCCCACAAGCAGGCTGAGAGGCTGAGGCTCAGAGCAGCCAAGTAACCCACCCAGAGGACAGGCTGGGGCCATGGAGTGGGGTCTGTGCCCACCCCCCCACCCAGGGTGACTGCCCACTCACAGCAGGTTCACGTCTGCCCCTTCACCCCCTCCCAGGGCAGCTCACAGAGCCTCCTCTTAGGGGGGACTCACTCACCTTCTTTTACCAGGACTCCTGTGTCACATCCTGTCTCTGGGATCATCCGGAAGGCTTGTCCCTCTGAAGCGGATTCAGCCTCACATCACCAGGGCCGCTTTCCTGGGTCACACTCACCACCTGCTCATCCATTCCCCACTCAGACCAGAAAGGCCCCCTCGGGCCCTGAGCCCCCTGGCTCTGTCTGGGCGCTCACTCCCCTCCGGGCTGGCCCGTCCCTCTCGGCCCCCTCAGGGCCACCAGGAGCTCCCGCCGCCCGGGGCAGGCTGTCTGCCCTGTCCTGGGGAGGCCTCCTGGTGTCAGGCTTAAGAAACAACAGGTTCCTGTGGGGCCTCCCACACACAGCACAGCAGCCAGCACCTGCCTACTGACCTCTTCCCTCTGGATGGGCCCGGGGGGCCCACGGGGGAGTCACTAAGCTACTCTGTGCCTGCTTCACAGAGAGGGTGCTCGTTCACACACCCCTCCCAGAAGCACAGGGTTCTGGTGGGCAGGCTCCTCCAAGGATATGGGGCTCAGCTACCCTGCAGGGCTCAGCACCCAGGAATCGTGTACAGAGCCCTTCTTGCAGAGCACCCCTGGTCCACCTGTTGGTCAGACCTGACCCTGAGCCCCTCAGAGCAGGACCTAAATTAACAAACAGCTGCTCCTGGACAGGTCAGTGACCCTGGGCGTCACTGTGCAGCCTCCCTCCACTGAGTCTTCCAGAGACTTCCGCCGCACCCAGGCACTGGGGCCCTGTGCCAGCCCTCCTCTCCCTGACTCCTGGGTTCCTCTCACTAGGAGAGGGTCTTTTTGAAATTACCTCCCACTCGTGGGTCAGATAAAATGATTAGAAAACAAGCCAGAGCTCCAGCCCTGTGTCCATCTTGACCCTCAGGACCCTCACCTGTTCGTTGCACCTGGTGGGCACAGCAAGGCCCATTTTCTGCAACTGTGAGCCCCTGATGGGGGAGGTTGGCTGACCCGACCCGGCCGGCCAGCCCTTCCAGGTGAGCCTGGGCTGAGGTCTCTGTAAGCGGGTGTAAGAGTGCCTGCAGCTGGACTCTACGCCATACTCTGCGGGGTGTGTGGAGCTGGGCTGGCGAGACGGCCTTGCGGTTGCTGTTTGTGATCAGGTCTTTTCTAGACCAGGTAATGAAGCGGTATGTCATCTGTTCCTGCTGTTGGGCATCTCCCCAGGCGGAGGGTAGGGGTGAGGAAGCATGAGAAAAGGCAGTGGGAGCAGGACTGGAGAGGTAACTCAGGTAGGAAACGGAAAGCTTCCAGAAGAGCCCCTGGGTCAGGACCATCCCGCCTGGCCTGCACAAGCCAACTCGCAAACATGCTGTCGCTGGGGTGGCTCCAAGTCCTTTCCTGCAGCCTGTGAGGTCTTTGCTCGTATTCAGGTGTCTTACCTGGGAAGGGTGGATGAGGTTCAGGAGCAGCTGCCAAGGTTTATTTAGAGATGCCTCTGGGTGGTCCCCCAGCTTCCCACTGAGGATGCTCCTTGGTGAGGGGGGTTGGAGGACGGAGGGTAAGGGGGTGGAGACGGTGGAAGGGCTGCTGGCTGTATGTAAGTCTCCGCCCCTGACCATCGTCAGAATTGATCATCAGTGTGGCAAGTATCTTAACTGGGTTTTCCTCTGTGTAACTGATGGGTTCTTAATTGGCCGTGTGAATAGTCACATTAGATGTTCTCAGTCAGGACTGAGATACCACACCACATGTACAGGTGTAAGAACCTGGGGAGGCGTGTGCAAGCCGGTACCCTAGGGATGGGCTTCAGGCCTAACATCTGGGTCCAGCCACTGCTTTAGCATTTCTGAGGGCCCAGTGCTGACTCTAAGGTTCTGTAATCCACCCTCCATCTGCCTTTAGTGAGACCCACACTTCTAGGATCCTACAGAGCAGAGTCTGTGTGGCTGCCCTGTGGCTTCTCTAACAAATGATCACAAGCTGGGTGGTTTAAAACAACGAGTTCATCCTCCCCAAGTCCTGGAGACCAGACGCCTGAGATCAAGGTGGTGTGGTCCTCCAGGGGCTCCAGGATGGGGTCCTTCCTGCTTTTTCCAGTTTCTGGGGCTCCTGGGGTCCCTGGGCTTGCGGCCCCTCCCTTCTGTCTCTGCCTTCATCGTCTTGCAGCTTGTCCTCTGTGTCTGTGTCCCTTCTTTTGACTCTTGCAAGGACCCTGCCAATTGGATTGAGGGCCACTTACACCCATGATGACCTCACCTCAATATCTTTAAATGCATCTACAAAGACCCTTTTCCGAGATATGGTCTTGTTCACATGTTCTGGGGGGACACATCTTTTGGGGCCAACATTCAACTCATTGAAAGTGAAAATTGCTCAGTCGTGCCTGACTCTTTGTGACCCCATGGGCTATAACCTGCCAGGCTCCTCTGTCTGTGGAATTCTCCAGGCCAGAATACTGGAGTGGGTAGCCCTTCTCTTCTCCAGGGGATCTTCCCAACCCAGGATCTTCCCAAACCCAGGTCTCCCGCATTGCAGGTGGATTCTTTACCATCTGAGCCACCAGGGAAGTCCATTATCTGAGTATAAAATCGTGCTCATTTTAGGAGAGTACCAAGATCCCATATACATCGGCACAGACAGCAGACATGTGGGTGGGATTCTGGGGAGAATGAGGACCATGGAGTCACCTGGAAAGGATCAAGGCCTGTCTTCATCAGAAGGTGAGCTCTTCCACCATGGGGCCCGTGAGAACAGCCACTCCATCCTATCCATGGAAAGGGGCCTGGTGTCAAGTCCAGAAGTGTCCACCTTACACAGCTGGCTCTTCTGGATGTCTTCATCAATACCATGATATAACTAGTAACTACCAGATTAGGGGTAGAGGAGAATTAGTGTGGGGACCGGCCATGGGCTCTGGAGGAGGTGTTTGCAGTCACTGGGACACAAGGACATGGGAGCCTGGGAACATGGGAGTAACCCCGTGTTACTGAACAAAACTTGGGTCCACACTCCTGAGTTCAGTAAAGCCAGTCTACTGACGCCAGGTTGTGGTGAAGGAAAGTGAAGCAATAATTATAAAAGTACCGAAACAAAGAGGACAGGTGGCTTGTGCTCTAAACCCCAAACTCCCTGAAGGGTTTCAGCAAAGCAGTTATAAGGGCCACACGAGGGAGGGGGCCACAGAATTTGTGATCCGCTGGTGCACGGTTTTCTGGTTGGTGAGCTAACAGGCGGCTAACCTCACAAAATCTCAGGCACTGGAAGCTCTGGGGGTTACATGTTCATGCTCATCAAGTAGTTAACTTCTTCCATTCGGTGGGGGTTTTAGTATCTGTAAAACAACTCAGGGCATGTGCATCAGATAACTCTCCATACTTCAGAGAGGAGCTCCAGCAGAGGATCCGGGATGGGGTGTGTCCTGGGAAGCCCATAGACTCCTGCTCGTGTACACCAGGTGTCTGGGCTCAGCAGCCAGGGAAGGTGGGGTTGCCTCCTGGGCGTGGGGAGCAGCAGGATCCACTCCTCCAAGGGGCCTGTTTGCCCCCAGGGTGAGATGGGGAGGCAGTGGATGGACAGATGCATCTGGCCTGGGAGAGGGGTGCAGGCTGGAAATGTCACTGGAATCACCACCGGGGGGAAGAGGAAAGGCCAGAAGGGGGCAGGTGGGTCCCAGCCTACCCCACGCACGTGATGGTGGTCTTTTGGAAGCAACTCAGAGCTGGAAGTACTGGCCCTCAGGAGCTCAGCTTCATTCTCGTGTTCCTTTGTAATACATGGTGTCAGAGTTTGAGACATCATCAGGACTTCTGAGCCCAATGCTGCTGTGGCTTCATCAAAGGGACTCAGCCCCTGCCCATGTCCCCACTGGGGATGAAGCCCATTAGGGCACTGGGGTCCACAGACTTCAGGGAACCCTCTGCCCTCAGGACTGATCTCCATTCTTCCAACCAGCTCCTGGTCAGAGGCCCACATTCTCCTATCCTGATTCTACCCCCAGAGCCTGAGGAGTAGGCTAGCGTATAGATGGACCACTCAGTCTTCATGTTCCTGTTGCTGGACATTTTGGTGGACTCTGTCTTGGCTATTGTAAATAGTGCTTCTCTGAAAACAGGGGTGCACGTGTCATTTCAAATTGTGATGTTCTCCAGATCTGAGCCCAGAAGTGGGGTTGCTGGATCCCGTGGCTCCTCTGTTTACTTTTTCCAGGAACCTCCATGCTGTTTTCCATTGTGGCTGCATGCCCGTGCATCCCCATTCAGAGTGTAGGAGGATTCCATTTTCCCTACGTCCTCTGCAGCATTTATTCTTTGGAGATCTTTCTAATGATGGCTGTTCTGACCGGTGGGAGGGGATTCCTCAGTGTAGATTTGATCAGCATTGATTTAATAATGAGTGGGTCTTCCCTGGTATGGCTCAGCAGTAAAGAATCTGCCTGCAATGCAGAAGATGTGAGAGATGCAGGTTCGATCCCTGAGTCAGGAAGATCCCCTGGAGAAAGAAATGGCAACTCACTCCAGTATTCTTTCCTGGAAAATTCCATGGACAGAGGATACTAGCAAGCTACAGCCCATGGGTTGTGAAGCATCGGACATGACTGAACAACTGAGCGCTGTAATGAGAGAGGGGGGAATGTCTTTCCAGGGGCTTGATTCATGCATAGTTAGACATATATATGTTCCTTTTCAGGTTCTCTTCCCATATAAGTTATTACGGAGTGTTGAGAAGGGTTCCTTGTGTTATGCAGTGGGTCCTTGCAGATGATTTTATAAAGAATAGTGTGTGTATGTTAATCTGAACCAGCTTATTTCTCCTTGCCCTCCTCTTTTCCTCCTTGGGGACCATAAGTTTCTTCCTGGGAACCATGTCTGTGAGGCAGTTTCTGTTTGGTAAAGAAGTTCATCTGTCTCCATTTTTAGTTCCCAACTAGAAGTGATACCATATGATTCTAGTCTTGCCCTGTCTCCCCTACTTCACTTAGAATGATCACTTCTACTTTCTTCTCTGTGGCTGGAAATATCATTACTTGATCCTTTTTAATGGCTGAATAATATTGTATTATGTCTAGGGACCCCATCTTCTTTATCCGTTCATCTGCATTCCACACTTAGATTGCTGCCGTGTCTTGTTTATGGTCCTAGAGCAGCTGTGATCATAGGGCTGCAGGCATCTTTTCAAATTTTGGGTTTCTCTGTATCTACACCCAGGTGTGGGATTGCTGGATCCTATGGTACTTCTAAACTTAGTTTTTTAAAAGAAACTTCATACTCTTTGCCTAATGGGTGTACTGATTTACATTCTCACTAAGAGTGCAGGGGCATTCCCTTTTCTCCACATCCTTGGCAACATGTGTTGTTGGAGATTCTCTGAGATGGCCATTCTGACTGATGTGAGGTGATAGCTCATTGGACTTTTGACTTGCCTTCCTCTGACCATTAGTGATACTGAGCATCTTTTCAAGTTTTTAATGGCCATATGTATGCCTTCTTCATGAAATATCCATTGAGATCTTTGGCCCATTTCCCTATTGGGTATTTTTACTTTATTTTTGATATTGTGAAGAAGGAAAGGGGCAGGTTGCCATGACTGGAGTGACTGCATTCTAGAAGAAAGGAAACTCCATCCTACACTCTTGGCAAACTTTAGACTATATATCTGGGAGGCCATAGAGATAAAATACCAGCAACCAGCTGGCCTCACAGGTGCCTCGAAACCAGACCAGGCTGACCCCGTACCTAGACCTTCCAGAGCCAAAAAGAATACCATGACCACGGTGTAATCAGTCAGTATCCGTAATCTTAGTAATACCCATTGATGTAAGTTAGACTACATGACCAGACATGTAAATTTATGAGTGTAACCTGGTTGTATCTCGTACTAACATTGTCCAGGGTGGGCTTTAGAGAATTTGGGGATTTGGGCACGTACTCTTTGCGTATAGAAGTTTGTCACAAAAATTGGTAGGGGTCCTTGGCTAAAAAGGAAACTCTGCCTCAGACCCACTGGTGTGATACACGGCATCACCCTATCCACACTCCTTCTGAGTGAGTGTGCTTCCCAGGCGTTTGGCTATAACAGTTGGGCTGCTCAAGCTGTCTGTATGTTTTGGAGATGAATTCTTAGTGGGGATCTTTGTTTTGAAATTTTTTTTTTTTCCTATTCTGAAGGTTGTCTTTCTTTCATTTAGAGTTTCCTTTGCTGTGAAAATGCTGCTAAAGTTAATGACGTCCCTTTGGCCTATTTTTATTTTTTTTACTCTAAGATATGGATCCAAAAAGAACTTTGCTGTGATTTACAACAAAGCGTTTTCTGCCTTTATTTTCCTCAAGGGTTTTAGGGTGTCTGTCCTCACATTGAGATCTGTAAATTAATTAGAGTTTATTTTTGTGTATGGTGTTAGGGAGTGAGAACTGGACTATTTCCTGCAGTATCAGTTAACAAAGATGTAGTCATCAGCAATTGCAGCCCTCCAGTGTGAGCCGGTGGGCCCTCAGGGAACTCAGGAAGAAAAAGAATATGCTCCGTAGCAGCCTTCAGACTGCAGACACTGCCTAAGGTGAGCCCTGAGGAAAGGAAGCTCAGGATGTGAAAGCAGAATGCTGGCCCCAGATAGGTGAGGTGCATATGAAAGGAATGGTTCAGTGAGCCAGACTCTTGCATCTTCCCATACACAGAAAAGCACTAAATTCCTTGACTCAGGATATCTGGTTTTCTTTAACAATAATGTTTGATATTCAGACTACCTGCCCTGTGTTACAAAGTTCCGTGTAACCTGGCTCCTCCCTTCACCTCCTGGGAGCAGGTCTCTCAGGGTTACTTGAGATGGTGTCTCCTGGGCTTGAAGTCCTGTAAGTTCCCACCGAATAAAACATAACTCAACTTTTAGGTTGTGAATATTTTTTAAGTTGACAGGAATATTGTAATTTTGTTCCCATTTTCATTGTTTAAGGAACCTCCACACTGTCTCCATGGGCTTCCCAGGTGGCGTTAGTGGTAGGAGAACCTACCTGCCGATGCAGGAAACAGGAGATGCAGGTTTGATCCCTGGGTGGGGAAGATTCCCTGGATGAGGGCATGGTAACCCACTCCAGTTCTTGCCTGGAGAATCCCAGGGACAGAGGAGCCTGGAAGGTTACAGTCCACAGGGTCAAAAAGAGTTGGATACGACTAAGGTGACTTAGCACATACTCACACTGCCTCCATAGTGGCTGTTCCAGGTTGACATTCCAGCATTGACGGAGGAGGGTTCTCATTTCTCCACACACTCTCTCCAGCCTTGGTTCTTTGTAGAGTCTTTGACAATGGCCATTTTGGTTGGTGTGAGATGATGCCTCATTGCAGTTTTGATTTGGATTTCTGTAATATTTACAGTTTTCATTCCAATCCCAAAGAAAGGCATTGCCAAAGAATGTTCAAATTACCACACAATTGCACTCATTTCACATGCTAGCAAAGTAATGCTCAAAATTCTCAAGCCAGGCCTCAACAGTATGTGAACTGTGAACTTCCAGATGTTCAAGCTGGATTTAGAAAAGGCAGAGGAACCAGAGATCAAATTGCCAACATCCACTGGATCATCAAAAAAGCAAGAGAGTTCCAGAAAAACATCTACTTCAGGTTTATTGATTATGCCAAAGCCTTTGACTGTGTGGATCACAACAGACTGTGGAAATTTCTTAAAGAGAAGGGAATACCAGACCACCTGACCTGCTTCCTGAGAAATCTTTATGCAGGTCAAGAAGCAATAGTTAGAACTGGACATGGAGCTACAGACTGGTTCCAAATCAGGAAAGGAGTATGTCAAGGCTGTATATTGTCACCCTGCTTATTTAACTTACAAGCATAATACATCATGTGAAATGCTGGGCTGGATGAAGCACAAGCTGGAATCAAAATTGCTGGGAAGAAATGTCAATAACATCAGATACACAGATGACACCACCTTTATGGCAGGAAGTGAAGAAGAACTAAAGAGCCTCTTGATGAAAGTGAAAGAGGAGAGTGAAAAAGTTGGCTTAAAGTTCAACATTCAGAAAACTTAAGATCATGGCATCTGGTCCCATCACTTCATGGCAAATAGATGGGGAAACAATGGAAATGGTGACAGACTTTATTTTCTTGGGCTCCAAAATCACTGCAGATGGTGACTGAAGCCATGAAATTAAGAGATGCTTGCTCCTTGTGAAGAGGAAAAGTGAAAACTTTACATAACCTCCTGCTCCTTCTGCTTCTGTAACTCAGCTTGCTCCTTGTAGTCTGAATCACTTACATCATGTAATCTCAGAAAGTGGAGACTCACAATACTAGGAACTGGAGCTTATCTCACTCACCCTTGTCCTGCTCATTACAATCACCCAGCCCCTGCAAACCCGCTTTATCATGCCCGTGCATGTATAAAAACTCTGTAACCCCTTTGTTTGGGTCTCAGAGCTTGGAGTGTTAACTCCTCTGGGCTCACTAGCATAATAAAACTGAGTTCTCCAACTCTCCGAGTGTGGTGCTTGGTTTTTTGAGTACTAGTTTCTGCAACATTTCTTGAGGCTCCAGCGAGATTCCCCAACCATGCCAGCCTCTTGAGCTGCTGGACTGATGGCGTGGCCTGGCTGGAGCGAAGGAATCCCGAGACAGACAAGGAGGTGTGCCACCTGACGGTATTCCGAGTTCTCTTTCAGACTGGTGTTCTGACTCTCTGGACAGCCGAGCCCCAGTCGGACTCATTGGAGGTACAGACCAGCTCACCAGGAGTGGCCACCGTATCAGGTAAGGCCCAGGGCCAGTCCCCAGTCAGATCTTGCCCCAGTGGGTAGAAGAGGAGGCTGATCACCTCCTTGGAGCTGCCAGGAAGGGAGCATCAGATAGGGAGAACTGGGGACTTGGGAGAAGGGAGGCATTGTGACTGATAACCTCCTTGGAGCTCCCAGGAAGGAAGCAACAGTTAGGGAAACCTGGGGACTCGGGAGAAGGGAGGCATTGTGATAGCCTCTGTGTGATTGTGAGTGCATGATTGCTGATTGAATGGAGTGAGAGAGTTTTCTTTTTGGAAATTGTAAAACCAATTCTTTTTGCATATACAATTAAAACAACTAACTTGTTAAAAGGCCTGCCTAGGAAAAAGCTTGACGTTAACCCTTTTCATATCCTTTAAATACACAGCCAACTTTGCCTGAGACCTCAGCCTTGGGCAAATTAGAACATCAAGCAAAGAGAAAAAAAGGGTCAAAGAGATATTTTAAATCTCAAACAGAAAACTATAAGATCTCTGTTAGTCTGTCTGTCTGGATTTATATATGTCTCAGTGTATGTCTTTTTTTGTTGTTGTTGATAATATTGTTGAAGTTGTAAATGAGTTCTAATTTAACTAGCCTAAAGAAAAGTAAGTACTTACAAATCAAACGATTCTAAATACAAGAAAAATTAACCTAAATAAATTTCAGATTCACATAACCTGGAAAATATTCAGTATTAAAAAATGTGGTCCACTGGAGAAGGGAATGACAAACCACTTCAATATTCTTGCCTTGAGAACCCCAAGAACAGTATGAAAAGGCAAAATGATAGGATACTTAAAGAGGAACTCCCCAGGTCAGTAGGGGCCCAATATACTACTGGAGATCAGTGGAGAAATAAATCCAGAAAGAATGAAGGGATGGAGCCAAAGCAAAAACAATACCCAGCTGTGGATGTGACTGATGATAGAAGCAAGGTCCGATGCTGTAAAGAGCAATACTGCATAGGAACCTGGAATGTCAGGTCCATGAATCAAGGCAAATTGGAAGTGGTCAAAGAAGAGATGGCAAGAGTGAATATAGACATTTTAGGAATCAGCGAACTAAAATGGACTGGAATGGGTAAATTTAACTCAGATGACCATTATATCTACTACTGTGGTCAGGAATCCCTCAGAAGAAATGGAGTAGCCATCATGGTCAACAAAAGAGTCCTAAATGCAGTACTTGGATGCAATCTCAAAAATGATAGAATGATCTCTGTTTGTTTCTAAGGCAAACCATTCAATATCACAGTAATCCAAGTCTATGCCCCAACCAGTAACGCTGAAGAAGCTGAAGTTGAATGGTTCTATGAAGACCTACAAGACCTTTTAGAACTAACACCCCCCAAAAGATGTCCTTTTCATTACAGGGGACTGGAATGCAAAAGTAGGAAGTCAAGAAACACCTGGAGTAACAGGCAAATTTGGCCTTGGAATATGGAATGAAGCAGGGCAAAGACTAATAGAGTTTTGCCAAGAAAATGCACTGGTCATAGCAAACACCCTCTTCCAACAACACAAGAGAAGACTCTACACGTGGACATCACCAGATGGTCAACACCGAAATCAGATTGATTATATTCTTTGCAGCCAAAGATGGAGAAGCTCTATACAGTCAACAAAAACAAGACCAGGAGCTGACTGTGGCTCAGATCATGAACTCCTTATTACCAAATTCAGACTTAAATTGAAGAAAGTAGGGAAAACCACTAGACCATTCAGGTATGACCTAAATCAAATCCCTTATGATTATACAGTGGAAGTGAGAAATAAGATTTAAGGGCCTAGATCTGATAGATAGAGTGCCTGATGAACTATGGAATGAGGTTCGTGACATTGTACAGGAGACAGGGATCAAGACCATCCCCATGGAAAAGAAATGCAAAAAGGCAAAATGGCTGTCTGGGGAGGCCTTACAAATAGCTGTGAAAAGAAGAGAAGCAAAAAGCAAAGGACAAAGGGAAAGATATAAGAATCTGAATGCAGAGTTCCAAAGAATAGCAAGGAGAGATAAGAAAGCCTTCCTCAGTGATCAATGCAAAGAAATAGAGGAAAACAACAGAATGGGAAAGACTAGAGATCTCTTCAAGAAAATTAGAGATACCAAGGGGACATTTCATGCAAAGATGGGCTCGATAAAGGACAGAAATGGTATGGACCTAACAGAAGCAGAAGATATTAAGAAGAGGTGGCAAGAATACACAGAAGAACTGTACGAAATAGATCTTCACAACCCAGATAATCACGATGGTGTGATCACTGACCTAGAGCCAGACATCCTGGAATGTGAAGTCAAGTGGGCCTTAGAAAGCATCACTACGAACAAAGCTAGTGGAGGTGATGGAATTCCAGTTGAACTATTTCAAATCCTGAAAGATGATGCTGTGAAAGTGCTGCACTCAATATGCCAACAAATTTGGAAAACTCAGCAGTGGTCACAGGACTGGAAAAGATCAGTTTTCATTCCAATCCCAAAGAAAGGCAATTCCAAAGAATGTTCAAACTACCACACAATTGCACTCATCTCACATGCTAGTAAAGTAATGCTCAAAATTCTCCAAGCCAGGCTTCAGCAATACGTGAACCGTGAAATTCCTGATGTTCAAGCTGGTTTTAGAAAGGGCAGAAGAACCAGAGATCAAATTGCCAATATCTGCTGGATCATGGATAAAGCAAGAGAGTTCCAGAAAAACATCTATTTCTGCTTTATTGACTATGCCAAAGCCTTTGACTATGTGGATCACAATAAACTGTGGAAAATTCTGAAAGAGATGGGAATACCAGACCACCTGACCTGCCTCTTGAGAAATCTGTATGCAGATCAGGAAGCAACAGTTAGAACTGGACATGGAACAACAGACTGGTTCCAAATAGGAAAAGGAGTACGTCAAGGCTGTATATTGTCACCCTGCTTATTTAACTTCTATGCAGAGTACATCATGAGAAACGCTGGACTGGAAGAAACACAAGCTGGAATCAAGATTGCCGGGAGAAATATCAATAACCTCAGGTATGCAGATGACACCACCCTTATGGCAGAAAGTGAAGAGGAACTAAAAAGCCTCTTGATGAAAGTGAAAGTGGAGAGTGAAAAAGTTGGCTTAAGCTTAACATTCAGAAAACGAAGATCATGGCATCTGGTCCCATCACTTCATGGGAAATAGATGGGGAAACAGTGGAAACAGTGTCAGACTTTATTTTTTTGGGCTCCAAAATCACTGCAGATGGTAACTGCAGCCATGAAATTAAAAGACAATTACTCCTTGGAAGGAAAGTTATGACCAACCTAGATATCATATTCAAAAGCAGAGACATTACTTTGCCAACAAAGGTCTGTCTAGTCAAGGCTATGGTTTTTCCAGTGGTCATGTATGGATGTGAGAGTTGGACTGTGAAGAAGGCTGAGCGCCGAAGAATTGATGCTTTTGAACTGTGGTGTTGGAGAAGACTCTTGAGAGTCCCTTGGACTGCGAGGAGATCCAACCAGTCCATTCTGAAGGAGATCAGCCCTGGGATTTCTTTGGAGGGAATGATGCTGAAGCTGAAACTCCAGTACTTTGGCCACCTCATGCGAAGAGTTGACTCATTGGAAAAGACTCTGATGCTGGGAGGGATTGGGGGCAGGAGGAGAAGGGGATGACAGAGGATGAGATGGCTGGATGGCATCACTGACTCGATGGACATGAGTCTGAGTGAACTCCAGGAGTTGGTGATGGACAGGGAGGCCTGGCGTGCTGCAATTCATGAGGTCGTGAAAAGTCGGACATGACTGGGCGACTGAACTGAACTGAACTGAACTGAATGTTGGCTAGTCTAATAAGGAAGTAGGATATATGTTTTTAATAAAAAAAGTATAAAAATAAAATTATATTTTATAAAGGGAAAAGAAAGTAGATCTGACTTATAGGTGGCTGTTACAGAAAGTGATTAAAAAGTTTGTGGAAAGTGGACCCTTGAAAAAAAGTTTTGTGTTTGGTTAGGACTGACTGTCTAAGTTTAAAATGAATTTAATTAAGTTTACCTGAATGAGTTTAAAGTAAGCTGGTGCAAAACTTGAATTTGGCCTTTCTCTCTGTTGAGAGGACATACTTTCTTCAGATGTTGAACTGCTTTTAATAATAGACTTAAGTTTCTTTACCTCTTAATTGATCTGATCTATATTTACCTTTGAAATATGTTGTTAACTTCGGCTAAGTAAATAACTATTATTTCACAGTATGCTCCTACCTGACTGAGTGTTATAAACCCTTTTGATATTTATTGACAAAACTTCCTAAATAACTTGACTTCTAACTAACTTTGGGATGCTTCAGAGGGCCCCTAAGACATCTCAAAGAGCTATTAAGCTACTGGGATCCATTGGACATGTTAAATTACATGGGAAGTACTGTTAAGGGATGATAAATCTTTTCAGATTATACTGTATGGTTGATATTACTAATATAGATATCCTAAAATTGTGTGAAATTTATATAGATCTGATAAGCCCTGGTAAAATATGGTCAGTTATAATTCTACTTAAAGTGTTACATATCACAACAATGATCAGATTTCCTTGTCAATTGCAGTAGAATCAGATTTTAAACATGGCTTCTATGGTTTTACTCTCATGCCTTTAGAAGAATACTGCTAGTTCTTTAAGATTTATGGAAAAGACTTTCTAAGATTAAACAGATAAACAAATTTTGTTATTAACAGTAAGCTGGTTATTTGACTAGAATTTGGTTTTCTCTGTTTAGAGAACTCTGTTTAGAGTTTTCTTAGAATGCAACTTTTGATAACAGATTATGAATTTCTTTGCCTTTAAGTGATCTATATTTGTTATAAAAATCTTTTCATTACTTTGGTAAAGTAAAAAAACCTTATTTAAGATTATGGATTACTTAAGCCTAACACAGTGATCAATGCAAAGCAAAAACAACACCCAGTTGTGGATGTGACTAGTGATGGAAGTAAAGTTTGATGCTGTAAAGAGCAATACTGCATAGGAACCTGGAATGTCAGGTCCCTGAATCAAGGCAAATTGGAAGTGGTCAAACAGGAGATGGCAAGAGTGAACATCGATATTCTAGGACTCAGTGAACTAAAATGGACTGGAATGGGTGAATTTAACTCAGATGACCATTATAGCTGCTACTGTGTTCAAGAATCCCTTAGGAGAAATGGAGTAGCCGTCATAGTCAACAAGAGTCCAAAATGTGGTACTTGGATGCAATCTCAAAAACGACAGAATGATTTCTGTTCGTTTCCAAGGCAAACCATTTAATAACACAGTAATCCAAGTCTATGCCCTGACCAGTAATGCTGAAGAAGCTGAAGTTGAATGGTTTTATGAAGACCTACAAGACCTTCTAGAACTAAAACCCAAAGAAGATGTCCTTTTCATTATAGGGGACTGGAATGCAAAAGTAGGAAGTCAAGAAATACCTGGAGTTACAGGCAAATTTGGCCTTGGAATATGGAATGAAGCAGAGCAAAGGCTAATAGAGTTTTGCCAAAAGAATGCACTGGTCATAGCAAACACCCTCTTCCAACAACACAAGAGAAGACTCTACATATGGACATCACCAGATGGTCAATAATGAAATCAAATTGATATTCTTTGCAGCCAAAGATGGAGAAGCTCTATAGCAAAAACAAGACTGGGAACTGACTGTGGCTCAGATCATGAAATCCTTATGGCCAAATTCAGACTTAAATTGAAGAAAGTAGGGAAAACCACTAGACCATTCAGGTATGACCTAAATCAAATCCCTTATGATTATACAGTGGAAGTGACTTAGATTCAAGGGATTAGATCTGATAGACAGAGTACCTGAAGAACTATGGACGGAGGTTCGTGACATTGTACAGGAGACAGGGATCAAGACCATCCCCAAGAAAAAGAAATGCAAAAAGGAAAAATGGTTGTCTGAGGAAGCCTTACAAATAGCTGTGAAAAGAAGAGAAGTGAAAGGCAAAGGAGAAAAGGAAAGATACACCCATCTGAATGCAGAGTTCCAAAGAATAGCAAGGAGAGATAAGAAAGCCTTCCTCAGTGATCAATGCAAAGAAATAGAGGAAAACAATAGAACGGGAAAGACTAGAGATCTCGTCAAGAAAATCAGAGACACCAACTGAGCATTTCCTGCAAAGATGGGCACAATAAAGGGCAGAAATGGTGTGGACCTAACAGAAGCAGAAGATATTAAGAAGAGGTGGCAAGAATACACAGAAGAACTATACAAAAAAGATCTTCATGACCCAGATAACCACGATGGTGTGATCATTCACCTAGAGCCAGACATCCCGGAATGTGATGTCAAATGGGCCTTAGGAAGCATCACTATGATCTAAGCTAGTAGAGGTGATGGAATTCCAGTTGAGCTATTTCAAATCCTAAAAGATGATTCTGTGAAAGTGCTGCACTCAATATGCCAGCAAATTTGGAAAACTCAGCAGTGGCCACAGGACTGGAAAAGGTCAGTTTTCATTCCAATCCCAAAGAAAGGCAATGCCAAAGAATGCTCAAACTACCGCACAATTGCACTCATCTCATACACTAGTAAAGTAATGCTCAAAATTCTCCAAGCCAGGCTTCAACAGTACATGAACCATGAACTTCCAGATGTCCAAGCACGATTTAGAAAAGCCAGAGGAACCAGAGATCAGATTGCCAACATCCGTTGGATCTTCAAAAAGCAAGAGCATTCCAGAAAAACATCTGCTTCTGCTTTATTGACAATGCCAAAACCTTTGACTATGTGGATCACAACAGACTATGGAAAATTCTTAAAGAGAAGGGAATACCAGACCACCTGACCTGCCTCCTGAGAAATCTGTATGCAGGTCAAGAAGCAACATTTAGAACTGGACATGGAACAACAGACTGGTTCCAAATAGGAAAAGGAGGACGTCAAGGCTGTATAAACCCTGGACTGGATGAAGCACAAGCTGGAATCAAGATTGATGGGAAGAATATCAACAAGCTCAGATATGCAGATGACACCACGCTTATGGCAGTAAGCGAAGAAGAACTAAAGAGCCTCTTGATGAAAGGAGAGTGAAAAAGTTGGCTTAAAACTCAACATTCAGAAAACTAAGATCATGACATATAGTCCCATCACTTCATGGCAAATAGATGGGGAAACAATGGAAACAGTGACAGACTTTATTTTCTTGGGCTCCAAAATCACTGCAGATGGTGACTGCAGCCATGAAATTAAAAGATGCTTGCTCCTTGGAAGAAAAGTTATGACCAAACTAGTCAGCATATTAAAAAACAGAGACATTACTTTGCCAACAAAGGTCCGTCTAGTCAAGGCTATGGTTTTCCCAGTAGTCATGTATGGATGTGAGAGTTGGACTATAAAGAAAGCTGAGCGCCAAAGAATTGATGCTTTTGAACTGTGGTGTTGGAGAAGACTCTTGAAAGTCCCTTGGGCTTAGACTGCAAGAAGATTCAACCAGTCCATCCTAAAGGAAATCAGTCCTGAATATTCATTGGCAGGACTGATGCTGAAGCTGAAACGCCAATACTTTGGCCACCTGATGCGAAGAACTGACTCATTTGAAAAGACTCTGATGCTGGGAAAGAGTGAAGGCGGGAGGAGAAGGGGATGAGAGGATGAGATGGTTGGATGGCACCACCGACTCAATGGACATGAGTTTGAGTAAACTCTGGGAGTTGGTGATGGACAGGGAAGCATAGCGTGCTGCAGTCCATGGGGTTGCAAAGAGTTGGACATGACTGAGCGACTGAACTGAACTGAGACAAAGCTCATTCTGCTTCTACAAAAAATAATCCCTCACGGTAAGACTTTTGATATCTTGATGTCCTTAAAACACGGTCTGCTCCTAAATCAGGAAATTAAAAATGGATAAACAACAGCTGAAAATCAAAGAGCCACAGCTATAGGAAATGCAAGACAGCTGCTTGGCTTTTCCTGGCTCCCTGACCGACCTAATTTTTATTTGATGGGTTAAAGCCTGCCCTGGCTACAGTGTTAATGCCCTCAAAATGAGTCTCAAAAAAAAAAAAAAAAATTGTGTTTCACTGGATATTAAATTCTAGTTTTGTTATTTAAGGTCTGTGCTTACTAAGATGTACTTCTGAGACAGTTCCTTGTTATGTTATACTGCTAAAAGGTTTAATTAAGTTATTAAAAGGACACACTAAAATTGTTTCTAAAGCTTATCTCAGTAACCAACTTATGGATAAAGGTCAGATTCTCCATGATGAACAACCAGGAGATTAACTTGGCTGTAATCATTTAACTGAGTCAGATGTCCTGGGGTATACCGGGCTATACCCAATGAAAGTTCTTGACTTAAATTCTTGCTTGTGACCTTACTAATAACTGCTGGCTCTATTAATATCTATGTAGCTTGTTTCAGAAGACTATTTTTTACATTACCAAATGTGTGACTGAGCTTGTCATAAAATGCTGAAATGCAGTTCTATATGAGATCAATAATTTATGGTTACCAAAGGTAAAAGGTAGGGAGGGATAAATTAGGAATTTGGGATCCTTAACAGATACATAGTACTATGTATGAAAGAAACCACCAGGACCTACTGTAGAGTATGGGAAACTATATTAATATCTTGTGATAATGTATAATTGAACAGAATCTCAAAAGGAATATATGAAGAAGACTGGAAAGAAAGGATAATGGTTGTGACAATGCTAGTAGTTATCATAACACTCCTCAACAGCACTAAGATGTTCACCAGTGACTATATTGTCACTGATCAATTTTATATGGTTCCTTATTCTCCACAACTGCTCCAGCATTTATTTGTAGACTTTTGAATGATGGCCATTCTGACAGCTGGGAGGTGGTATCTCTTTAAAATTCGTTTTTTAATTTTCTTTCAAGTAAATGTCAAAACTATGGACTGTCTGTCTCTATGAGCATCACATATCTAAGTACCTGACTAGTATATTTAAAACGCTAAGAGAACAAGATGGCAGAGGAGCAGGTGGACGTGGAGTATATCTCTCTCCAAGGATACATCAGGAATACACCTTCAGACACAGAAGTGCATGCAGAACACCAGCTGAGAGCAGACAGGAGAACCTGACCAGTGGAAAAGAATATATAGAACCACGCAAAACTCGGTAGGACGAAGGAACTATGGGAAAAACGAGTGTTAGAAGGACTGGACCTGCCCTCAGTGGGTGAGGGAACTGAAGCAGGGGCCTGATCCCCACACTGGGGCAAATGTCTGAGTCAGAGGGAAAATATTTAAGGCTGAGAGTGAAGAGGAAAAGTTAAAATTTTACATCCTTCTCCTGCCTCTGTCACTCAGCTTGCTCCTTGCAAAGTCTACATCACATAGGTCTCAGAAAGTGGGGACTCACAATACTAGGAACTGGAGCTCATCTCACTCACCCTTGTCCTGCCCTTTGCAATCACCCTAGCCCCTGCAAACCTGCAAACCCTGTTAATCATGCCATGTATGCTATGCTATGCTATGATAAGTCACTTCAGTCGTGTCCGACTCTGTGTGACCCCATAGACGGCAGCCACCAGGCTCCCCCGTTCCTGGGATTCTCCAGGCAAGAACACTGGAGTGGGTTGCCATTTCCTTCTCCAATGCATGAAAGTGAAAAGTGAAAGCGAAGTCACTCAGTCGTGTCCGACTCTTAGCGATCCCATGGACTGCAGCCTACAAGGCTCCTCCATCCATGGGATTTTTCAGGCAAGAGTACTGGAGTGGGGTGCCATTGAGAACCCTGTAACCCCTCTGTTTGGGTCTCAGAGCTTGGAGTGTTAATTCCTCTGGGCTCACTGGCATAATAAACCTGAGTTCTCCAACTCTCCAAGTATGGGGCTTTTTTTCTCGAGTACTGGTTTCTGCAACATTTCTGGAGGCCCCAGTAAGATTCCAACCACGCCCGCCCCTTGAGCCGCCGGACTGGTGGCTTGGCCGGGTTGGAGCAGAGGAGCCCTGAGACGAACGTGGAGGTGCGCCATCTGATGGTATTCCGGGTTCTCTTTCAGACCGCCATTCCCACTCTCTGGACGGCCAAGCACCAACCGAATTCACTGGAAGGATGGACCAACTCACCAGGATCGGCCCCAGGATAAGGTAAGGCCCCGGGGCCAGTCCCCAGTCAGGAACTCCTACCCCAATAGGTAGAAGAGGAGGCTGATCACCTCCTTGGAGCTCCCAGGAAGGGAGCATCAGATAGGGAGACCTGGAGACTTGGGAAAAGGGAGGTACTGTGATGACCTCTGAGTGACTGTGTATGCATGATTGCTGATTGAAGGAAGTAAAAGTGAGCTCCACAGTCCTTGGACTATGGAGCCTGAGAGGGTCCAAAACCTGTGGTTCTGTGACGACCTCATAAGGCTGAAAGGTGGTGCCAGTCTCTGGGGGATTTGATCCCTCCCTGCAAAGCTGGTCTGGGTCAGGGGTTTATAGCAACCTGCCAATGCTAAGAGGTGTCTTAAATCTCTCTCAGGAGAGCAGCCAGGCAGACAAAAAATGAATGTGAATGAGTGTGCGGCCTGATTCACTTGCACTTCAGGCTCCATTGTGTGGCTTCGCGGCCTTTGTGGCTACCGAATCTGAGTGGGTCCTACCTTGTGGTTCCGTGGTGACCTCATATGGCTCAAGGAAGTGTCTGCCTCTGGGGACCCAGTCCCTCCCTGCAAGACAGATCCAGATCAGGGGTTTATACTGATCCGCCAATGCTAAGAGGCACCTAAGTTCCCCCTGGGGACACAGACAAGCGGGCATCTGATTGGTCTCCTCTTATGAGGGGCACCCACCCTTGTTTGTTTTTGCGCCATCGACTCAGGCGGGATACACAGGGAGGGAGAAATTATTGGTTACCAGGTTTGTTTGTTTTTTTGGTCGACTGACTTCTTGAGCCAACATCTAAGAGATTAGGTTTTCCTCAGAATCCTGCCAGGTAGATTACATTTGTCAACATGAGGGGAATCTCCTCTAAGAAAACAGTTTCAGATTGCATGATAAAGAACTTTAAGAAGGGCTTTGTAGGAGATTACAGAGTCAAGGTGACCCCCAGGAAGCTTCGTAAATTATGTGAGCTCGATTGGCCAGCCTTTGACGTTAGATGGCCTCCAGAGGGCACTCTCGACCTGCCCACTGACCAAGCAGCACACCAGGTCGTCACTGGGACTCCAGGACATCCAGATCAGTTTCCACGCGTAGACTCCTGGCTTCTAATAGCATAGACCCTGCCCCCATGGGCAGGATTTTGCACGAATGGACAGAGTAGGGTATTTGTGGCCCAACCACTCAGAAAAAAAAAAAAAGTAACAGAAAGCAGCCCTGCTAACAGTAGCATCGAGGAGCTCAGATCCAGTGAAACAGACTGTTCCCTTGTGGAAAGGGGTAGGAAGAGATCACCACTACGCTGAGACCAGTGTGCCCATTGCAAATGACCGGACACTGGAGGAATGAGTGCACGCACCGCAGAGGGCTATCTAAAGGGTCGAAGAAGTTCAGTCAACCCAACAAAGAGAGGCATCAGCCTGAGCCGGTTGTCCAAAACCTTATCGGTCTGGCGGGGGCGGAATCAGGTTAGGGAAGACTGGGCTCCCTGATCCTGGGCCCCCGGGGGTCCACGGTCACAGTGAAAGTAGGGGACCAATTAATGACTTTTATGGTGGATACCAGAGCTGAACACTCCGTGGTAACCACACCTGTGGCTCCCCTTACAGGCGGAACAGCAACTATTGTTGGGGCCACAGGGGATATGGCAGCCCGCTCATTTTGCAAGGCTCGTTCATGTCAGCTAGGGGGCCATCTGGTGACTCATGAATTTCTGTATTTCCTGGAATGCCCCATTCCCCTGCTGGGTAGAGACTTACTGACAAAAATGGGGGCACAAATCACCTTTGCCCCCAGAAAGCCTGTGAGCCTCACCTTGGGGAGCCAGTTGGCTTTGACGATGGCTGTGCCCATGCCCAGGGAAGATGAATGGCATCTCTGTTCCTCATGGAGGGAACAAATAAATCCCCCCAGACTGCTAAAAGAATTCCCTGATGTCTGGGCAGAGAAGGGGCCCCCAGGTTTGGCCAAAACCCATGCCCCCATTGTAGTGGACCTGAGGCCAGAAGCCACTCCTGTTAGACAAAAGCAGTATCCAGTACCACAGGAGGCACACCTGGGAATTCGGAACCACATCCAGTGCCTATGAGATGCTGAGATCCTAATCGAATGTCAGTCTCCCTGGAACACTCCGCTCTTGTCAGTCAAAAAGTCTGGAGGGAATGACTATCGCCCTGTCCAGGACCTCTGCGCCGTCAACAGTGCACAGTGGTCACTGTCCATCCAGTGGCCCAAATCCCTACACTCTCCTGAGTCTCTTACCCACTCAGGCAAGTTGGTTCACCTGCCTTGATCTCAAGGACGCATTCTTCTGCCTCTGGCTGTTACCAGCCAGCCCTTGTTTGTCTTTGAATGGGAAGACCCACACACCGGGAGAAAGACACAGCTGACTCGGACTCGACTGCCACAAGACTTAAAAAACTCACCTACCCTGTTTGGTGAAGCCCTGGCTACAGACCTTGCTGCCTTTCCCAGAGAAACTTTAAACTGCACCCTACTCCAGTATGTGGATGACCTGTTGCTAGTCAGTCCCACCCAAGGGGACGGCTGGAGAGGCACCAAGGCCCTCTTGGCTCTACTACCACCACAGGGTACAAAGTATCATGGAAAAAGGCTCAGATCTGCAGATAGGAGGTTAAGTACCTGGGGTTTGTCATCTCAAAAGGGCCCAGGCGCTCGGACATGAGAGGAAGCAAGCCATCTGTTCAATACCTTGGCTGAATACCAAAAAAGAAGTCCGTGGGTTCCTTGGGGTTGCCGGATTCTGCCGGATCTGGATACCGGCTTTCTCTGAAATTGCCAAGTCTTTGTTTGAAGCCACAGCAGGGTCTGATAAGGACCCCCTAGAGTGCAGACCTGAACAGGAAAAGGCCTTCGAGGAGATAAAGAGACTCTTGACCAGTGCTCCAGCATTAGGGCTGCCGGATGTGACAAAGGACTTTAACCTCTTTGTACATGAGAAAAATCCCACTGCACTGGGGGTCCTCACACAAACAACTGGGCCACGGCAGTGCCCAGTCGCATACCTGTCCAAATGACTGGATCCAGTGATCGCGGGATTGCCACCATGCCTCCAGGCATTAGCTGCCACTGTGGTTTTGGTCAGAGAAGCAGATAAGCTTACTCTAGGACCAAATATAAATGTAAAGGTTCCCCATGCTATTTACTGCTGTGATGAACAGCCAGGGCATAAGCAGCTGACCAAGTCCAGGATGACTCACCATCAAGGACTGCTTTGCGAAAACCCACGGGTCCAACTCGAGACTGTGCAGACCCTGAACCCAGCCACCTTTTTACCTATGGAAGCAGGAAACCCTGATCATAACTAAGAGGAGGTCGTAGATGAAATTTACTCGCGCAGGCCAGACCTGACAGACATTCCCCTCCAGTACCCAGAACTGGAGCTGTTCACTGATGGAAGCAGTTTCACCCAAGACGGGCAGCGCAAAGCAGGCTCTGCCATAACAACAACTGATGAGATAGTGAAGGCTGAGGCCTTGCCACAAGGGTGGTCGGCACAGTGGGCTGAGCTATGGGCGCTCGCCCAGGCGCTAAGGCATGCCGAAGGGAAACGAGTCAACATCTATACTGACCCAAGGTATGCCTTTGCTACTTTACATGTACATGGAGCCATTTTCTTTATGAAAGAAAAGGAGGGCTGGTGGAAGCTCCCAGACCAAAGACACTTGGTCCCCAGCAATATAGCAATCCAGCTGGTAAAACAACATCATGAGACAACTCATTTAGGAAAAACTGTGCTGGAGGGTTTACTGAGCCTCTACTATTTCATTCCTAAGCTTCCAGTGCTGTGTGCCCAGATCAGGGCTAGATGTGTGCACAAAGCAATGCCAGCCAAGGACCAAGACCCAGCCCAGGGGTGCAGACAGTTGGGACACTGCCCTCTGAAGATCTAGAAGTGGACTTTACTGAAGTCAAGCCCTCCAGGGGCTTTAAGTATTTAGTTGTGGTAGTCTGCACCTACTCGGGATGGGCTAAAGCCTACCCCACACGCACTGAACAGGCACGAGAAGCGGCCAAGGCCTTACTAAGAGACATAATCCTGAGATATGGGCCGCCTCTCTCCACAGCGTCTGACAGTGGGCCAGCTTTTGTGTCTGAGATAATCCAAACTTTATGCAGGACACTGGGAATCAAATGGAAGCTTCACACTGCTTACAGGCCACAGAGCTCAGGGAAAGGTACGACATTAGCTAAACTCTGCCAGGAGACCCAGTTATCCTGGGTCGATATGTTACCCCTAGCCTTACTCCAAGCCTGATGCACCCCGAGGTCCTCAGGCTGTTCTTCCTTTGAGATCTTCTATGGGAGAAGGCACCTGGTGATAGGAAAACTCAAGGGAAACCCCCAACAACTAGCTGAGCTGGAGATGTTCCAACACTGCCAGGCCCTGGGAAGAGTCTTCCACCATATTGCCTGAGAAACCTTAGAAAAGACACCCATTCCTTTGGGCAATTGGCTTCATCCCTATCAGCCAGGAGATGAGGTATGGTTTAAAGATGGGAGAAAAGAACCACTTCAGCCAGTTTGGACGGGCCCTCACACGGTTGTCCTGGCCACCCCTACCACTGTTTAAGTTGTAGGCATCATCCCTTGGATCTACCGCACCAGAGTCAAGAAGGCAGCGGCATGGACTAGTCAGCTTCTGGAGTGACTGGAGCAGGGCTCAGCGTCTTTCATGGGTGAGGGCCATTGTTTTCGGAACCAGACCTTGAGGGGATTTTCGGGGTCCCGAACTGTTTTCCAGGTGTCCTTATTACAGGAAGCTGCTGCCTTCTTGTTTCACTCACACCCCAGGACTGGGATTTGGGTCAGAAGCTGCGGTTAGCTGTCTGTTGTCTCATCAGAGTGGGAAGCCTCATTCTTATTAGATGTCCTTTATGAGCGATTCTCCCTACTAACTAAACTGCTCACAGTATAGCTGACCCCCCCTTCACAATAGGCTCAGTTGCTGTAGCCATGACAACCCAAAGATGGGGGAAACCTTTTGCTAGTGTTCAGTTATCTGTTATGTGCAGGCTGCTTTGCAGCCCTTTGCTGTCCCTTGCTGTGACATGGTGCCGTTCCGTATCCATCATGTACCTGTCAACATTACAGTCAACCCTTGGAAAATCGCTTACTCAACCAACAGCTAGAACAACGTATAGATAGCCAATCCTATAGGCTGATCACCCACTGCCTCCATGACCATGTGCTGTATGTCCAGGGGCCTGGGCGTCGAAAATGTTTCCAGTCATGCCCCCCACTGCCGCTGCCTTTCCCCCACCAGAGGATCCAAAACCCAGGTGGCATCCCGACACCATGGCATCGCCACCATGCCCCTGTGCCTCCATCTACCCCCAAATGCCACACAGATGTTACAACCCAGAACAGGTGTCTGTCTGCCAACTGGAAGAACCTACTGGCAGGGACAATAATACAAACGAAATCACGGACCAACTTTGCCCTAAAGTCAGGCTCTGCTGCTGGCAGCGTGACCAGGTCACAGAGTTCACTCCCCCAGACCCCCGTCTGTACCGGGTTCTCAACGCAGCTCATTGCCTTGTTAATGACACCAGCCCCAGCTGGCCAGGGACTGCTGCTGGCTTTGCTCATCCTTAGGCGCTCCATGGTACTTAGCTACACCAGTACCATTGAATAATGTAACAGCCATAAGAACTCCTGTAGATCCACCCTAACAAGGGCCAGTCTTAAGGGCAATTGTGTTAACTCAAAAGGCTCCAGAATGCTTTACGAATGATGGAGCAACTGAACCTGTAGGCAATTTAGCCAGGGACCAATGCAATCACACTTCATTTATTTATTTTTTAATTAATTAATTAATTTTACTTGGAGGCTAATTACTTTACAATATTGTAATGGTTTTTGCCATACATCAACATGAATCAACCACAGGCACACATGTGTTCCCCATCCAGAACCCCCCTCCCACCTCCCTCCCCATCCCATCCCCCAGGATCATCCCAGTGCACCAGCCCTGAGCACCCTGTCTCATGCATCAAAACTGGTCTGGCAATCTGCTTCACATATGATAACATAAACTTTTCAACGCTACCCTCTCAAATCATCCCACCCTCACCTTCTTCCACAGAGTCCAAAAGACTGTTCTATATATCTGTGTCTCTTTTGCTGTCTCATATATAGGGTCATCATTACCATCTTTCTAAATTCCATATATATGTGTTAGTATTGGCATTTTTCTTTTTAAAAAAATTAATTTATTTTAATTGGAGGCTAATTACTTTACAATATTGTGGTGGTTTTGCCACACATTGACATGGATCAGCCATGGGTGTACATGTGCGTCGTCTACTGGGGTTTGCTCCCGGGCTGCCCTGGAGGACTTGGGTTTGCCCCTGTGAGGGCCAGGTGTGGAGGTGGTGCAGCTGCTTGGGTCGCAGGGGTTCTGGCAGCACCAGGTACTCAGGGGAGTTGGTGGCCAGGGCAGCACGAAATACAGTGCTCTAGAAGGGTATGGCAACCAGTATTGGCCAGTACGCTCCAGGATTCTTCCCTGGAGAACCCCCAGCCCTGACAAAGAAGCCTGGCAGGCCACAGTCTACAGGGTCACAAAGAGTCAGACATGAATGAAGCGAACCTGCGTGCATAGACACAAGACGTTTTTGCCTGTGGCAGCTCTGCCCCAGTGAGAGTTGAGCATGAAGTCGGCACAGCTGCTTGACTTGCAGGGACCCCAGAGGCGACAAATGTTCAGGGACATGGACTGCCTCCACTGCAGGAGCTAAGGCCCTCAGTTCAGTCACTTCAGTCACTCAGTTGTATCCGACCCTGAGACCCCATGGACTGCAGCATGCCAGGCTTCCCTGTCCATCACCAACTGCCAGAGTTTACTCAAACTCATGCCCATTGAGTCCGTGATGCCATCCAACCATCTCATCCTCTGTCATCCCCTTCTTCTCCCTCCTTCAATCTTTCCCAGCATCAGAGTCTTTTCAAATGAGTCAGTTCTTCGCATCAGGTGGCCAAAGGATTGGAGTTTCAGCTTCAGCATCAGTCCTACCAACGAATATTCAGGACTGATTTTCTTTAGGATGGACTGGTTGGATCTTCTTGCAGTCTAAGTCCAAGGGACTCTCAAGAGTCTTCTCCAACACCACAGTTCAAAAGCATCAATTCTTTGGCGCTCAGCTTTCTTTGTAGTCCAACTCTCACATCCATACACGACTACTGGAAAAACCATAGCTTTGACTAGATGGACCTTTGTTGGCAAAGTAATGTCTCTGCTTTTTAATATGCTATCTCAGTTGGTCATAACTTTTCTTCCAAGGAGCAAGTGTCTTTTAATTTCATGGCTGCAGTCACCGTCTACAGTGATTTTGGAGCCCAAGAAAATAAAGTCTGTTACTGTTTCCACTGTTTCCCATCTATTTGCCATGAAGTGATGGGACCAGATGGCATGATCTTAGTTTTCTGAATGTTGAGCTTTAAGCCAACTTTTTCACTCTCCTCTTTCACTTTCATCAAGAGGCTCTTTAGTTCTTCTTCACTTTCTGCCATAGGGGTCGTGTCATCTGCATATCTGAGGTTATTGATATTTCTCCCATCAATCTTGATTCCAGCCTGTGCTTCCTCCAGTCCAGCATTTCTCATGATGTACTCTGCATATAAGTTAAATAAAAAGGGTGACAATGTATAGCCTTGATGTACTCCTTTCCTGATTTGGAACCAGTCTGTAGTTTTGTGTCCAGTTCTAACTGTTGCTTCCTGACCTGCATACAGATTTCTCAAGAGGCAGGTCAGGTGGTCTGGTATTCCCATCTCTTTAACAATTTTCCGCAGTCTGCTGTGATCCACACAGTCGAAGGCTTTGGCATAGTCAATAGAGTAGAAATTTTTCCGGAACTCTCTTGCTTTTTTGATAATCCAATGGATGTTGGCAATTTGATCTCTGGTTCCTCTGGCTTCTCTAAATCCAGCTTGAACATCTGTAAGTTCACGGTTCATGTACTTTTGAAGCCTGGCTTGGAGAATTTTGAGCATTACTTTACTAGCGTGTGAGATATGGCCCTATCAGAGTCTTTTTTCAAGCCTCTTATAGCTGGCGATCAGAAGGCCTCTTTGACCAGTCTTTTTCCATAGCTCTGCCTGTTCAGGCACTTAGAGGTCTCCCTTACCTGGGGTCCTTTTCTGTTGTTCCACGCATCAGGCACATAGGGAGGCCCCCCTGGTTGGGGTCCTACTCTGTAGTTCTTTGCATCAGGCATTTGATGGGCCAGCCTCTCTATTGTTCAGCTGCCGATTCTGGCGAGTGGGGAGAGAGAGGCTATGGCGATGGCTCCACCCACCCACATGACTCAGCAGTATTGCCTTCCTTCCATGGCTGCCTGGCTTTCCTCCACCAGCATTTCCCACCGATCTCCTCCCTCACATCCCTTCAATCCGTCTCTCTGCAGTCAACAGCAGCCCATGCCCTGGGATTGCTCCACAATCCCTAAACTCCAGCTACCAGCCACTGCGCCTTCCAGGGGACCAGCATTCCTGTCCCAGGTATGTACGGCTGTGGCAAGGACTGATTCTCATTCTATTTAGGCTGCCACAGATCAGCTGTTTCACTGTTGTTGCAGAAACCAGTACTGGAGAAACCAAGCACCACACTCAGAGAGTTGGAGAACTCAGTTATTATACTGGCGAGCCCACAGGAGTTAACACTCCAAGCTCTGAGCCCTAAACAAAGGAGTTACAGAATTTTTATACATGGACAAGCATGATTAAGTGGGTTTGCAAATTTGCAGGGATCAGGACAAAGAGCAGGACAAAGGTGAGTGAGATAAGCTCCAGTTCCTAGTATTGTGAGCCCCCACTTTCTGAGATGCATGATCTAGACTTTGCAAGGAGCAAGCTGAGTTACAGAGGCAGGAGAAAGAGGTAAAGTTTTTAACTTTTCCTCTTCAGTCCCCCCTCTTGATGCTTCCATCACTCATTGTTTTGTTAGGACGTTCAGAGTTCCCCATCGTTTAGTTGGCTATATTGAGCTATTACCATTTGTAACTTTATGGATTCAATCCAAGAGGTTATGAACTGGATAACTGCAATACAAGGGTCAGAGAAGAGCGGCACAAAGAACATGAAGAGAGGACCAATTAAAGGGAGAAGCCACGATGGCCAGCTCTAGATATTGTTCCAGTTACCCCAGGAATTTGCTAGTTCCTCTCTCCTTTTTATGATTCATTCCCTTAGCTGTTGGGCCATGTTCCTGACTATTTCTGATTAGTTTATATAAAACCAAAGTTCTTCATTTAAGAAGAGGCAGAGTCCTCCCTTTTCAGCTGTCAGTAGGTCTAGCCCTCTCCTATTCTGTAAAACCACCTCAGCCAGGGAGTCTAGTTTGCCTGTAAGGCCACTAAAGATTTGGCCACTCTCTCAATGTCATCTGTGAAGTCCTTGGATAGCATATGGTAGAAGGTGGTTGATGAAGCAATTCCTCCTATTCCCATGCCTGTCCCAGCTGTGATTCCCAGACCAGCTAGTAGGGGTATAAACTGGATGGCTCTTTTTGATCATGTGTGTGCTGCCAGAGGTACAGTGAGAGTCTGGTTGTTAGGGACAATATTCATCTGGGGAGTGAGGAAAGCTGAGGTGCAGATACCCGTCCAATTGACAGGTAGACATAAGTAAGCATCTGTCCCACGAAGAAAAGGGGAGGCGGTCCTAAGATGGTGGAGGAATGGGATGGGGAGACCACTTTCTCCCACACAAATTCATCGAAAGAACATTTGAACACTGAGCGAATTCCACAAAACAACTTCTGAACACTGGCAGAGGACATCAGGCACCCAGAAAAGCAGCCCATTGTCTTCAAAAGGGGGTAGTACAAAAGATAAAAGATAAAAAGAGAGACAAAAGAGTTAGGGACAGAGATCCATTCCAGGAAGGGAGTCTTAAAAGAGAAGTTTCCAAACACCAGGAAACCCTCTCACCGGCGGGTCTGTGGGGAGTTTTGGAATCTTGGAGGGCAACATAAACAGGAGGAAAAATAAATAAATAAATAAAACCCACAGATTACGTGCCTAATGGCAAGTCCCAGCAGAGAAGTACCCCAGATGCTCGTATCCACCACCAGCAAGCGAGGGCTGAACACGGAGGAGTGGGCTGCATTGCTTAGGGTAAGGACCAGGCCTGAATGCCTTGAGGGCAATCTGAGGGAGTTAACGTGAGATAACCTAAACTGTTATAGCCAGAGAGAGAGAGGAAAAAAAAAAAAAGAGAGAGAACTTTCTTGTGAAAAGCCCTAACCTAAAGCACTGCCAGCCTGCTCACAGAACCAAGAACTGTGCAAATACCAGAGGAGAGATAGCAGGCTGCTATCATATGGTTTTTACCTTTCAATTTGTTAATATGGGGTATCACATTGATTGATTTCCATATATTGAAGAATCCTTGCATCCCTGGAATGAACCCAAACTGATCATGGTGTATAAGCTTTTTGATGTATTGCTGAATTCTGTTTGCTAACTTTTTTTGAGGATTTTTGCATCTAGGTTCATCATTGATATTGGCCTATAGTTTTCTTTTTCTGTGTTATCTTTGTCTGGTTTTGGTATCAGGGTGATGGTGGCCTCTAGAATGTGTTTGGAAGTGTTCCTCTGCAATTTTTTGAAAGAGTTTTAGAAGGATAGGCACTAGCTCTTCTCTAAATGTTTGATAGAATTCTCCTGTGAGGCCATCTAGTCCTGGGCTTTTGTTTTTGGGAGATTTTTTAAATCACAGCTTCAATTTCAGTTTGTAACTTGTAACTGGGATGTTCATAATTTCTATTTCTCCTGGTTCTGTCTTGAAAGATTGAACTTTTCTAAGAATTTGTCCATTTCTTCCAGGTTATCTATTTTGTTGCCCTATAGTTGTTCATAATAGTCTCTTATAATCCTTTGCATTTCTGCATTGTCTGTTGTAACCTCTCCATTTTCATTTCTAATTTTGTTGATTTGATTCTTCTCTCTTTTTTTCTGGATGAGTCTGGCTAAGGGTTTGTCAATTTTGTTTATCTTCTCAAAGAACTAGCTTTTAGTTTTATTAATCTTTACTATTGTTTCTTTCATTTCTTTTTCATTTATTTCTGCTTGGATCTTTATGATTTCTTTCCTTCTACTAACTTTGGGGTTTTTTCTTCTTCTTTTCCCAGTTGCTTTAGGTGTAAAGTTAGGTTGTCTATTCAATGTTTTTCTTGTTTCTTGAGGTAGGATTGTATTGCTATAAGCCTCCCTCTTAGAACAGCTTTTGCTGCATCCCATAGGTTTTGAGTTGTCGTGTTTCCATTGTCATTTGTTTCTAGAAATTTTTTGATTTCCCTTTTGATTTCTTCAGTAAACTGTTGGTTATTTAGAAACATGTTGTTTAATCTCCATGTGTTTGTTTTTCTTACAGTTTTTTTCTTGTAATTGATATCTAGTCTCATAGCATTGTGATCAGAGAAGATGCTTAATACAATTTCAATTTTCTTAAATTTACTGAGGTTTGATTTGTGACCCTACCTATCCTGGAGAATGTTCCGTGTGCACTTGAGAAGAAAGTGTATTCGTCTGCATTTGGATGGAATGTCCTGAAGTTCTCAATGAGGTCCATCTCATCTAATGTATCATTTAAGATTGTCTGTTTTGATGATCTGTCCATTGGTGTGAGTAGGGTGTTGAAGTCTCCTACTATTATTGTGTTCCTGTCAATTTCTCCTTTTATGTCTGTTAATGTTTGTCTTATGTATTGCAGTGCTTCTATGTTGGGTGCATAGATATTTACAACTGTTTGTCCTCCTCTTGGATTGATCCCTTGATCATTATGTAGTGTCCTTCCTTTTCTCTTGTAATCTTCTTTAAGTTTTATTTTGTCTGATATGAGGGTTGCTACTCCAGCTTTCTGTTGTTTCCCATTTGCATGGAATATATTTTTCTATCCTCTCACTTTAAGTCTATATGTGTCTTGAGGTCTGAAGTGAGTTTCTTGTAGACGGCATATATATGGGTCTTGTTTTTGTATCCATTCAGCCAGTCTGTGTCTTTTGGTTGGAGCATTTAATCCATTTACATTTAAAGTAATTATTGATATATATGTTCCTATTGTCATTTTCTAATTGTTTGGGGTTGATTTTGTAGATCTTTTTTCTTCTATTGTATTTCTTGACTATATAAGTCTGTTTAACATTTGTTGTAAAGCTGGTTTGGTGGTACTGAATTCTCTTAACTTTTGCTTGTCTGAAAAGCTTTTTATTTCTCCATCAATTTTGAATGAGATCCTTGCTGGGTACAGTAATCTTGGTTGTAGATTTTTCCCTTTCAGTACTTTAAATATATCCTGCCATTCCCTCCTGACCTGCAGAGTTTCTTTTGAAAGATCAGCTGTTAAGTATATGGATTTCCCTTGTATGTTACTTGTTGCTTCTCCCTTGCTGCTTTTAATATTCTTTCTTTGCGTTTAGTCTTTGTTAATTTGATTAGTATGTGACCTAGCATGTTTCTCTTTGGGTTTATCCTGTATGGGACTCTGTGCCTCTTGGACTTGATTGACTATTCCTTTTCCATGTTGGGGAAATTTTCAACTATAATCTCTTCAAATATTTTCTCATACCCTTTCTTTTTCTCTTCTTCTTCTGGGACCCCTATAATTCGAATGTTGGTGCTTTTCATATGGTCCTAGAGGTCTCTGAGACAGTCCTCAACTCTTTTCATTCTTTTTACTTTACACTGCTCTTCAGAAGTTATTTCCGCCACTTTATCTTCCAGCTCACTGATTCATTCTTCTGCTTCAGATAGTCTGCCATTGATTCCTTCCAGAGTATTTTAATTTCAGTAATTATGTTGTTTGTCTCCATATGCTTATTCTTTAATTTTTCTAGGTCTTTGTTAATTGATGCATTTTCTCCATTTTGTTTTCAAGGTTTTTGATCATCTTTACTATCATTATTCTGAATTCTTTTTCAGGTAATTTTCCTATTTCCTCTTCATTTATTTGGACTTCTCTGTTTCTAGTTTGTTCCTTCATTTGTGCAGTATTTTTCTGCCTTTTTATTAAAAAAATTTTTTTTAAAGTTACTGTGTTTGAGGTCTCTTTTTCCTAGGCTTCAAGGAAAGTTGAATTCTTTCCTTGAAGAAGGTTGAATTCTTTCTTCCTTTTGGTTTCTGCCCTCCTAAGGTTGGTCCAGTGGTTTGTGTGAGCTTTGTATAGGGTGATATTTGTGCTGAGTTTTTGTTTGTTTGTTTGTTTTTCCTCTGATGGGCAAGGCTGAGTGAGGTGGTACTCCTGTCTGCTGATGATTTTGTTTGTTTTTTTGTTTGTTTGTTTTTAAGTTGAGGCATCCTGTACAGGGTGCTACTGGTGGTTGGGTGATGTCAGATCTTGTATTCAAGTGGATTCCTTTGTGTGAATTCTCATTTTAGATACTCCCTATGGTTAGTTCTTTTGTAGTATAGGGTCTTGGAGTCAGTGTTCCCACTCCACAGGCTCAGGGTTTGATCTCTGGTCAGGAACGAAAACTCCACAAGTGGTTTGTTATGGCATTAAAGGAGAGCAAAACAAATATCCAAAAATGAGAAACCAAAGATGAACCCCAGACAAATGGCAGTTACAAAGTCAGAAAAATAATAATTAAAATAATGGAATATACATATATATATACATATACACTCATGAGCAAAGTGAAAACAGTTCAACAAAAATAAAGTACAGTAGATTGATCCTGGGAACAAAGGAAATAAAAAATTGTATTTACCAGTTAAGAACCAAACTAACCTAAGCACAAACTGGAAAAGAAAAAAAAAAACTAAAGCAAGATGCCAAGTGGGGAATAAAGCAATGAACACAAAACTAACAAATCTGTTGAGAGGAAAGGAAAGAAAGAATAGATATGCAAAGTTAAATAGCGGTAGATGAAGAAGATTTATATACATTAAATAGTAATTGCAAGGGGAAAAGAGCAGTAGGAAAGGCATACAAAGGAATACATGTAGAAAAAATACAATAGGTTTTAAAAAATTAAAGAGAAAAGAAAAAAAAAAAAGAGGAAAACTTCAAGGAACTGCAAAAGCCCAATATAGAGGCAGAGGTTTATGACAACAATAAAAAATGTGACTGAGGAAAAAGAGTGAAAAAAAAGCTCAAAAGTTTAATTGGATTTCTTAGTGCCAATAAAATTGACAACTACAACAGAGGAGGGGTGGGGAAAGGAAAAAAAGAAAAAAAATCAGAAAGAATCTACAGACAAAGTCAAAAAATAAGAATAATAAACGTTTTTCTTGAGTCACTGTTGTCAGAGTCCTTTCCCATGCTGGGAATCACAGTCCACCTTACCTCCCTAGGATGCCCTCCAACAGTGTACTTATCTCTGGACCTGCTGTCGTGGTTGCTCGGATTCTAATCTGGTCCTAATCCTGTATGTTCTTGTATAGTTGTGGCAGGAGGCTTCTGTTTAATTGCAATGTGTGGAAATGCTCCTCTCAAGTGGCGATGTTCAGGGGACTGCTCTCTAGTTGCGGTGTGGGTTCTACTCTCTAGTTGTGGTGAGGTTGCTCCTTTCTGACGGTGGTAGGGAGATTAACTCGACTTGCAGCAGGGGGCTCATCTCTATTTGCAGTGGAGGGGATGCTCTCTAAGTGTGATGTCTGGGGTCTTTTGTCTAGTTGTGGTGGGGGGACACTCTCCACTTTTGGCGGATGGGCTCTTCTCTCATTGTGGCCATCGGGTTCTCTTGAGTTGTGGCATAGGCCTCCACTCAAGTTCAGGAGGGGATTTGGGGCTCCTCTCTAGTTGCAGTGGTGCCTCCTCTGGGGGTTCTCTGTGGGGAGGGTGTTCTCTCTACTTGTGGCTTTGGGGGCTCCTCACTAGTTTTTACAGGGTTGCTCCACTCTAGTTGTGAGGAGCTCCTCTCGAATTACTTCAGGGGCTTCATCTCTGTTTACGGCAGAGTGGCTGCTCCCTAGGCACAGTGTACTGTAGGGCTCCTCTGTAGTTTTGTCAGGGGAATCCTCTCCAGTTTTAGTGGGGGGCTCCTCTGTCGATGGCATAGGGCTCCTCTCGAGTTGTGGTGGGGGACTTGGGGTTCTTCTCCAGTTGCGACAGGTGACTTGGGTTTCCTTTAGAGTTGTGGTGGGGCCTCCTCTCGAGCTGTGTGGGGCGGCTCCTCTCTGTTAGCGATTAGCAGGCTGGCTCCTGTCTAGTTGTGAATCGTTAGACTACTGTATAGTTAGGGCATGGGGATAAACTCTAGTTGCAGTGGTGGTCAACTGAAGCTTTTCTTTCAGCTCCTTACTAGTTGTGGTTTGCAGACTCCTCTTTTGTTGTGGCCGGGGGGGGGGGGCTCCTCTTTAGTTGTGGTTTGGGGGTTCCTCTCTAGTTGCGATAGAGTGCTCCTCTCGAATTGTGGAGGTGGCTCCTCTCTGCTTGTAATGTGAAGGGGTGCTTTTCGAGTTGCAATGGGAAGAAGGATACTCTCTTTGTGGAAGGGGGTGCCCTCTTGAGTTGTGGTATGTTGGGCTCCTCGCTACTCATGGCAGGGGGCTTATGTTTAGTTGTGATGTGTGGCTGTGCTCCTCACTAGTGGCGATGTTCAGCGGGGCTCATGTCTCGTTTCGGTGGGGTTCTCCCCTCTAGTTGCGGTGTGGGGCTCCTCTCTTATCACGATCTGAGTGTGAGCTCCTCTCTAGTTGTGCGGGCCTTTTTTTTAGTTGTGATGTGCAGGCTCCTCTCTTGTTGTGGATGGTGGCTTCTCCCGAGTTGCATTGGAGGATTCCTCTAGAGTTGCTGCAGGGTACTTGGGCCTCCTTTTGAGTTGTGGTTGTGCTTCCTTTTGCGTTTATCATGTGGGGGCTCCACGGTGAGGGGCCTTCTCTACTTTTAGCACTAGGGGTTCCTTACTAATTTTGGTGGGGTTGACCCTCTCTAATTGTGAGGGGTGGTCAACTCTCTAGCTGTGGTGAGGGAGCTCCTCTCTACTCGTGTAGGGAGGGGCTTTTCCTCAATACTTGCGGTGTATGGGGCTCTTCTCCACATGAGGAATGCAGGCTCCTCTGGAGTTGGGGCGGGAGGCTTGCCTTTTGTTGTGCCTGTGGGCTCCTCTCTCAGTCAATTTCCAGGGGCTTCTGTCTAGTTGTGGGGGGCTTTTCTCTAGTTGTGATGTGCGGACACCTCTCTAGTTGTGTCAGGGTGCAATTTTCTTGTTGTGGCAGGGGACTCCAAGTTAGTTGTGTTCATGAGGCTCTCGAGTTGTGGGGGCATCTCTGAACTTGCAGTGGTGGGCTCCTCTCAAATTATCTCAGGAGGCACAGATGAATTTGCTTTGGGGGCTCGGGGCTCCTCTAAAAGGAGGTAATGGATCCTGTTGAGATGAAGCAGGGTGCTCCTCCTGAGTTTCTTTGGGGGGCTCCTCTCTAGTTGTGGTTTGGGACTCCTATCTACCTGTGGCATGGGCGTTTCTTTCTAGTTGCAGTGTGCTGGTGAGCTCCTCTAGAGTATTGGTGGGGGCCCCTCTCTAATCGGAGGGGGGATTCTCTCTAGCTGTGTTGTGCCTGCTCCTTTCTAGTTGTGGGCTGGTGAGCTTCTCTCTAGTTGTGGTGTGCAGGCTCCTTTCTAGTTACAGTGAGGGGCTTTTAAGTTGCAATATCTGAGGGGAGTTCTCTCTCATTGCAATGTGCAGGGTCCTCCTTTCTTGTTTTGGTGGGGGACTCATCTATATTTGCCGCAGAGTGACTCCTCTCTAGGTATGATGTCTGGGGGCATCCTCTCGCATCGTGGCCAGTCCTCCTCTTGAGTTGTGGCAGTGGACTTGGGGCTCCTCTTGAGTTTCAGCAGTCCCTGTTCTTATTTTGTGATGGGGGCTCTGCAGGGGGCAGTCCTCTCTTCTTTTGGCACCAGGTGTTCGTCACAAATTTTAGCATGATTACTCCTCTGTACTTCTGAGGGCCTCCTCTCGAGTTACTTCAGGGATCTCATCTCCATTTGTGGCAGACAGTCTCCTCTCTATGTGTGATGTCTTGGTGGACTCCTCTCTACTTGTGGTGGGGGAAACCTCTCCAGTTTTTGTGTGGGATTCTCTGTCATTGTGGCCAGTGGCTCCCATCGTGTTTCAGCAAAGGACTCGGTGGTTCCTCTCTAGTGCTGGGCAGTGGAGATCCTCAGTCACTGTGGTGTGCAGGGGACCCTTCTCCAGATGTGGTGTGTGGCTTCCTCTCTAGTTGTGGTGAGCTGCACTTCTTTATGGAGAAGGCGATGGCACCCCACTCCAGTACTCTTGCCTGTAAAATCTCATGGACGGAGGAGCCTGGAAGGCTGCAGTCCACGGGATCACTAAGAGTTGGACACGACTGAGCGACTTCACTTTCACTTTTCACTCTCATGCATTGGAGAAGGAAATGGCAACCCACTCCAGTGTTCTTGCCTGGAGAATCCCAGGGGCGGGGGAACCTGGTGGGCTGCTGTCTATGGGGTCACACAGAGTTGGACATGACTGAAGCGACTTAGCAGTGGCACTTCTTTAATTGTGCCATGGGTTCTCCTCTCTTGTAGTGAGGTGTGCCTGGGCTCCTCTCTTATGGTGGCGTGGTACTCCTCTCTTGTTGTGCTGAGGTCTTAGCTCGATTTGCCATGGGAGCTCCTCTTGAATTGAGACAGGGACTCAGAGCTCCTCTTGAGTTCTGGTGGTTCCTCCTCTTGAGTTGCAACAGGGGGCTTGGGTTCTTTTCAATTTGCCACAGGGGACTCCGGGTACCTCTCGAGTTGAAGCAGTAGACTCGGGGCTCCTTTCGAGTTGCAGCGAGTACTCGGTGTTCCTCTCGAGTACAGTGCACAACTCAGAGTTCCTCTTGAGTCGCTGTGGAAGGCTCCTCTCGAGTTGTGGGGATGGGGGTTCCTCTCAGGTTGTGGCAGGGAACGCGGGATTCCCTTTGAGTTGCAACAGGGGACTTGGGGCTCCACTTGAGTGTGGGTGGGAACTCAGAGTTCCTCTCGAGTTGTGGTGGGAAACTCAGGGTTCCTTTCAAGTTTTAGGAGGGAATTCAGAGCTCCTCTCAAATTGCGGCGGGAACTCAGGCTTCCTCTCGAGTTGCAGCACGGGACTTAGGGTTCTAGTCCAGCTGCAGTGGGGAACTCAGGGTTCCTCTCGAGTTGGGGGGAACTCAGGGCTCCTCTTGAGTTGCGGTGGGGCCTCCTCTCGAGTTGTCTTAGGGCGACTTGTCCCTAGCATGGATGTGCAGGTTGGCCCCGGTCTTATTGCAACGTGCAGGTGGTTACTCACTAACTTTGCCGTGGGTCTTTTCTCTAGTTGTCGTCTGGGTCAACTCTTAGTTGTGGTGGGCTCAATTCTCTCTAGTTTTGGTGTGCAAACTCCTCTCTAGTTGTGGTGTGAGGTTCATCTCTATTAGCAGCAGATGGGCTCCTCTCTATGTGTGATGTCCAGTGGGCTCCTATCGAGTTGTGGTGGTGGGCTCCTCTTGTGTTGCGGGGCTGTGTCCTCTGTGGTTGGGGTGTGGGTGGCTCCAAGGGGGAGGTCCTGTCTACTTTTAGTGCTAGCGGTTCCTCACTAATATTACTGGGGTTGTTTCTCTCTAGTTGTGAGGGACTCCACTCAACTTACTTTAGGGAGCTTGTCTCTTTTTGCAGCAGAGGGGCTTCTCTCTAGGGGTGATATCCTGGGGGACTTCACTCTAGTTGTGCCAGGGGAATGCGCTTCAATTTTTTCAGGGGAGCTCCTCTGTCATTGTGTCCAGAGACTCCTTTCTTGTTACAGCATAGGGCTCCTGTCATATTGCAGCGGGGAACTCGGGGTTCCTGTTGAGTTGCAGCAGGTAAATAACTCGGGTTTCCTTTAGAGTTGTGGTGGAGCCTTCTGTCAAGCTGCAGTGGGGCAGATCCTCTCTAGTAGTGATGTGCAGGCTGGCTCCTGTCTAGTTGCAATATGTGGGAGGCTACTCTAGTTGCATTGGGCAGGGGTTGTCCTCAATAGTTTCAATGTGTGGTGGGGCTCTTTTCCAGTTGTGGTGTGTGGGTTCCTCTCTAGTTGTGGGGAATTTCACTTCTCTGATTGTGCTGTGGGTTCTCCTGTCTTGTAGTGATGTGTGCCTGGGCTCCTCTCTTGTGGTGTTGCACCTCTCTAATTGTGCTGAGGTCATATCTTGATTTGCCATGAGAGCTCCTCTTGAGTTGAGACAGTGGACTCAGAGCTCCTTTTGAGTTCTGGTGGTGCCTCCTCTCGAGTTGAAGCAGTGGACTTGGGGCTCCTCTCGAGTTGTGATGGTTAGTCGGTGTTCCTCCCAAGTACAGCACGCAACTCGGAGTTCCTCTCAAGTTGTCATGGAAGAGTCCTCTTAAGTTGAGGCAGGGGACTCAGCGCTCCTCTCAAGTTGTGGTGATGACTCCTCTCAAGTTGTGGTGGGTTGTCTCCGAGAGGTGGTGAGTTCTCTCTAATTTTGGCACTGGAGTCTCCTGACTAGTTTTTTTTGCAGGATTGCTCCTCTCTAAATTTGAAGATCTCCTCTTGAGTTATTTCAGTGGGCTCATCTCAATATGTGGCAGAATGACTCCTTTTTTGGTGCGATGTCCTGGGGTCTGCTATGTAGTTGTGGTGAGGGGTTCCTTTCCAGCTCTGGTGAGGGAGTGCCTCTGTCTTTATTGCCGGGGGCTCCCTCGTGATGCGGAATAGGGATCCTCTTGAACTGAGGTGGATTTTCACAGTTCCTCTTGAGTTATGGTGGGGGGTTTGGGAATCCTCTCAGGTTGCATCAGGGGGCTTTGGGCTCATCTTGAGTTGCGATGGGGAACTTGGAGTTCCTCTCGAGTTGCAGCAGGACAATTGGGTCTCCTCTTGAGTTGAGGCAGGGAATTCGGGGTTCCTCTTGAGGTGCAGCGGGGAACTCGGGGTTCCTCTTGAGTTGAAACAGAGGACTTGGGGCTCCACTCGAGTTGTGGCTGGGAATGCAGGGTATCTCTCGAGTTGTGGAGGAAATCTTGGGGTTGCTCTTGATTTGCAGCAGGGAACTCAGCAGGGGGTGTTCCTCTCAAGTTGCAACAGGGGATCTGGGGCTCCACCCAAGTTGTGTCTGGGAACTCGGGGTTCCTCTCATGTTGCAGCAGTGAAGCCAGGGCTCCTCTCGAGTTGTGGTGAGTACTCGTGTTCCTCTCGAGTATAGTGCGCAACTCAGATTTCCTCTCATGTTGCCGAGGAAGGATCCTCTTGAGTCGAGGCAGGATACTCAGAGCTTCTCTCGAGCTGCAGTGATGCCTCCTCCGGAGTTGTGGTGGGCGGTCTCCATGGGTTGGAGCTTCTTCTCTACTTTTGGCTCTGGGATCTCCTCACTAGTTTTTCATGGGATCGCTCCTCTCTAATTTTGAGGGGCTCCTCTCGAGTTACTTCAGTGGGCTCATCTCTATTTGTGGCAGAGTGACTCCTTTTTAGGTGTGATGTCCTGAGGGCTCCTCTCTATCTGGTGAGGGGATCCTCTCCAGCTCTGGCGTGGGACTGCCTCTGTCTTTGTTAATGGCATCTCTCCTCGTAATGTGGAATAGGGCTCCTCTTGAATGGAGGCGGATTCTCACAGTTCCTGTGGAGTTGCAGTAGGGTCTTGGGAGTCCTCTTGAGTTGCATCATGGGGCTTGGGGCTCGTCTCAAGTTGGAATGGGAACTCAGGGTTCCTCTTGAGTTTCAGCAGGAGAGTCAGGCCTCCTTTCGAGTTGAGGCAGGGAATTCGGAGTTTCTCTTGAGTTTAAGTGGGTAACACGGGGTTCCTCTTGAGTTGCAACAGGGCACTTGTGGCTCCACTTAAGTTGCAGCTGGAAACTCAAGGTTCCTCTAGATTTACTATGTGGGACTCAGGGTTCCACTCGAGCCATGGCGGGAAACTTGGGGTCCCTCCTGAGTTGCAGTGGGATCCCCTCTCGAGTTTCCTTGGGGGGACTCGTCTCTAGCTGGGACGTGCAGGGTGGTGCCTGCCTTGTGGCAATGTGTGGGTTAGGCACATTAGTTAGGCATGGGTCTTTAGTTGTGGTTGGGGTCAACTCTGTAGTTGTGGTGGGTTTGATTCTCTCTAGTTGTGGTTGCAAGCTCCTCTCTTGTTGTGGTGTGAGGTTCGTCTCTATTAGCAGCAGTGGGGCTCGTCTCTATGTGTGATGTCCAGCGGGCTTCTCTTGAGTAGTGGTGGAGGGCTCCTCTCGAGTTGTGGGGCTGTGTCCTCTCTGGCTGGGGTGTGGGTGGCTCCACGGTGGAGGTCCTCTTTACCTTTGGTGCTAGGGGTTCCTCAGTAATTTTGATGAGGTTGACCCTCCCTAGTTGTGACAGGTGGTCAACTCTTTAGTTGTGGTGAGGGAGTTCCTCTCTAGTTGCGTTGGGTGGGGCTTTTCCTCAATACTTGATATGTGCATGGAGCTTTTCTTCAGATGAGGAATGCAGGCTCCTCTGGAGTTGCCTATTTTGTGCAGGCGGACTCCTCTCTAAGTCGATTTCCAGGGACTCCTGTCTAGCTGTGGGGGGCTTTTCTCTAGTTATGATGTGCGGTCTCCTCTCTAGTTGTTGCAGGGTGCTACTTGCTTGTTGTGGCAGGGGACTCAAAACTTGTTGCAGTGTTCATGGGGCTCTCGAGTTGTGGTGGGGGCGTCTCTGTGCTTGCAGTGGTGGGCTCCTCTCTATTTGTCTCAGGAGGCACATTTCAATTTGCTGTGAGGACTCGGATCTCCTCTAAAAGGAGGCAGCGGATCCTGTCAAGATGAAGCTGGGGGCTCCTCTCTAGTTTCAGTGGGGGTCTCCTCTCTAGTTGTGGTTGGGGACTCCTCTCTACCTGTGGCATGGGAGTTTCTTCCTAGTTGCGATGTCCTGGTGAGCTTCTCTCGAGTATCAGTGGGGGCTCCTCTCTTGTTGTGGTGGGGGATCATCTCTAGCTGTGGTGTGGCCGCTCATTTCTAGTTGTGGTGTACTGGTGGACTACTCTCCAGTTGCGGTGTGAGGACTCTGTTCTAGTTATGGTGAGGGGTTCTTTAGTTGCAATATCTGAGGGATGTCCTCTCTCATTGCAAGCTGCAGGGCCCTCCTTTCTTGTTGTGGTGGGGATGCTCATCTGTATTTACTGAAGAGTGACTACTCTTTAGGTATGATGGCTGGGAGCATCCTCTCGCATTGTGGCTGGTGGCTCCTCTCAAGTTGCATGGTCCCTCCTCTTAGGTTGTGATGGGGGCTCTGCAGGGGGTCCTCTCTTCTTTTGGCACGAGGTGTTCCTCACAAATTTTAGCGTGGTTGCTCCTTTCTACTTGTGAGGGCCTCCTCTCGAGTTACTTCAGAGGGCTCATCTCTATGTGTGATATCTTGGTGGACCTCTCTCTACTTGGGGCGGCAGTAACCACTCCTGTTTTTGTGGGGGCCTCTTCTATCATTGTGGCCAGTGGCTCCTCCTGTGTTGCAGCAAAGGACTTGGTGGTTCCTCTCTAGTTGTGTTGGGCAGTGGTGTTCCTTAATCATTGGGGTATGTGGGGGACTCATATCCAGATATGGTGTGCAGGCTTCTCTTTCATTGTGGCCCATGGTCAACACAGGAGTTGTAGCCAGGGGCTCTGTCTAGTTGCACTATACTAGGAGTTTATCTCTAGTTGTGGTGTGGTGGCTCCTTCGAGTTGTTGCAGTTGTTACTCTAGTTGCTATGAGTAAGGGGCTAATCTATAGTTGTGGTGAGGTTTCCAATATAGTTTTATCCAGAAGGCTCCTCTCTTGTTGCAGTGGGGGTATCTCTCTAGTTTTGGTGGATGCCCAAGTCTTTAGTTGTTGTGGGGGTCTCCTCTTGTTGCATTGGGCAGGGGTTTGAGAGAGTCATTTTCTAGGCAGGTTGATAAGGAGTCTAGGGGTCCCCAAGGAGAGAGGGGTCTGGAATTCTCAAGGAGGAAGAAAGGACAAACTTTTTCCTTTCTCCACATTCCTTAGGATTATATAACAATAATGTATCCTGCCTAAGGACAGTCTTTGGATTCAACCTTCTGTTATCTTAAAATGTAAATTATGGGAGTAGACCTGGTCTTTACAAGGATGTATCTTGCCTGAGGACAGTGTTATCTTAAAATGTAAATTATGGGAGTAGGTCTGATGAGGTCTTTACAACCTCCAGACATTCTTTGGATTATATAACTTCGTTGTTAACACTAGCAAGCCGGTACTCTTTCTACCCCCTTCTGATGCCTATGTCAGAAGCTTTCTCTATCTCCTTTATACTTTAATAAAACTTTATTACACAAAAGCTCTGAGCGATCAAGCCTCGTCTCTGGCCCCGGATTGAATTCTTCTCCTCTGGGGGCCAAGAATCCCGGTGTCTTGGCGTGATTCAACAACAACCTTTCATGTTTTCCCCAATAGTTGCAATGTGCGGTGGGGCTCTTCTCAAGATGTGGTGTGTGGGCTCATCTGTAGTGGCAATCTGCCCTTCTCTAATTGTGTCGTGGGTGCTCCTCTCTTGTAGTGATGTGTGCCTGGGCTCCTCTCTTGTGGTGGTGTGGTGTTACCCTCTCTAGTTGTGTTGAGGTCTTATCTCAATTTGCCATGATAGCTCCTCTTGAGTTCAGGCAGGAGACTCAGAGCTCCATTTGAGTTCTGATTGTGCCTCCTCTTGAGCTGCAGCAGAGGGCTTGGGGTCCTCCCAAGTTATGGTGGCAAACTCGGGGTTCCTCTGGATTTGCAGCAGTTTACTCGGGGCTCCTCTCAAGTTGTGCTGGGTACTTAGTGTTCCTCTCAAGTACAGCGCTGAACTCGGAGTTCCTCCCCAGGTGCCATTGAGGCTCCACTTGTGTTGAGGCAGGGAATTCAGAGCTCCTCTCCAGTTGCGGTGTTGCCTCCCCTCGAGTTGTGCTGGGTTGTATCCATGGGGTGGGGAGTCCTCTCTACTTTTGGCACTGGGATCTCCTCACTAGTTTTTTGCAGGATTGCTTCTCTAATTTTGAGGGGCTCCTCTTGAGTTTCCTCAGTGGGCTCATCTCTATTTGCATCAAAATGACTTTTTAAGTGTGATGTCCTGTGAGCTCTCTCTAGTTGTGGTGAGGGGATCCTCTCCAACTCTGTTGGAGGAGTGCCACTGTCTTGCTGCCGGGGTCTCCCCTTATGATGTGGAATAGGGCTTCTCTTGAATTGAGGTGGATTCTCATGGTTCCTCTTGAGTTGCAGTGGGGGTCTTGGGAATCCTTTCGATTTGCGGGCTTGGGGCTCATCTTGAGTAATGATGGGAACTCGGAGTTCCTCCGGAGTTGCAGCAGGAGTGTCGGTTCTTTCAATTTGAGGTGGGAACTTGGGGTTCCTCTCAAGTTGCAGCGGGAAACTCAGTGTTCCTCTCGAGTTACAACAGGGGACTTGGGCCTCCTCTCAAGTTGAGGTGGGGAACTCAGGGTTCCTCTTGAGTTGCAACAGAGGACTTGGGGCCTCACTCGAGTTGTAGCTGGGACTCAGGGTTCCTCTCGAGTAGCAGCATGGGACTTAGGGTTCCAATCGAGCCATGGCTAGGAACATGGGGTTCCTCTCGAGCTGAGGGGTACTCAGGGTTCCTCTCGAGTTGCAGTGGGCCTCCTCTTGAGTTGTCTTGGGGAGACTAGTCTCTAGGAGGGACATGCAGGGTGACTCCTTTCTTGTTGTAATGTGCAGATGGCTACTCACTAGTTTTCTTAATGAAACATTAAGTGCTCAGTTAGCAGAGCTTGTGGCTCTGACCTGAGCACTAGAGTTAAGCAAAGGGCAGCGGGTAAATATCTATACTGAATCTAAGTATGCTTATTTGACTTTATATGCTCATGCTGCAATATGGAAAGAAAAAGTTTAAAACAGCAACAGGAGAACCTATTAAACATTTCAGAGAGATTGAGAGACTTTTAACTGCTGTATATTGTCCTAAGGAAGTAGCTGTCATGCATTGCAAAGGACACAACAGAGATGGGAGTAAAGTAGTCGAAGGTGATCAGCTGGCTGACTGTCAAGCCAGAAAAGTGGCACTTTATGAAACCCCTTCACTGCAGATACCTTTGATCTGGACAGGTCCTGTGGAACAGGAAAAACCACAATATACTGAGGAAGAATTAGAAAGATATGAGAAAAGAGGAGCAAAGATTACTGATAGAGGATGGTTACAGTCCGAGGATGGATGATTAATAATTCCTGAAAGTGCTCAATGGAAAATTCTTAAGGGTTTACACCAGACTTTTCATTTGGGTGCAGAGAGTACTTACCAGATGGCTTCTCGTTTGTTTAAAGGGGGGGGGGGGGGAAAACAACTTTAAAGAATATTATCAAAAGATGTGAGGTTTGTCAGAAAAATAACCCAAAGACTGAAAAGCTAGAAAAATCTGGATTACAATGACATGGAAGTTATCCTGGAGAGGACTGGGAAATTGGTTTTACTCATATGCCAAAAGCTAATGGGTATTCTTGCTTACAGGTTTGGGTGGATACTTTTACTGGATGGATTGAGGCTTTTCCTTGTCATAGTGAACAGGCTAAGGAGGTTATAAAGATTTTAATCCATGAAATTATCCCCAGGTTTGGGCTGCCACAGAGCCTTCAGAGTGACAATGGCTCTGCCTTAACGCTGCTGTAACTCAGGGGGTGTCTAAAGCTCTAGGAATAGAATATCACTTACACTGTTCCTGGAGACCCCAGTCCTCAGGAAAGGTTGAAAAAGCTAATGACATTATCAAAAGACATCTGCGCACATTAACTCAAGAGATGCAGGAGAATTGGGTTAAAGTCCTACCCATAGCTTTAATGAGGGCTCAAACTGCCCCCCAAAGGAAGGGACTGTCCCCCTTTGAATGTATTTATGGAAGGTCTTTCTTACTCACAGACATTGTTATAGACCCTGAAGCCTTGGAATTAACTAGTTATGTAACTCAGCTCTCAGCTTTTCAACAGGCATTAGCAGAACTTCGGGAGATTATTCCTGACCCAGCCTCTGAGTCAAGCAAGCCTCTATTTGAGCCAGGAACTGAGGTCCTCATAGAAACATTAGGGTCTGGGGGCCCATCCATTGAGCCCCTCTGTGAAGGCCCTTACCAGGTTATTCTTTCTTTTCCCACAGCTGTCAAAGTGCCAGGAATTGATTTACGAGTACATCACACTCGAGTTAAGAGGTGGCACCCTGACCAGGACTAAGTGACTTCATTTTATGTCTTTACTTTCTATGCTCTGACTTTGTACTTTTCAGATGGGCCTGAGAACCTATGTGAGCCTACTTCTGCTGACTCCAAAAATCCTGAGTGTGCCGTTTGATCCTCAAGACAATGCCTTCCTGTCCTGGGCTCACTCCTATGCTGCATTCCACAATCGGTATAACTGCTGGGTCTTGCGGAGCACTCCCCTCTTCATCAATGGAAGGCTTCCCAGGGTGGACATCTCCACTTTAAGGAAAAGACTTTCTCCAAGTCTGTGAATACCTTCGACAACAATCACATGCAATGCCTCTTCTTCATCTGATGACATCTAACAACCCTTAAATGGACTGGTGCTGTCAGGAAGCATTTAACAGGAGGCTTTCTATGTGCTGTTTTGTATCTGTCAGGAATTCTCTGCTCCTCATTAATTCCTGAATATTCAGGAATTAAGAGGAGAGGCAAGCCTCTCCCAGTACTGAGGAATCCAGGCATTTCCTTCATTAGTTTTTCTATACGGTGATAAGTACCCTCTTTCTTTTTATGAACCATATGGTAAAAGTGGTTATTTACAACTCTCTCTTTCATATGGATGCTGCTGAAAATAGCTATCTTATAAGACAGTATAAATACCTACACAATGTTGAATAAAACACCTTTGCTCCATCAGAACTCTGGTCCCCGTGTCTCTCTCTCTCTCTCTCTCTCTCTCTCTCTCTCTCTCTCTCTCACTCCCTCTCTTTTTCAGGCTGATCCCCTGGAGTGCAGAGGCTCTCTGAGTTCACTTTCCCACCTGGGGTTCTAAGACCCTCTTGAGAAGGCACTCTGCGTCTTCACTCCATCGAGAGGCGCCTGAGGCCTCCGTGAACAGAGCAAGGGCTTTATTGGCTTTCTGTGTAAACCAAGGAATATCAGCCTCTTTCTCTGCTTTACTTTCTTATTGTCGACTCCGGACCACCAGGTTCCGGTCCATTAAAGGACCTCAACAAGTGGCACCCAGAACAGGGACTTGGTACATGTAGGCAGATTCTCGGACGGAGTGACCCCAGGGCCTATTGAGGCCGGTAAGTACTAAGACATGGATAAAATGACTGGAAAGCCCCATCACTTTTCTACTTTACTTCATCATTTATTTAAAGGTCAGGGATCTAATGAAACATATGCTGATTTTTAGCTAGATTAGAAACTGCTATTTCCCGTACTGTAATTGGAGAAGAAGCCAAAAGGCAACTAGAGAAATTACTTGCTTATGATAATGCAAATCAGGAATGTCAAAAAGCTATAGCTCCAATTCGTGAGAAAGGGACTATTATTGATTATTTGAAGGCTTGTCGCAATCTAGGATTAGAAACTCAAAAGATGCAAATGGTAGCTGAAACAATCGCTGCTGCCTTAAGAAAGGGAAATAAAGGATGCTTTACATGTGGAAATAAGAACCGTTTAAAAAGGGATGGCCCTAAGAAAGCTTAAAAAAAAAAAAGAAAAGAGAAAATATATAAAAATAAAAAACCTCCAAAAATCTGCCCTCGCTACAGTAGAGGAATGCATTGGGCCAAAGATTGTAAGTCTAAATCTGGCATTGAAAGGAAACCTATTCCAGAAAACTGCAAGCAGGGACCCCCCAGGTCCCCTTCAGCAAAAACCTGAGACAAATTCCATCTTTTACCTGAAACCCTCAACATCTGGCAGTGCTGCCATCGATATACCAGCTTTGGTTTTAGATACTATGAAGTTAATGAGCTCTACTTAAATTCAAATTCACGTGAACTGAAAAATATTTATATAATTATTTAAATATGAATATAATTTAAATATAATTGTTTGCTAATCTAATTAAGACATGTCTTAAGTCATCAACATTATATAATACTTTTCTTATGCCTAGGTTTAAGGTAAACTAAATTTGTCAACAAAAAGGTAACTCTTTATATATATATATATATATATATATATATATATATATATGTATGAGATAAAAACTTTTGGATAAACTGTTAAAAGTAATTATAGTTTTAATAGAATAATCTATTATTATAATCTGTTATTATAATCTAAAATAGTCTCTTAGGATTAGAATAACTTAAATTTCTAGAGTTGTACTAAACTAAATAATAAAAGTTTATTAAACAGCTAGGTCATTTCCAAATAAAATAAGATTTTAAAACATTAATTACTAAACATTAAATTCCTCTTACAAAAAGTTTTTCTTACAGAAAAACTAAAGAGATTTTAAACTATTAATAAATATATTTTATAATGTATAATATATTGATATATATAAATATAAATATATTCACCAATCTATAAAATGCTAATATACAAGACACTTCATAGTTGCTAAGGAAAAGTGAGATATATGCTTTTAATAAAAAGATATAAGATATGACATACTGAGATATACATCCCACATTTTCCCTGGGGGCCACTGCTCATTTAACAAACAATACAATTATTAAAATAACTTGGAAGAATGACGAGCCTATTTGGACAGAGCAGTGGCCCCTCACGAAAGAGAAATTACAGGCGGCTAAGGAACTTATAGATGCACAACTAGAATTAAAACATATTGAAGAATCTTGTTCTCCTTGGAACTCTCCTATTTTTGTCATAAAAAAAAAAAAAAATCTAACAAATGGCGTCTCCTAACAGACCTTAGAAAAGTTAGTGCATCTGTGAAACCTATGGGTGCATTGCAACCAGGACAAGATTGCTTTTTTAATATACCTTTACACCCTTTAGACCAATAGAGATTCGCTTTCTCTCTCTCTTCTCCTAATCATATTAGACCTCATAAACGGTACCAATAGACTGTACTGCCACAAGAGATGATGAATTCTCCCACCATGTGTCAGTACTATGTAGCCAAAACCCTTGAGCCTGTGAGAAAGCAATTTCCTAACTTTCTTGTTATTCACTATATGGATGATATATTGTTTTCGGCTCCATCTATCTTAAACACTGAACACATGTTTGATGTAGCTCAACTATGCTTTAAAAACTCTAGATTAATCATTGCCCCTGAAAAAATTCAAACCTCTACACCTCACTATTACTTGGGGTTCGTTGTTAATAGGCAACACATTACTCCCGAACTAACTCAGATCCGTGCTGATAAATTATCAACCTTAAATGATTTTCAAAAGCTCTTAGGTGATATTAATTGGATTAGACCTTCTTTAGGCATTGCTAATTATCAACTGAATAGTCTATTTAGTACTTTAAAAGGAGATCCTGATTTAAATAGCCCTCATTCACTTTCTCAAGAGGCACGAGAAGAACTCTGTTTGGTGCAAAATAAATTACAAAAACAATTTCTTACTCGCATCAAAATAGATTTACCTCTAGAATTGTTTATACTCCCCTCTAATTCTCCCACAGGACTTATTGCCCAACAAGAACACCCAGTAAAATGGATCTATACCCGTTTTATGGAAATAAAGTCACTTACACCCGACCTTGATTTAATTGCTCTAATCGTTATCAGTGGAAGAATTAGGACTAAAACTCTAATTGGCTCCGATCCTCATAAAATTGTAATACCTATCAATAAATACATATTACAGGTATTCCTTATAATCCACAGACACAAGACATAGTCAAAACAAATACATCACACACTAAAGTTACAAATAAAAAAATTTTAAAAGGGGAATACACAGGTACACTACTGTCTTCCTTATCTAAAGCAGACTTTACTAGGTTCTAACATTTTCTAAACCTATAACTATTGTTACTACAGCTTTATTTGTTTTAAATTTTTTAACCTCTTCTTAAGATTCGACCCAAGGGGGGCCCCAGCATTCAAAATGGAGATGAAATAAGAACCCCAGGAAGAAGAAATTCCAATACGGGCCATGTCTGCTCCAAAAATCTCCAGAAAGCACCACCCTCGGCGGCATCACCCCGATGATCTCCTCACTTGGAGACAAATAAAAGCCCTACTAATCAAGCTGAAAATTTGGTCTCTCAACAAGGGTTGCCTCCGAGTCCTGAATACATTCTCCTGGCAATGCTCAGTCTTTTGGCCTGTGCCTCCCCCTGCTCAAGCTCAGACTAACACCCAACCCCCCTCTATTACAGGTGGTCGAATGGACAGAGAGAGGACCAATCATTTCAACTAATGACTCTATACATATGCTTTCTCCCCTAGTACATGAAAGGGCCTTCACACCCTGGGCAGGAAAGAAAACTAATTAATATTTCTTTAGGCTATGAAGTCCTTCCCTTGTGCATGGGCCCAGCAAAATTGTGCATAAACGTCAGCCGACAAATTTGGGCTGACAAACTTGGGCTTTCGTCCTGCCTCCAAAAGAAGACTTTCAGACACTGCTTGGATTATTTACTGCCCTTTCTTCATCTGTAAACCATGTTTATACTACTGAAACTTTAGGGAAAGAGTTAGGGAAAGAACAAAGAACTTTATGCAAAGGGTTTACGTATAAAAACTTTACTTATACTCCCATTCCTTGGGACAAATGTCAAACCAAATCAAGAAAATCAATGTTTGTGGCTAATCATACAATTGTTGATTGGGGGCCCCATGGTATGTGGTTATCTGACTGCTCAGATGATATTAACAACACTGTGTGTGATATGGAAGGTCACTGACACTATGATGGAACATTACTATGACAAACGACTTCTTGAGTGGCTTGACCGTGGATTAGCCCCACCTCCTCCTAAGATCATCCTCGATAAACAGAGTGGGTCTGAACAATGGGCCATTTGGAAACTTGCTGCGAGCATCAGAGCACCGAAGAACTTGGAACTTGGACCGGACATTTCATAGGGACCAGTCGTCATAGTAACTATTTCTTTTGCTACAGTCAGTCATATTTTATACAGGCCTGTGTCCCACTTCCTTTTGTTATAGCCATAGAAAATTTACAATTTAATAAGACTTTTACGTTCTGTAACTTGTATTAATTGCAAACTATATACTTGTATTAACTCCTCTATTTCTTTAAGCTTTTTGTGTTATTCCTGTTCACGTCAATCATAGTGCCTACAACTGGGAACAAATCAAATTTCATTTACAAAATATACGTGATAATGCCTCTCTGAATGTACAATTACTATAAAAGAAAATCTTTAAAACCTTTTCTAAAAATCTGCCCTCTTCCCCTAATTTGGAAACCTTAGCTGAACAAATTACCTGGGCTAGACCCACGAGGATGGTTTCAAAGTATTACCCACAGTATCGGGTCTGGAACTGTAGCTTTGGTGATTGTCTTGATAATTATATTTGTTGTTTACCATCGCCTTTCTATAAGGTTGGTTAATACTAACCAAACTCATTTGGTCAAGACCTTTTTTTTACAAATTTAATAAAATAGAGGGAATTGTCAGGAAGCATTTAACAAGAGGCTTCCTGTGTGCTGTTTTGGATCTGTCAGGAATTCTCTGCTCCTTATTAATTCCTGAAGAGGAGAGGCAAGCCTCTCCCGCGGGCTGAAGAATCCAGGCATTTCCTTCATTAGTTTTTCTATACAGTGATAAGTACCCTCTTCCTTCCTGTGAACCATATGGTAAAAGTGATTGTATACAACTCTCTCTCCCTTTAATATGGATCACCTATGTTTTGTAAGTCTGGAATTTTAATCTTTATCTTTGCTGAGAACAACTACCTTGTAAGACAGTCTATATGCCCACACCATGTTTGATTAAAACACCTTTGCTCCATCAGAGCTCTGGTCCCCGTGTATTTCTCTCTCTCTCTCTCTCTCTCTCTCTTTTTCAGGCTGATCCCTTGGAGAGCAGAGGCTCTCTTAGTTCACTTTCCTACCCGGGCTTCTAAGACCCTCTCGAGAAGGCGCTCTCCATCTTCACTCCATCGAGAGGGCACCTGAGGCCTCCGTGAACAGAGCAAGTCCCGTCTCAGGGGCTTTATTGGCTTTCTGCATAAATCAAGGAATATCAGCCTTTTTCTCTCCTTTACCTTCTTATCGTCGACTCTAGACCACCAGGTTCCAGTCCATTAAAGGACTTCAACAAGGTGAGAGCAGCCAGGGACTACGCCCATCGGATTGGCCCTCACCCAGTGAAGCATTGGGGTTGAGTTTCATTTTGTTAGCATAGTTGTGGGCCCTGCTGGCCAGGGCATTTTGGCCTTAGTGGGCAGGATCGACCCCAGCAGTTTACCTTGTAAGAGGTTGTGCAGGTGCCACGTAGAGGATGGGCGGGGGCCCCACAAGAAGGGAAACACTGGCTGGAGGAGTCACGGGGGCATGTGGACTGAGCTATCAAGTCAGTCCTTGAAGCAGAAAGGCTAAGCCCCTTAACGTCTCCCTTCTTCCAAGGAAAGAATACACTGGCTGGAGGAGTCTCTGGGGCATGAGGATCGAGCTAGAGAGTCAGTCCTTGAAGCAGAAAGGCTAAGCCCGTTAATGTCTCCCATCTTACAAACCACAGAGCAATGTGTCCAGTGTTTTAATGACGGGTACCTACTGCTTACGTGTATGACATACACCCTCATAGCTTCACATGTCTACTACATGCCTCTTACAAGTGCTGGGCACTGTTCTGGGTGCTGGACACCCAGTATGTAGTAGGGGATACGTAGCCCAGGATCTTTCTGTTTCTGCAAAGAAAAACAGAAGAACGAAAGACTCCTTGTGGTTCAGCTTGAGCAAGTTCACCACGTGGAGGGCCCTGCGTGCATGTAAATTGTGGTAAAATACATATAACATAAATTTTACATTTTACCCAGTTGACTGAATGACTGGGTGGCTTCAGTGGAGTCAGGCTAACAGATGGCCTTGGGGTGCCATCTGCCTTTGTCCCAGAGGAACACTCCAAAGCTTGGTGGCCTTGTAGACCTTCCCTTTATTCTTCACTCTCCCCAGTGGCTCTAGGTCATTGGTCTGTGTGTCATTTAAGAATCTCTTTATCCACTTTGTTGCTAGGTTTATGTTTTGGAAAGCTTCTCAGGCGTCCCTGGGTCTTGAGAAGGCAGGCTTGGATTCCGGGTTCTCCCCTGCTGCGTGCCTGCCAGGTCGAGGTGGAGGCCAAAGGCCAGTCTGAGTTGTGGTGGTCTGTGTGGTCTTGGGGTCAGTGGACCCCCTCTTCTCTGGAGGGGCAAGGAGATCCTCTGTGTGAAGCCTGGAGAGACTTGACAGGGTCAGTCTTCACAGTCTTGCTCTCTTTTTAATTTATGTTTGCATTTAGTTTCTCATTTAAGTGTTTTCTAGGAGTTTCCAACTCCTAGTGTAGAACTCAAAACATGCAGGGAGCAGCTTCTTAAAAGAGAAGGAGAAATTGCTGAACTGAAAGCAGAAAGAAGCAACACCAGGGTCAGCAGGGGGATTCTCACGTGTTGACATTTGCCCCACGTGGGTCACCGCTAGCCTCCGTGTTGCTGTCTTTAAACTCTTGTCTGATTTTCAAGTCATTTTTCACATCTTCCCACTGAGAAGACCAGGGTGGATCAGTTTGTGGTTCTCATACCTTACTTCAAATTTATGATGAGAGCTAATGTAATTTTAGTGCCTTTGAGAGGGGAGTTCTCAGCTTACATTTTTGTCCATGCTACACTTTGTGTGGGATCTTAGTTCCCCAATCAGGGATTAAAACCCATGACCCCTGCAGAAGGGTGGAGTCGTAACTACTGGGCCCCTGGGGAAGTCCACTCTTAACTTTAGACTGAACTGGCAGGATTCCAACGTGCCTTAGCATGTTTCCAGCTGTAGCGTGAGGCTGAAAGGAGCTGTCGGGCCTGAAGTCAAGCATGAGGTTGAAAGTGCCCCTTTGGCCCTGCCCTGCAGCTGCTGTTGGAGCACCTGGGGTTACTGGTTGCCCGGTACATTCCATCCTTCCGGATTACAGTGGGCAAGCGGCAGGCACAGTCCCCAGCTAACGTGACCAGCGAGGTGGAGGTGCTCAGGGCACTGAAACTGCTGTTTGAGCACCACAAGGCCCTGGACGAGAAGGTACCAGCCACCCATCCATCCTGGATTTGTACACTTAGTGCCTTGTTTTGACCTCACCGAGTGCCTGGAAGTGCTGTGTTCCTTCCCTCTCAAAACAGGGCTAAGGCTTCCTTTCCCCCTTAGGGACTCTCCTACGGCTCTCTAAGCCATGAGGAAGACCTGACTAAGGTGATTGCACTCAGGAAGTCATAGAAAAGCAGTCACAGGAGGAGAGCCAGTTGAAGGAGCGCCTGGCAGCCCTCTCTTTCCACGTTACAGATCTGGAGGAAGACCTGGACACGGCCAGGAAGGACCTCCTCAAGTCTAAGGACAGGAACACGAAACTGCAGTGGGACATCCGCGAAGTGAGTGACGGCGGTCGTGTCTGCCTGAGGTGGACTGTGGGTCCCTTCTTCTCCCGGTGATCTCAGCCTTGGGATGGCTGCGTGAGTAAGAGCAGAGCACTGCAGAGACCACAACTGGCTGCCTCCCCACCTCTGCGTCGAGCTCTCTGGGGTAGAAGAGGCCTGGTCCAGGCAGTCCGTTGGCAGTGGACCAACACGAGGGCAGCCCTGGCACTGTGCTGCACCCTGGGTGTGGACTCCTCCTTTCCACAAGTTCTAGGGGGCCCAGTGTGCTCCTTTTGTAAAAAGTCATTCATCCATTCATTCATTTCTTGGCGTATAGTGGCTTTACACTGCTATGCCAATTTCTGCTGTACAGCAAAGTGAATCAATCATCGATCTATCTATCTATCTATCTGCCTCTCTTTTAGATTTCCTGCCCATTTACTTCACCACAGAGCACTGAGTAGACTTCCCTGTGCTGTACACTAGGTCCTTACTCATGGACTTTATGTGTAGTATCAGTACTGTATATATGTCAACCCCAGTCTCCCAGTTCATCCCCGCCTCCACCTGCCTGTTGAATGCTGAAATTTCCTTCTGATTCCCTCAGACGAGTCTGGTGACATCTGTGGAGCCCGTTCTCTCAGAGAGATGGGAGCATGCTGTGTGGGCTCTGCTGAGGCAGCTTGCCTGGCCATCTTCTCTAGTTTTCTGAGGTTCCGCTCCTTGAAGGGATGTGTGCCAGTGATACCGGCGGTCAGACAAGTCGTGGCGTCTGCTCACCCTGGGATCCTCAGGCCCGAGCTGTGTGACCGTGTGGAATCATAATGTTTCTGGCGGTCGTGTCTGCGGGGGTCATGATTTATGAGAAACGTCCCGGGGATGTGGCGCTGCTGGGGGAATCGTCCCCACTGCCAGCCAGCCAGCCAGCCAGCCACCCTGTCCTTCTGGTGGGGAAGTGTTGCCCCGCGCTGCCAGTGGGCAGTGGCTGGGGATGGAGAGTCAGGCGGGGTTGTGCTGGCGCGGCTGTTGGGAGCGTTGCCCGGAGCCCCGTGAGCAGCTGTGGGGCCGTCCGTTGGTGGGCGGCCTGCGGTGTCAGGCGCGCTCGCAAACCCTCCCAGAGCAGGGTCACTAACAGCATGTAAATTGTGGTAAAATACATATAACATAAATTTTACATTTTACCCAGTTGACTGAATGACTGGGTGGCTTCAGTGGAGTCAGGCTAACAGATGGCCTTGGGGTGCCATCTGCCTTTGTCCCAGAGGAACACTCCAAAGCTTGGTGGCCTTGTAGACCTTCCCTTTATTCTTCACTCTCCCCAGTGGCTCTAGGTCATTGGTCTGTGTGTCATTTAAGAATCTCTTTATCCACTTTGTTGCTAGGTTTATGTTTTGGAAAGCTTCTCAGGCGTCCCTGGGTCTTGAGAAGGCAGGCTTGGATTCCGGGTTCTCCCCTGCTGCGTGCCTGCCAGGTCGAGGTGGAGGCCAAAGGCCAGTCTGAGTTGTGGTGGTCTGTGTGGTCTTGGGGTCAGTGGACCCCCTCTTCTCTGGAGGGGCAAGGAGATCCTCTGTGTGAAGCCTGGAGAGACTTGACAGGGTCAGTCTTCACAGTCTTGCTCTCTTTTTAATTTATGTTTGCATTTAGTTTCTCATTTAAGTGTTTTCTAGGAGTTTCCAACTCCTAGTGTAGAACTCAAAACATGCAGGGAGCAGCTTCTTAAAAGAGAAGGAGAAATTGCTGAACTGAAAGCAGAAAGAAGCAACACCAGGGTCAGCAGGGGGATTCTCACGTGTTGACATTTGCCCCACGTGGGTCACCGCTAGCCTCCGTGTTGCTGTCTTTAAACTCTTGTCTGATTTTCAAGTCATTTTTCACATCTTCCCACTGAGAAGACCAGGGTGGATCAGTTTGTGGTTCTCATACCTTACTTCAAATTTATGATGAGAGCTAATGTAATTTTAGTGCCTTTGAGAGGGGAGTTCTCAGCTTACATTTTTGTCCATGCTACACTTTGTGTGGGATCTTAGTTCCCCAATCAGGGATTAAAACCCATGACCCCTGCAGAAGGGTGGAGTCGTAACTACTGGGCCCCTGGGGAAGTCCACTCTTAACTTTAGACTGAACTGGCAGGATTCCAACGTGCCTTAGCATGTTTCCAGCTGTAGCGTGAGGCTGAAAGGAGCTGTCGGGCCTGAAGTCAAGCATGAGGTTGAAAGTGCCCCTTTGGCCCTGCCCTGCAGCTGCTGTTGGAGCACCTGGGGTTACTGGTTGCCCGGTACATTCCATCCTTCCGGATTACAGTGGGCAAGCGGCAGGCACAGTCCCCAGCTAACGTGACCAGCGAGGTGGAGGTGCTCAGGGCACTGAAACTGCTGTTTGAGCACCACAAGGCCCTGGACGAGAAGGTACCAGCCACCCATCCATCCTGGATTTGTACACTTAGTGCCTTGTTTTGACCTCACCGAGTGCCTGGAAGTGCTGTGTTCCTTCCCTCTCAAAACAGGGCTAAGGCTTCCTTTCCCCCTTAGGGACTCTCCTACGGCTCTCTAAGCCATGAGGAAGACCTGACTAAGGTGATTGCACTCAGGAAGTCATAGAAAAGCAGTCACAGGAGGAGAGCCAGTTGAAGGAGCGCCTGGCAGCCCTCTCTTTCCACGTTACAGATCTGGAGGAAGACCTGGACACGGCCAGGAAGGACCTCCTCAAGTCTAAGGACAGGAACACGAAACTGCAGTGGGACATCCGCGAAGTGAGTGACGGCGGTCGTGTCTGCCTGAGGTGGACTGTGGGTCCCTTCTTCTCCCGGTGATCTCAGCCTTGGGATGGCTGCGTGAGTAAGAGCAGAGCACTGCAGAGACCACAACTGGCTGCCTCCCCACCTCTGCGTCGAGCTCTCTGGGGTAGAAGAGGCCTGGTCCAGGCAGTCCGTTGGCAGTGGACCAACACGAGGGCAGCCCTGGCACTGTGCTGCACCCTGGGTGTGGACTCCTCCTTTCCACAAGTTCTAGGGGGCCCAGTGTGCTCCTTTTGTAAAAAGTCATTCATCCATTCATTCATTTCTTGGCGTATAGTGGCTTTACACTGCTATGCCAATTTCTGCTGTACAGCAAAGTGAATCAATCATCTATCTATCTATCTATCTATCTGCCTCTCTTTTAGATTTCCTGCCCATTTACTTCACCACAGAGCACTGAGTAGACTTCCCTGTGCTGTACACTAGGTCCTTACTCATGGACTTTATGTGTAGTATCAGTACTGTATATATGTCAACCCCAGTCTCCCAGTTCATCCCCGCCTCCACCTGCCTGTTGAATGCTGAAATTTCCTTCTGATTCCCTCAGACGAGTCTGGTGACATCTGTGGAGCCCGTTCTCTCAGAGAGATGGGAGCATGCTGTGTGGGCTCTGCTGAGGCAGCTTGCCTGGCCATCTTCTCTAGTTTTCTGAGGTTCCGCTCCTTGAAGGGATGTGTGCCAGTGATACCGGCGGTCAGACAAGTCGTGGCGTCTGCTCACCCTGGGATCCTCAGGCCCGAGCTGTGTGACCGTGTGGAATCATAATGTTTCTGGCGGTCGTGTCTGCGGGGGTCATGATTTATGAGAAACGTCCCGGGGATGTGGCGCTGCTGGGGGAATCGTCCCCACTGCCAGCCAGCCAGCCAGCCAGCCACCCTGTCCTTCTGGTGGGGAAGTGTTGCCCCGCGCTGCCAGTGGGCAGTGGCTGGGGATGGAGAGTCAGGCGGGGTTGTGCTGGCGCGGCTGTTGGGAGCGTTGCCCGGAGCCCCGTGAGCAGCTGTGGGGCCGTCCGTTGGTGGGCGGCCTGCGGTGTCAGGCGCGCTCGCAAACCCTCCCAGAGCAGGGTCACTAACAGCATGTAAATTGTGGTAAAATACATATAACATAAATTTTACATTTTACCCAGTTGACTGAATGACTGGGTGGCTTCAGTGGAGTCAGGCTAACAGATGGCCTTGGGGTGCCATCTGCCTTTGTCCCAGAGGAACACTCCAAAGCTTGGTGGCCTTGTAGACCTTCCCTTTATTCTTCACTCTCCCCAGTGGCTCTAGGTCATTGGTCTGTGTGTCATTTAAGAATCTCTTTATCCACTTTGTTGCTAGGTTTATGTTTTGGAAAGCTTCTCAGGCGTCCCTGGGTCTTGAGAAGGCAGGCTTGGATTCCGGGTTCTCCCCTGCTGCGTGCCTGCCAGGTCGAGGTGGAGGCCAAAGGCCAGTCTGAGTTGTGGTGGTCTGTGTGGTCTTGGGGTCAGTGGACCCCCTCTTCTCTGGAGGGGCAAGGAGATCCTCTGTGTGAAGCCTGGAGAGACTTGACAGGGTCAGTCTTCACAGTCTTGCTCTCTTTTTAATTTATGTTTGCATTTAGTTTCTCATTTAAGTGTTTTCTAGGAGTTTCCAACTCCTAGTGTAGAACTCAAAACATGCAGGGAGCAGCTTCTTAAAAGAGAAGGAGAAATTGCTGAACTGAAAGCAGAAAGAAGCAACACCAGGGTCAGCAGGGGGATTCTCACGTGTTGACATTTGCCCCACGTGGGTCACCGCTAGCCTCCGTGTTGCTGTCTTTAAACTCTTGTCTGATTTTCAAGTCATTTTTCACATCTTCCCACTGAGAAGACCAGGGTGGATCAGTTTGTGGTTCTCATACCTTACTTCAAATTTATGATGAGAGCTAATGTAATTTTAGTGCCTTTGAGAGGGGAGTTCTCAGCTTACATTTTTGTCCATGCTACACTTTGTGTGGGATCTTAGTTCCCCAATCAGGGATTAAAACCCATGACCCCTGCAGAAGGGTGGAGTCGTAACTACTGGGCCCCTGGGGAAGTCCACTCTTAACTTTAGACTGAACTGGCAGGATTCCAACGTGCCTTAGCATGTTTCCAGCTGTAGCGTGAGGCTGAAAGGAGCTATCGGGCCTGAAGTCAAGCATGAGGTTGAAAGTGCCCCTTTGGCCCTGCCCTGCAGCTGCTGTTGGAGCACCTGGGGTTACTGGTTGCCCGGTACATTCCATCCTTCCGGATTACAGTGGGCAAGCGGCAGGCACAGTCCCCAGCTAACGTGACCAGCGAGGTGGAGGTGCTCAGGGCACTGAAACTGCTGTTTGAGCACCACAAGGCCCTGGACGAGAAGGTACCAGCCACCCATCCATCCTGGATTTGTACACTTAGTGCCTTGTTTTGACCTCACCGAGTGCCTGGAAGTGCTGTGTTCCTTCCCTCTCAAAACAGGGCTAAGGCTTCCTTTCCCCCTTAGGGACTCTCCTACGGCTCTCTAAGCCATGAGGAAGACCTGACTAAGGTGATTGCACTCAGGAAGTCATAGAAAAGCAGTCACAGGAGGAGAGCCAGTTGAAGGAGCGCCTGGCAGCCCTCTCTTTCCACGTTACAGATCTGGAGGAAGACCTGGACACGGCCAGGAAGGACCTCCTCAAGTCTAAGGACAGGAACACGAAACTGCAGTGGGACATCCGCGAAGTGAGTGACGGCGGTCGTGTCTGCCTGAGGTGGACTGTGGGTCCCTTCTTCTCCCGGTGATCTCAGCCTTGGGATGGCTGCGTGAGTAAGAGCAGAGCACTGCAGAGACCACAACTGGCTGCCTCCCCACCTCTGCGTCGAGCTCTCTGGGGTAGAAGAGGCCTGGTCCAGGCAGTCCGTTGGCAGTGGACCAACACGAGGGCAGCCCTGGCACTGTGCTGCACCCTGGGTGTGGACTCCTCCTTTCCACAAGTTCTAGGGGGCCCAGTGTGCTCCTTTTGTAAAAAGTCATTCATCCATTCATTCATTTCTTGGCGTATAGTGGCTTTACACTGCTATGCCAATTTCTGCTGTACAGCAAAGTGAATCAATCATCTATCTATCTATCTATCTATCTGCCTCTCTTTTAGATTTCCTGCCCATTTACTTCACCACAGAGCACTGAGTAGACTTCCCTGTGCTGTACACTAGGTCCTTACTCATGGACTTTATGTGTAGTATCAGTACTGTATATATGTCAACCCCAGTCTCCCAGTTCATCCCCGCCTCCACCTGCCTGTTGAATGCTGAAATTTCCTTCTGATTCCCTCAGACGAGTCTGGTGACATCTGTGGAGCCCGTTCTCTCAGAGAGATGGGAGCATGCTGTGTGGGCTCTGCTGAGGCAGCTTGCCTGGCCATCTTCTCTAGTTTTCTGAGGTTCCGCTCCTTGAAGGGATGTGTGCCAGTGATACCGGCGGTCAGACAAGTCGTGGCGTCTGCTCACCCTGGGATCCTCAGGCCCGAGCTGTGTGACCGTGTGGAATCATAATGTTTCTGGCGGTCGTGTCTGCGGGGGTCATGATTTATGAGAAACGTCCCGGGGATGTGGCGCTGCTGGGGGAATCGTCCCCACTGCCAGCCAGCCAGCCAGCCAGCCACCCTGTCCTTCTGGTGGGGAAGTGTTGCCCCGCGCTGCCAGTGGGCAGTGGCTGGGGATGGAGAGTCAGGCGGGGTTGTGCTGGCGCGGCTGTTGGGAGCGTTGCCCGGAGCCCCGTGAGCAGCTGTGGGGCCGTCCGTTGGTGGGCGGCCTGCGGTGTCAGGCGCGCTCGCAAACCCTCCCAGAGCAGGGTCACTAACAGCATGTAAATTGTGGTAAAATACATATAACATAAATTTTACATTTTACCCAGTTGACTGAATGACTGGGTGGCTTCAGTGGAGTCAGGCTAACAGATGGCCTTGGGGTGCCATCTGCCTTTGTCCCAGAGGAACACTCCAAAGCTTGGTGGCCTTGTAGACCTTCCCTTTATTCTTCACTCTCCCCAGTGGCTCTAGGTCATTGGTCTGTGTGTCATTTAAGAATCTCTTTATCCACTTTGTTGCTAGGTTTATGTTTTGGAAAGCTTCTCAGGCGTCCCTGGGTCTTGAGAAGGCAGGCTTGGATTCCGGGTTCTCCCCTGCTGCGTGCCTGCCAGGTCGAGGTGGAGGCCAAAGGCCAGTCTGAGTTGTGGTGGTCTGTGTGGTCTTGGGGTCAGTGGACCCCCTCTTCTCTGGAGGGGCAAGGAGATCCTCTGTGTGAAGCCTGGAGAGACTTGACAGGGTCAGTCTTCACAGTCTTGCTCTCTTTTTAATTTATGTTTGCATTTAGTTTCTCATTTAAGTGTTTTCTAGGAGTTTCCAACTCCTAGTGTAGAACTCAAAACATGCAGGGAGCAGCTTCTTAAAAGAGAAGGAGAAATTGCTGAACTGAAAGCAGAAAGAAGCAACACCAGGGTCAGCAGGGGGATTCTCACGTGTTGACATTTGCCCCACGTGGGTCACCGCTAGCCTCCGTGTTGCTGTCTTTAAACTCTTGTCTGATTTTCAAGTCATTTTTCACATCTTCCCACTGAGAAGACCAGGGTGGATCAGTTTGTGGTTCTCATACCTTACTTCAAATTTATGATGAGAGCTAATGTAATTTTAGTGCCTTTGAGAGGGGAGTTCTCAGCTTACATTTTTGTCCATGCTACACTTTGTGTGGGATCTTAGTTCCCCAATCAGGGATTAAAACCCATGACCCCTGCAGAAGGGTGGAGTCGTAACTACTGGGCCCCTGGGGAAGTCCACTCTTAACTTTAGACTGAACTGGCAGGATTCCAACGTGCCTTAGCATGTTTCCAGCTGTAGCGTGAGGCTGAAAGGAGCTGTCGGGCCTGAAGTCAAGCATGAGGTTGAAAGTGCCCCTTTGGCCCTGCCCTGCAGCTGCTGTTGGAGCACCTGGGGTTACTGGTTGCCCGGTACATTCCATCCTTCCGGATTACAGTGGGCAAGCGGCAGGCACAGTCCCCAGCTAACGTGACCAGCGAGGTGGAGGTGCTCAGGGCACTGAAACTGCTGTTTGAGCACCACAAGGCCCTGGACGAGAAGGTACCAGCCACCCATCCATCCTGGATTTGTACACTTAGTGCCTTGTTTTGACCTCACCGAGTGCCTGGAAGTGCTGTGTTCCTTCCCTCTCAAAACAGGGCTAAGGCTTCCTTTCCCCCTTAGGGACTCTCCTACGGCTCTCTAAGCCATGAGGAAGACCTGACTAAGGTGATTGCACTCAGGAAGTCATAGAAAAGCAGTCACAGGAGGAGAGCCAGTTGAAGGAGCGCCTGGCAGCCCTCTCTTTCCACGTTACAGATCTGGAGGAAGACCTGGACACGGCCAGGAAGGACCTCCTCAAGTCTAAGGACAGGAACACGAAACTGCAGTGGGACATCCGCGAAGTGAGTGACGGCGGTCGTGTCTGCCTGAGGTGGACTGTGGGTCCCTTCTTCTCCCGGTGATCTCAGCCTTGGGATGGCTGCGTGAGTAAGAGCAGAGCACTGCAGAGACCACAACTGGCTGCCTCCCCACCTCTGCGTCGAGCTCTCTGGGGTAGAAGAGGCCTGGTCCAGGCAGTCCGTTGGCAGTGGACCAACACGAGGGCAGCCCTGGCACTGTGCTGCACCCTGGGTGTGGACTCCTCCTTTCCACAAGTTCTAGGGGGCCCAGTGTGCTCCTTTTGTAAAAAGTCATTCATCCATTCATTCATTTCTTGGCGTATAGTGGCTTTACACTGCTATGCCAATTTCTGCTGTACAGCAAAGTGAATCAATCATCTATCTATCTATCTATCTATCTGCCTCTCTTTTAGATTTCCTGCCCATTTACTTCACCACAGAGCACTGAGTAGACTTCCCTGTGCTGTACACTAGGTCCTTACTCATGGACTTTATGTGTAGTATCAGTACTGTATATATGTCAACCCCAGTCTCCCAGTTCATCCCCGCCTCCACCTGCCTGTTGAATGCTGAAATTTCCTTCTGATTCCCTCAGACGAGTCTGGTGACATCTGTGGAGCCCGTTCTCTCAGAGAGATGGGAGCATGCTGTGTGGGCTCTGCTGAGGCAGCTTGCCTGGCCATCTTCTCTAGTTTTCTGAGGTTCCGCTCCTTGAAGGGATGTGTGCCAGTGATACCGGCGGTCAGACAAGTCGTGGCGTCTGCTCACCCTGGGATCCTCAGGCCCGAGCTGTGTGACCGTGTGGAATCATAATGTTTCTGGCGGTCGTGTCTGCGGGGGTCATGATTTATGAGAAACGTCCCGGGGATGTGGCGCTGCTGGGGGAATCGTCCCCACTGCCAGCCAGCCAGCCAGCCAGCCACCCTGTCCTTCTGGTGGGGAAGTGTTGCCCCGCGCTGCCAGTGGGCAGTGGCTGGGGATGGAGAGTCAGGCGGGGTTGTGCTGGCGCGGCTGTTGGGAGCGTTGCCCGGAGCCCCGTGAGCAGCTGTGGGGCCGTCCGTTGGTGGGCGGCCTGCGGTGTCAGGCGCGCTCGCAAACCCTCCCAGAGCAGGGTCACTAACAGCATGTAAATTGTGGTAAAATACATATAACATAAATTTTACATTTTACCCAGTTGACTGAATGACTGGGTGGCTTCAGTGGAGTCAGGCTAACAGATGGCCTTGGGGTGCCATCTGCCTTTGTCCCAGAGGAACACTCCAAAGCTTGGTGGCCTTGTAGACCTTCCCTTTATTCTTCACTCTCCCCAGTGGCTCTAGGTCATTGGTCTGTGTGTCATTTAAGAATCTCTTTATCCACTTTGTTGCTAGGTTTATGTTTTGGAAAGCTTCTCAGGCGTCCCTGGGTCTTGAGAAGGCAGGCTTGGATTCCGGGTTCTCCCCTGCTGCGTGCCTGCCAGGTCGAGGTGGAGGCCAAAGGCCAGTCTGAGTTGTGGTGGTCTGTGTGGTCTTGGGGTCAGTGGACCCCCTCTTCTCTGGAGGGGCAAGGAGATCCTCTGTGTGAAGCCTGGAGAGACTTGACAGGGTCAGTCTTCACAGTCTTGCTCTCTTTTTAATTTATGTTTGCATTTAGTTTCTCATTTAAGTGTTTTCTAGGAGTTTCCAACTCCTAGTGTAGAACTCAAAACATGCAGGGAGCAGCTTCTTAAAAGAGAAGGAGAAATTGCTGAACTGAAAGCAGAAAGAAGCAACACCAGGGTCAGCAGGGGGATTCTCACGTGTTGACATTTGCCCCACGTGGGTCACCGCTAGCCTCCGTGTTGCTGTCTTTAAACTCTTGTCTGATTTTCAAGTCATTTTTCACATCTTCCCACTGAGAAGACCAGGGTGGATCAGTTTGTGGTTCTCATACCTTACTTCACATTTATGATGAGAGCTAATGTAATTTTAGTGCCTTTGAGAGGGGAGTTCTCAGCTTACATTTTTGTCCATGCTACACTTTGTGTGGGATCTTAGTTCCCCAATCAGGGATTAAAACCCATGACCCCTGCAGAAGGGTGGAGTCGTAACTACTGGGCCCCTGGGGAAGTCCACTCTTAACTTTAGACTGAACTGGCAGGATTCCAACGTGCCTTAGCATGTTTCCAGCTGTAGCGTGAGGCTGAAAGGAGCTGTCGGGCCTGAAGTCAAGCATGAGGTTGAAAGTGCCCCTTTGGCCCTGCCCTGCAGCTGCTGTTGGAGCACCTGGGGTTACTGGTTGCCCGGTACATTCCATCCTTCCGGATTACAGTGGGCAAGCGGCAGGCACAGTCCCCAGCTAACGTGACCAGCGAGGTGGAGGTGCTCAGGGCACTGAAACTGCTGTTTGAGCACCACAAGGCCCTGGACGAGAAGGTACCAGCCACCCATCCATCCTGGATTTGTACACTTAGTGCCTTGTTTTGACCTCACCGAGTGCCTGGAAGTGCTGTGTTCCTTCCCTCTCAAAACAGGGCTAAGGCTTCCTTTCCCCCTTAGGGACTCTCCTACGGCTCTCTAAGCCATGAGGAAGACCTGACTAAGGTGATTGCACTCAGGAAGTCATAGAAAAGCAGTCACAGGAGGAGAGCCAGTTGAAGGAGCGCCTGGCAGCCCTCTCTTTCCACGTTACAGATCTGGAGGAAGACCTGGACACGGCCAGGAAGGACCTCCTCAAGTCTAAGGACAGGAACACGAAACTGCAGTGGGACATCCGCGAAGTGAGTGACGGCGGTCGTGTCTGCCTGAGGTGGACTGTGGGTCCCTTCTTCTCCCGGTGATCTCAGCCTTGGGATGGCTGCGTGAGTAAGAGCAGAGCACTGCAGAGACCACAACTGGCTGCCTCCCCACCTCTGCGTCGAGCTCTCTGGGGTAGAAGAGGCCTGGTCCAGGCAGTCCGTTGGCAGTGGACCAACACGAGGGCAGCCCTGGCACTGTGCTGCACCCTGGGTGTGGACTCCTCCTTTCCACAAGTTCTAGGGGGCCCAGTGTGCTCCTTTTGTAAAAAGTCATTCATCCATTCATTCATTTCTTGGCGTATAGTGGCTTTACACTGCTATGCCAATTTCTGCTGTACAGCAAAGTGAATCAATCATCTATCTATCTATCTATCTATCTGCCTCTCTTTTAGATTTCCTGCCCATTTACTTCACCACAGAGCACTGAGTAGACTTCCCTGTGCTGTACACTAGGTCCTTACTCATGGACTTTATGTGTAGTATCAGTACTGTATATATGTCAACCCCAGTCTCCCAGTTCATCCCCGCCTCCACCTGCCTGTTGAATGCTGAAATTTCCTTCTGATTCCCTCAGACGAGTCTGGTGACATCTGTGGAGCCCGTTCTCTCAGAGAGATGGGAGCATGCTGTGTGGGCTCTGCTGAGGCAGCTTGCCTGGCCATCTTCTCTAGTTTTCTGAGGTTCCGCTCCTTGAAGGGATGTGTGCCAGTGATACCGGCGGTCAGACAAGTCGTGGCGTCTGCTCACCCTGGGATCCTCAGGCCCGAGCTGTGTGACCGTGTGGAATCATAATGTTTCTGGCGGTCGTGTCTGCGGGGGTCATGATTTATGAGAAACATCCCGGGGATGTGGCGCTGCTGGGGGAATCGTCCCCACTGCCAGCCAGCCAGCCAGCCAGCCACCCTGTCCTTCTGGTGGGGAAGTGTTGCCCCGCGCTGCCAGGGGGCAGTGGCTGGGGATGGAGAGTCAGGCGGGGTTGTGCTGGCGCGGCTGTTGGGAGCGTTGCCCGGAGCCCCGTGAGCAGCTGTGGGGCCGTCCGTTGGTGGGCGGCCTGCGGTGTCAGGCGCGCTCGCAAACCCTCCCAGAGCAGGGTCACTAACAGCATGTAAATTGTGGTAAAATACATATAACATAAATTTTACATTTTACCCAGTTGACTGAATGACTGGGTGGCTTCAGTGGAGTCAGGCTAACAGATGGCCTTGGGGTGCCATCTGCCTTTGTCCCAGAGGAACACTCCAAAGCTTGGTGGCCTTGTAGACCTTCCCTTTATTCTTCACTCTCCCCAGTGGCTCTAGGTCATTGGTCTGTGTGTCATTTAAGAATCTCTTTATCCACTTTGTTGCTAGGTTTATGTTTTGGAAAGCTTCTCAGGCGTCCCTGGGTCTTGAGAAGGCAGGCTTGGATTCCGGGTTCTCCCCTGCTGCGTGCCTGCCAGGTCGAGGTGGAGGCCAAAGGCCAGTCTGAGTTGTGGTGGTCTGTGTGGTCTTGGGGTCAGTGGACCCCCTCTTCTCTGGAGGGGCAAGGAGATCCTCTGTGTGAAGCCTGGAGAGACTTGACAGGGTCAGTCTTCACAGTCTTGCTCTCTTTTTAATTTATGTTTGCATTTAGTTTCTCATTTAAGTGTTTTCTAGGAGTTTCCAACTCCTAGTGTAGAACTCAAAACATGCAGGGAGCAGCTTCTTAAAAGAGAAGGAGAAATTGCTGAACTGAAAGCAGAAAGAAGCAACACCAGGGTCAGCAGGGGGATTCTCACGTGTTGACATTTGCCCCACGTGGGTCACCGCTAGCCTCCGTGTTGCTGTCTTTAAACTCTTGTCTGATTTTCAAGTCATTTTTCACATCTTCCCACTGAGAAGACCAGGGTGGATCAGTTTGTGGTTCTCATACCTTACTTCACATTTATGATGAGAGCTAATGTAATTTTAGTGCCTTTGAGAGGGGAGTTCTCAGCTTACATTTTTGTCCATGCTACACTTTGTGTGGGATCTTAGTTCCCCAATCAGGGATTAAAACCCATGACCCCTGCAGAAGGGTGGAGTCGTAACTACTGGGCCCCTGGGGAAGTCCACTCTTAACTTTAGACTGAACTGGCAGGATTCCAACGTGCCTTAGCATGTTTCCAGCTGTAGCGTGAGGCTGAAAGGAGCTATCGGGCCTGAAGTCAAGCATGAGGTTGAAAGTGCCCCTTTGGCCCTGCCCTGCAGCTGCTGTTGGAGCACCTGGGGTTACTGGTTGCCCGGTACATTCCATCCTTCCGGATTACAGTGGGCAAGCGGCAGGCACAGTCCCCAGCTAACGTGACCAGCGAGGTGGAGGTGCTCAGGGCACTGAAACTGCTGTTTGAGCACCACAAGGCCCTGGACGAGAAGGTACCAGCCACCCATCCATCCTGGATTTGTACACTTAGTGCCTTGTTTTGACCTCACCGAGTGCCTGGAAGTGCTGTGTTCCTTCCCTCTCAAAACAGGGCTAAGGCTTCCTTTCCCCCTTAGGGACTCTCCTACGGCTCTCTAAGCCATGAGGAAGACCTGACTAAGGTGATTGCACTCAGGAAGTCATAGAAAAGCAGTCACAGGAGGAGAGCCAGTTGAAGGAGCGCCTGGCAGCCCTCTCTTTCCACGTTACAGATCTGGAGGAAGACCTGGACACGGCCAGGAAGGACCTCCTCAAGTCTAAGGACAGGAACACGAAACTGCAGTGGGACATCCGCGAAGTGAGTGACGGCGGTCGTGTCTGCCTGAGGTGGACTGTGGGTCCCTTCTTCTCCCGGTGATCTCAGCCTTGGGATGGCTGCGTGAGTAAGAGCAGAGCACTGCAGAGACCACAACTGGCTGCCTCCCCACCTCTGCGTCGAGCTCTCTGGGGTAGAAGAGGCCTGGTCCAGGCAGTCCGTTGGCAGTGGACCAACACGAGGGCAGCCCTGGCACTGTGCTGCACCCTGGGTGTGGACTCCTCCTTTCCACAAGTTCTAGGGGGCCCAGTGTGCTCCTTTTGTAAAAAGTCATTCATCCATTCATTCATTTCTTGGCGTATAGTGGCTTTACACTGCTATGCCAATTTCTGCTGTACAGCAAAGTGAATCAATCATCTATCTATCTATCTATCTATCTGCCTCTCTTTTAGATTTCCTGCCCATTTACTTCACCACAGAGCACTGAGTAGACTTCCCTGTGCTGTACACTAGGTCCTTACTCATGGGCTTTATGTGTAGTATCAGTACTGTATATATGTCAACCCCAGTCTCCCAGTTCATCCCCGCCTCCACCTGCCTGTTGAATGCTGAAATTTCCTTCTGATTCCCTCAGACGAGTCTGGTGACATCTGTGGAGCCCGTTCTCTCAGAGAGATGGGAGCATGCTGTGTGGGCTCTGCTGAGGCAGCTTGCCTGGCCATCTTCTCTAGTTTTCTGAGGTTCCGCTCCTTGAAGGGATGTGTGCCAGTGATACCGGCGGTCAGACAAGTCGTGGCGTCTGCTCACCCTGGGATCCTCAGGCCCGAGCTGTGTGACCGTGTGGAATCATAATGTTTCTGGCGGTCGTGTCTGCGGGGGTCATGATTTATGAGAAACGTCCCGGGGATGTGGCGCTGCTGGGGGAATCGTCCCCACTGCCAGCCAGCCAGCCAGCCAGCCACCCTGTCCTTCTGGTGGGGAAGTGTTGCCCCGCGCTGCCAGGGGGCAGTGGCTGGGGATGGAGAGTCAGGCGGGGTTGTGCTGGCGCGGCTGTTGGGAGCGTTGCCCGGAGCCCCGTGAGCAGCTGTGGGGCCGTCCGTTGGTGGGCGGCCTGCGGTGTCAGGCGCGCTCGCAAACCCTCCCAGAGCAGGGTCACTAACAGCATGTAAATTGTGGTAAAATACATATAACATAAATTTTACATTTTACCCAGTTGACTGAATGACTGGGTGGCTTCAGTGGAGTCAGGCTAACAGATGGCCTTGGGGTGCCATCTGCCTTTGTCCCAGAGGAACACTCCAAAGCTTGGTGGCCTTGTAGACCTTCCCTTTATTCTTCACTCTCCCCAGTGGCTCTAGGTCATTGGTCTGTGTGTCATTTAAGAATCTCTTTATCCACTTTGTTGCTAGGTTTATGTTTTGGAAAGCTTCTCAGGCGTCCCTGGGTCTTGAGAAGGCAGGCTTGGATTCCGGGTTCTCCCCTGCTGCGTGCCTGCCAGGTCGAGGTGGAGGCCAAAGGCCAGTCTGAGTTGTGGTGGTCTGTGTGGTCTTGGGGTCAGTGGACCCCCTCTTCTCTGGAGGGGCAAGGAGATCCTCTGTGTGAAGCCTGGAGAGACTTGACAGGGTCAGTCTTCACAGTCTTGCTCTCTTTTTAATTTATGTTTGCATTTAGTTTCTCATTTAAGTGTTTTCTAGGAGTTTCCAACTCCTAGTGTAGAACTCAAAACATGCAGGGAGCAGCTTCTTAAAAGAGAAGGAGAAATTGCTGAACTGAAAGCAGAAAGAAGCAACACCAGGGTCAGCAGGGGGATTCTCACGTGTTGACATTTGCCCCACGTGGGTCACCGCTAGCCTCCGTGTTGCTGTCTTTAAACTCTTGTCTGATTTTCAAGTCATTTTTCACATCTTCCCACTGAGAAGACCAGGGTGGATCAGTTTGTGGTTCTCATACCTTACTTCACATTTATGATGAGAGCTAATGTAATTTTAGTGCCTTTGAGAGGGGAGTTCTCAGCTTACATTTTTGTCCATGCTACACTTTGTGTGGGATCTTAGTTCCCCAATCAGGGATTAAAACCCATGACCCCTGCAGAAGGGTGGAGTCGTAACTACTGGGCCCCTGGGGAAGTCCACTCTTAACTTTAGACTGAACTGGCAGGATTCCAACGTGCCTTAGCATGTTTCCAGCTGTAGCGTGAGGCTGAAAGGAGCTGTCGGGCCTGAAGTCAAGCATGAGGTTGAAAGTGCCCCTTTGGCCCTGCCCTGCAGCTGCTGTTGGAGCACCTGGGGTTACTGGTTGCCCGGTACATTCCATCCTTCCGGATTACAGTGGGCAAGCGGCAGGCACAGTCCCCAGCTAACGTGACCAGCGAGGTGGAGGTGCTCAGGGCACTGAAACTGCTGTTTGAGCACCACAAGGCCCTGGACGAGAAGGTACCAGCCACCCATCCATCCTGGATTTGTACACTTAGTGCCTTGTTTTGACCTCACCGAGTGCCTGGAAGTGCTGTGTTCCTTCCCTCTCAAAACAGGGCTAAGGCTTCCTTTCCCCCTTAGGGACTCTCCTACGGCTCTCTAAGCCATGAGGAAGACCTGACTAAGGTGATTGCACTCAGGAAGTCATAGAAAAGCAGTCACAGGAGGAGAGCCAGTTGAAGGAGCGCCTGGCAGCCCTCTCTTTCCACGTTACAGATCTGGAGGAAGACCTGGACACGGCCAGGAAGGACCTCCTCAAGTCTAAGGACAGGAACACGAAACTGCAGTGGGACATCCGCGAAGTGAGTGACGGCGGTCGTGTCTGCCTGAGGTGGACTGTGGGTCCCTTCTTCTCCCGGTGATCTCAGCCTTGGGATGGCTGCGTGAGTAAGAGCAGAGCACTGCAGAGACCACAACTGGCTGCCTCCCCACCTCTGCGTCGAGCTCTCTGGGGTAGAAGAGGCCTGGTCCAGGCAGTCCGTTGGCAGTGGACCAACACGAGGGCAGCCCTGGCACTGTGCTGCACCCTGGGTGTGGACTCCTCCTTTCCACAAGTTCTAGGGGGCCCAGTGTGCTCCTTTTGTAAAAAGTCATTCATCCATTCATTCATTTCTTGGCGTATAGTGGCTTTACACTGCTATGCCAATTTCTGCTGTACAGCAAAGTGAATCAATCATCGATCTATCTATCTATCTATCTGCCTCTCTTTTAGATTTCCTGCCCATTTACTTCACCACAGAGCACTGAGTAGACTTCCCTGTGCTGTACACTAGGTCCTTACTCATGGACTTTATGTGTAGTATCAGTACTGTATATATGTCAACCCCAGTCTCCCAGTTCATCCCCGCCTCCACCTGCCTGTTGAATGCTGAAATTTCCTTCTGATTCCCTCAGACGAGTCTGGTGACATCTGTGGAGCCCGTTCTCTCAGAGAGATGGGAGCATGCTGTGTGGGCTCTGCTGAGGCAGCTTGCCTGGCCATCTTCTCTAGTTTTCTGAGGTTCCGCTCCTTGAAGGGATGTGTGCCAGTGATACCGGCGGTCAGACAAGTCGTGGCGTCTGCTCACCCTGGGATCCTCAGGCCCGAGCTGTGTGACCGTGTGGAATCATAATGTTTCTGGCGGTCGTGTCTGCGGGGGTCATGATTTATGAGAAACATCCCGGGGATGTGGCGCTGCTGGGGGAATCGTCCCCACTGCCAGCCAGCCAGCCAGCCAGCCACCCTGTCCTTCTGGTGGGGAAGTGTTGCCCCGCGCTGCCAGGGGGCAGTGGCTGGGGATGGAGAGTCAGGCGGGGTTGTGCTGGCGCGGCTGTTGGGAGCGTTGCCCGGAGCCCCGTGAGCAGCTGTGGGGCCGTCCGTTGGTGGGCGGCCTGCGGTGTCAGGCGCGCTCGCAAACCCTCCCAGAGCAGGGTCACTAACAGCATGTAAATTGTGGTAAAATACATATAACATAAATTTTACATTTTACCCAGTTGACTGAATGACTGGGTGGCTTCAGTGGAGTCAGGCTAACAGATGGCCTTGGGGTGCCATCTGCCTTTGTCCCAGAGGAACACTCCAAAGCTTGGTGGCCTTGTAGACCTTCCCTTTATTCTTCACTCTCCCCAGTGGCTCTAGGTCATTGGTCTGTGTGTCATTTAAGAATCTCTTTATCCACTTTGTTGCTAGGTTTATGTTTTGGAAAGCTTCTCAGGCGTCCCTGGGTCTTGAGAAGGCAGGCTTGGATTCCGGGTTCTCCCCTGCTGCGTGCCTGCCAGGTCGAGGTGGAGGCCAAAGGCCAGTCTGAGTTGTGGTGGTCTGTGTGGTCTTGGGGTCAGTGGACCCCCTCTTCTCTGGAGGGGCAAGGAGATCCTCTGTGTGAAGCCTGGAGAGACTTGACAGGGTCAGTCTTCACAGTCTTGCTCTCTTTTTAATTTATGTTTGCATTTAGTTTCTCATTTAAGTGTTTTCTAGGAGTTTCCAACTCCTAGTGTAGAACTCAAAACATGCAGGGAGCAGCTTCTTAAAAGAGAAGGAGAAATTGCTGAACTGAAAGCAGAAAGAAGCAACACCAGGGTCAGCAGGGGGATTCTCACGTGTTGACATTTGCCCCACGTGGGTCACCGCTAGCCTCCGTGTTGCTGTCTTTAAACTCTTGTCTGATTTTCAAGTCATTTTTCACATCTTCCCACTGAGAAGACCAGGGTGGATCAGTTTGTGGTTCTCATACCTTACTTCACATTTATGATGAGAGCTAATGTAATTTTAGTGCCTTTGAGAGGGGAGTTCTCAGCTTACATTTTTGTCCATGCTACACTTTGTGTGGGATCTTAGTTCCCCAATCAGGGATTAAAACCCATGACCCCTGCAGAAGGGTGGAGTCGTAACTACTGGGCCCCTGGGGAAGTCCACTCTTAACTTTAGACTGAACTGGCAGGATTCCAACGTGCCTTAGCATGTTTCCAGCTGTAGCGTGAGGCTGAAAGGAGCTGTCGGGCCTGAAGTCAAGCATGAGGTTGAAAGTGCCCCTTTGGCCCTGCCCTGCAGCTGCTGTTGGAGCACCTGGGGTTACTGGTTGCCCGGTACATTCCATCCTTCCGGATTACAGTGGGCAAGCGGCAGGCACAGTCCCCAGCTAACGTGACCAGCGAGGTGGAGGTGCTCAGGGCACTGAAACTGCTGATTGAGCACCACAAGGCCCTGGACGAGAAGGTACCAGCCACCCATCCATCCTGGATTTGTACACTTAGTGCCTTGTTTTGACCTCACCGAGTGCCTGGAAGTGCTGTGTTCCTTCCCTCTCAAAACAGGGCTAAGGCTTCCTTTCCCCCTTAGGGACTCTCCTACGGCTCTCTAAGCCATGAGGAAGACCTGACTAAGGTGATTGCACTCAGGAAGTCATAGAAAAGCAGTCACAGGAGGAGAGCCAGTTGAAGGAGCGCCTGGCAGCCCTCTCTTTCCACGTTACAGATCTGGAGGAAGACCTGGACACGGCCAGGAAGGACCTCCTCAAGTCTAAGGACAGGAACACGAAACTGCAGTGGGACATCCGCGAAGTGAGTGACGGCGGTCGTGTCTGCCTGAGGTGGACTGTGGGTCCCTTCTTCTCCCGGTGATCTCAGCCTTGGGATGGCTGCGTGAGTAAGAGCAGAGCACTGCAGAGACCACAACTGGCTGCCTCCCCACCTCTGCGTCGAGCTCTCTGGGGTAGAAGAGGCCTGGTCCAGGCAGTCCGTTGGCAGTGGACCAACACGAGGGCAGCCCTGGCACTGTGCTGCACCCTGGGTGTGGACTCCTCCTTTCCACAAGTTCTAGGGGGCCCAGTGTGCTCCTTTTGTAAAAAGTCATTCATCCATTCATTCATTTCTTGGCGTATAGTGGCTTTACACTGCTATGCCAATTTCTGCTGTACAGCAAAGTGAATCAATCATCGATCTATCTATCTATCTATCTGCCTCTCTTTTAGATTTCCTGCCCATTTACTTCACCACAGAGCACTGAGTAGACTTCCCTGTGCTGTACACTAGGTCCTTACTCATGGGCTTTATGTGTAGTATCAGTACTGTATATATGTCAACCCCAGTCTCCCAGTTCATCCCCGCCTCCACCTGCCTGTTGAATGCTGAAATTTCCTTCTGATTCCCTCAGACGAGTCTGGTGACATCTGTGGAGCCCGTTCTCTCAGAGAGATGGGAGCATGCTGTGTGGGCTCTGCTGAGGCAGCTTGCCTGGCCATCTTCTCTAGTTTTCTGAGGTTCCGCTCCTTGAAGGGATGTGTGCCAGTGATACCGGCGGTCAGACAAGTCGTGGCGTCTGCTCACCCTGGGATCCTCAGGCCCGAGCTGTGTGACCGTGTGGAATCATAATGTTTCTGGCGGTCGTGTCTGCGGGGGTCATGATTTATGAGAAACATCCCGGGGATGTGGCGCTGCTGGGGGAATCGTCCCCACTGCCAGCCAGCCAGCCAGCCAGCCACCCTGTCCTTCTGGTGGGGAAGTGTTGCCCCGCGCTGCCAGGGGGCAGTGGCTGGGGATGGAGAGTCAGGCGGGGTTGTGCTGGCGCGGCTGTTGGGAGCGTTGCCCGGAGCCCCGTGAGCAGCTGTGGGGCCGTCCGTTGGTGGGCGGCCTGCGGTGTCAGGCGCGCTCGCAAACCCTCCCAGAGCAGGGTCACTAACAGCATGTAAATTGTGGTAAAATACATATAACATAAATTTTACATTTTACCCAGTTGACTGAATGACTGGGTGGCTTCAGTGGAGTCAGGCTAACAGATGGCCTTGGGGTGCCATCTGCCTTTGTCCCAGAGGAACACTCCAAAGCTTGGTGGCCTTGTAGACCTTCCCTTTATTCTTCACTCTCCCCAGTGGCTCTAGGTCATTGGTCTGTGTGTCATTTAAGAATCTCTTTATCCACTTTGTTGCTAGGTTTATGTTTTGGAAAGCTTCTCAGGCGTCCCTGGGTCTTGAGAAGGCAGGCTTGGATTCCGGGTTCTCCCCTGCTGCGTGCCTGCCAGGTCGAGGTGGAGGCCAAAGGCCAGTCTGAGTTGTGGTGGTCTGTGTGGTCTTGGGGTCAGTGGACCCCCTCTTCTCTGGAGGGGCAAGGAGATCCTCTGTGTGAAGCCTGGAGAGACTTGACAGGGTCAGTCTTCACAGTCTTGCTCTCTTTTTAATTTATGTTTGCATTTAGTTTCTCATTTAAGTGTTTTCTAGGAGTTTCCAACTCCTAGTGTAGAACTCAAAACATGCAGGGAGCAGCTTCTTAAAAGAGAAGGAGAAATTGCTGAACTGAAAGCAGAAAGAAGCAACACCAGGGTCAGCAGGGGGATTCTCACGTGTTGACATTTGCCCCACGTGGGTCACCGCTAGCCTCCGTGTTGCTGTCTTTAAACTCTTGTCTGATTTTCAAGTCATTTTTCACATCTTCCCACTGAGAAGACCAGGGTGGATCAGTTTGTGGTTCTCATACCTTACTTCACATTTATGATGAGAGCTAATGTAATTTTAGTGCCTTTGAGAGGGGAGTTCTCAGCTTACATTTTTGTCCATGCTACACTTTGTGTGGGATCTTAGTTCCCCAATCAGGGATTAAAACCCATGACCCCTGCAGAAGGGTGGAGTCGTAACTACTGGGCCCCTGGGGAAGTCCACTCTTAACTTTAGACTGAACTGGCAGGATTCCAACGTGCCTTAGCATGTTTCCAGCTGTAGCGTGAGGCTGAAAGGAGCTGTCGGGCCTGAAGTCAAGCATGAGGTTGAAAGTGCCCCTTTGGCCCTGCCCTGCAGCTGCTGTTGGAGCACCTGGGGTTACTGGTTGCCCGGTACATTCCATCCTTCCGGATTACAGTGGGCAAGCGGCAGGCACAGTCCCCAGCTAACGTGACCAGCGAGGTGGAGGTGCTCAGGGCACTGAAACTGCTGTTTGAGCACCACAAGGCCCTGGACGAGAAGGTACCAGCCACCCATCCATCCTGGATTTGTACACTTAGTGCCTTGTTTTGACCTCACCGAGTGCCTGGAAGTGCTGTGTTCCTTCCCTCTCAAAACAGGGCTAAGGCTTCCTTTCCCCCTTAGGGACTCTCCTACGGCTCTCTAAGCCATGAGGAAGACCTGACTAAGGTGATTGCACTCAGGAAGTCATAGAAAAGCAGTCACAGGAGGAGAGCCAGTTGAAGGAGCGCCTGGCAGCCCTCTCTTTCCACGTTACAGATCTGGAGGAAGACCTGGACACGGCCAGGAAGGACCTCCTCAAGTCTAAGGACAGGAACACGAAACTGCAGTGGGACATCCGCGAAGTGAGTGACGGCGGTCGTGTCTGCCTGAGGTGGACTGTGGGTCCCTTCTTCTCCCGGTGATCTCAGCCTTGGGATGGCTGCGTGAGTAAGAGCAGAGCACTGCAGAGA